>NW_025766259.1:0-600000 GCF_003918875.1 Haliotis rubra
TCAAACTCATCCCTCTAAAATGACGTCATCTTCAACTACACACTATTTTCCTTAGGTCAGCTGGCCCCTATACTCACTGGGACTTTGTAGGGGAGTGTAATGATCGCTCTAAACACTCTCCCATGGGTGTATTGAGCACGCCTGTGGACCCATCCGTGATCAAGAGACAGGTAGGCGGTGGAATCCATCAGCTAACCCTGCCGCAGAGCGACAAACACCTGGTGTCTCTCCAGGGTCCCTCGGGACAATGGCGTGATGGCTCTTTGTCTGTGGTTGCCCCTGTATCTGGTTCCGATAGCTGACTACTCTACTACTTCCTCGTGCTACTACAACTACTGGTGTGTCTCCAGGGTTCTCGCATCTCTACCCTCAGTATCGCACTTAGAGAAATAGGTTGTTACTCCTATGTGGATGTCTTGGCATGAATAACTCAAGTCCGTCTGAGGGTCCACAACTGTCTCTTTTTCAGAGCTACACTTTCAGGCGTAGTCTCGAACTTCTCTGCAGCTTCTCCCCAGGCCTATTGCCTGTCCAAGTTATATACCCAGGGTTGGTCATTCTTGGTCCTTTTGTCTTGGCCCCCCTTCGCATCTGGTCAGTGATGAGTCAACCTTCTTCACCAAAGTGTCCTTTGTCCAGTGTTCCGTATTGATCAGGGCTATTGTTTGATCCCCTGTCCAGTACTATATTCAGGGACAGCACGTGTGTTCGATTAGCGTGGGATGGCTGGTCATCTCTTAGTGACCTCCCCTACCCGCTGTCACTCCCTATGGGTATTGCCCAGAGACAATGGCATCTCACTGACCAGAGCGAGTGTTTAATTGTTTAATTTGCTTAATGAGAGGGGCCAGCTGGACTCATAATATTCTACCCTGATAGAAGCTAAACATTTCATTTGTGTTACAGATAACCTGATCATAGGTACACAAACTGATGACCACGCTTGTAAAGATGACATGGTTGCCTTTAACCAATATAGCATGTAACCAATATATCATGGCTGTATTAAGAAATACTTAAGATATTGTCTTTGTATAACAAAGATATAATGGTTGCATTAACAAACGTGTCATGGTTTAATTACCAAAGATATCATGGTTGCATGTCATTTGCAAAGATTTCATTAACAAAATTGCATTTAGAAACATGTCATGGTTTAATTACCAAAGATATCATGGTTGCATGCAATTTACAAAGATTTCATTAACAAACTTGCATTTAGAAACATGTCATGGTTTAAGTACCAAAGATATCATGGTTGCATGTCATTTACAAAAATTTCATTAACAAAATTGTATTTAGAAACATGTCATGGTTTAATTACCAAAGATATCATGGTTGCATGTCATTTGCAATGATTTCATTAACAAAATCCTGGTTTCATTAACAAAAGATATCATTGTTACATTTACAAACGTGTCATGGTACAATTACCACGGATATCATTGCTACTTCAACAAAGATATGCTTTGCATTGATAAATACGTTATGGATGAATGAACAAAAAATATTATGTTGAAGAAAGGTATCGTTTGTATTAACGTGGACCCAATGACCACATTTTCAGGCAGGTCAGACCATTGTTGACTGGATCACATCATATACATCATCACATCATATATATCATATCATATACATCATATCATATACATCATATCATATACATCACATCATATACATCACATCACATACATCACATCATATACATCACATCATATACATCATCACATCATATACATTTTGGTCGTTTTGTTTTGCCACCATACAACAAATATGCTGACTTGTTAAATGCATGAAATGCTGTACCCAGATCAAAAAGAAATAAAGTGATAAAAACACACAAGAACCCCCAAAAAAAAAAAAAACCAAAACACATCATATACATGATGCACGCACACACGCGCACGCACACACATACACACACACACACACACACACACACACATACACACACACACTATTCAATTCGCTCTTTATTCAGTACACCAAAGGTCACAGGTCCATAGTACAATAGTAGAATCTAGAACAGTTATATATATGATATTGATATTATGGTTATACAATTATGACGTCTTCAGATGGTGATTATTCTCTTCTTAGTTTCATAATATGATATATAAACATAGCAACATTCTGAACCATGTCATGGTTGTTGCAGTTTAAGAAAGAATAAAATTTATCGATAGGTGGATGGACATAATAAAATTCTTTAAGGTACTTTCTACGTAGTTTATCATATAACGGACATACAAGCGAAAAATGGTATTCATTTTCTAAGACATTTATATTGCATGATTGACATAATCTTCTCTTTATCTTCATAAATCTACCTTTTCAATCCACTGATCATGTGGATGAGCAGCGAAACGAGCTAAACGTACTCTAGATATTCTTACCGTGACACATGATAGATAATACTCAGAATAGATGTATGGGTTTATAAGATCAATAGTAATCAGGAAAGGCTTTCAAACCAGTTTTGATGATACATATCTTTCAATCTTAAATAAACGTAAGCATAAATAAACTGATAAACGTTGAGGGATACTACTCATACCACATGCGATTGAAATCTGTTGTAAATGAAAGATCTCTTTACATTCGTTACCCAACTTGTGTGTCTATTTCTATCATATAAAATCATCATTTCATAACATTTCTTTGGTAAACGAAAGAGGGCATATTTAAAAGTCTTAGCCAATATTTGATTACTGTAACTTGTGAATTTATACTAAAGGAAACCCTCCACACTCACCACACACACGCACACACGCATGCACGCACACACACACAATTCTATTCCTTGTATATGTACATGGCAAGTTGGTGGTACATTTCATAATGTTAAAAACATTACTTCAGCGTCAGATTATCATCAAACTAAAATCTAATTGAAGTCTGCAGTATCTGTCCTGATCAATTACACAACATACTCTCAGTAAATGATGAATAACATGACAAATTGATGTAATGAAACTTATGAAGAGAAACATGCACTGCCTCGATCCAGACAAATGAGCTCCATCGTGGTTGTTATTCCACCTATAATAACACTAGCGCTGCTAGTGAGCCAAGGTAAATCTAGGTTCGAATAAAGACATTGCTACTTACTAGCACTTAAACTGCGTCCTTGACATCATAATAGGCTTGTGGTATTGCAGATATAGTAACTGTTTTACACCACTTGTATCAAGATTCCAGCAAATATCACCACCGAGAAACGGGCTTCACATATTGTACTTGTGGGGAATCGAACTTTGGGCGACGAGGGATCGCATTACCCACTAGGACACCAAAATAACGGTAAGTAAACAACCTAACACTCCAACATTCCAAACACCCTGTTTACAGGCATAATTATATGGCATAATTATCCAAATGAAAGCTGGATATTTGCACCCTGGAAGACCCGTGATGATCAGGGTTAGAATTCAGCAGCCCATGCTTGCCGTAAGAGGCGACTAATGGGATCGGTGGTCAGGCCCGCTGACTCGGTTGACACATGTCATCGGTTCCCAATTGCGAAGATCCATGCTCATGCTGTTGATCACTGGATTCTCTGGTCCAGACTGGATTATAAAACGCTACGTCCTTCATAGACCTACGATTGTACAAGTCCTCACAAAAGGTCCAGACAGATGTTCATCTACTCGTGTACACGATGTGAAGAAAATTATCAACGTGTCAATATTTCTTGAAAACTTTGTAGCAATGATAGCCTAATCCTACCATGGTTTGCCGCACCTCCAGCCGACGATTCTTACACGTTCAGTATACAGTTTATCAAGTGCAACATACTGACAGTGTATATATCACACGCAGCATGCAGAGGTTTGCGTGCAGTGTGCGCCGGGCAACCTCGGAGCTGGGTTGTTACGGACATATGTTCCCCTTCTCCCTTGGGCAAACACCTTATTGAGGGGAGAAACGAGGTCACAGGTCAGACGTGCTCTCATCAGCTTATAGGCCATTGGCTAGTGAAAGGTGCGGTAGGTCAGACACGATCTTGGAGTCCGGGGACTGTTGTTTCCTGCTGCGGTCTTGCAAGGTCAAGAGTAAGATCACTCGGGGTCCACTGAATCAGAGGCATGGAGATTGCGGACAAGTTGCTACGTTGTCCCGCCGTGAACAGGCACAACATTGTTCGTAGTCTTGTAAACCAGCGTGAGCTGGCAGTTAGGAACTGGGAGATGAACACAGAGCTGCTAGTGAAAATCTCACAATATAAGGCTGTGGACAGACATAGATGAACTTGTGTTGGCAATTCGAGAAGCATCGGTTAGAACATTAACAACTAAGGACAATTCTTGTGGGTGTTTCAAAACGATCATTCCAATCAGGCATTGTTCGTAGTCATGTAAACAAGAGAGAGTTTGAGCTGAGCATTGAGCTCCTCGTGAACAGCTCACAATATAACGCCGAAGACTCACAGATGAATTGTCATGGCAATTCGAGAAGTATCCTTTAGAACACACACATCCACCAACAACTACAGCTAATGCTTCTGGGTGAATAAAAACGGTGATTCCAATCAGGTACAGTGTACAATCGAGTACTATGGAGAATATGATAACACAGAAATGAACACGGAAAACCACGGTGCCACTGTACAAAGTTATATTGGCGCTAAGGTAACCCACGTCGCGCTCGCTTCAGTCGTAGCGCTTATGTTATTTTTGCAACGGCACCCTGGATAATATATAGACTGCAATGGCATTGAACTCAGATGGCTCAGTCACAATATTTAAATGAACGTAAGAAGAATTAGTACAGCTCTTGCTTTGACCGTGCTTGAACCGTGCTTTGACCTTAGAGTTGGTTTGTCCTTCACTGTATCCGATTTGGTTTATCCGAGGTCGGTTACTAAAATAACGTTTTCAAGAGTGGTTGAATGTTATGGTTAGATTCTCCTTCACTCTTGCTCTATGTACTTTACGGGCGGCAAGATATTCTGGTAGAAAATAGGCTCGCCTGTCACTCCGAAAACCTAGGGTCGGTTCTGCATGTGGGTACTATGTTGAAGTCCATGTCTGGTATCCACCGACACGATGATACGGTTGAAACGAATACTCACTGAAAATTGCAATAAATACCCTGATAAATCTATACATGTTCTTCCTATGACTGAGTTGGGTTAAACGCCGTTCTGAACAGTACCCAGTTCTTTAATAACGTGTCAGTTTTATGCAGGCTTTTGCAGGCCTCTCACCACTTTATGTAGCCAAGAGCACAGGTGGTACTAACAAACCCAGAATCTTTGCAAGCCGGGTTCGAACCGATGATAACAAGTAAGAGTTTTTGGCCAAGGGACGTAAAACATGAATTGCGGTAGTTCACTTCTAGATAATAATGTCGGTTGAGTCCATACGAAAACTGATCTTCAGTAACCCATGCTTGCCGTAACAAGCGATTAACAGGATCAGTTGGTCACGATCGCTGACTTGGTTGACACATGTCACTGCATCCCAGTTGCGTAGATCGATGCTCATGCTGTTGATCACTGGATTGTCTGGTCCAGGCTCGATTATTTACAGACCACCACCAGATTGCTGGAATATTGCCGAGTGCGGCGTAAAATGAAACTCATCCACTCACCGATACAACTTCAGTCACTCTTGCCATAGGAATACAATTTTGCAAAGACCTAGACCTCCCGTAAGTCCTTGCTGCTGCAACACCAAATGCTATTGTGGAATCGTGGCGTGATGTGCCCGAAGGGTACGCCGGCGAGTTTCGATCCAGTACCGTCTCATCTCATTGATGAGAAGTGGCATGTCGGTAATGAGTAAATGCAGGGTGGACAACACGAGGACAACTCTCTCAATACTAACAAGCATTGACCCTAGTATGCCACTCAAACGCGGAGATTCGGCTGCTAGAGACATGTACTCGACGATACGCAATAAACTGAAAGACAGCGATAACAAACACGATTAAAATCTGAAATTGCACATGAATTTAAAGCACACTGTTTCATGTTAGACATTACCCTGTTGGTCTTACGCAAGTCTTACCATTTAAACTCGGTAACCTCTGGGTTCCCTTCGTTTGATATCTTTGCCTTTATGGGCTCAGTACTGGAAATGCGACGAAAGCTTTAAGCTAGAAAGTGGGACGAATTTTAAGGTTTAATCAAAAAAACACAGTTTGAACATGATTCAGTTGAGGATCGATGAACGTTGCGTTCAAGGGGCTCATATGGCCCGAGGCTCAGTCAACGCGAGGAACGTATGGCTACCTCCCGTCTCCGATCCCAAACACAAGGTCAGTGTTGATCAGCGACCTGGTGATGTTGTGACAAGACGTGGTCGCCAGTGTAGTCGCGGGTCCCTTAGTCCTAAACATGATATAGTGACATTTTCTCCTGGTGACACTCAAGTTACCCAGCCGTCTTAAAATGACACAAACGCCATACTTTCCGTTGTCATATTAAGTACTAGTATTGATCATATCTAACTTTCAAAAAATGATGGCCCAACTGTACAAGAAGCAGCAATTTATTGTGCACATTATGACCGTGTTATGATCCGTTGTTCATGGGTTCAAATCTCAAACCCACATATGTTGCTGGTTTAGAAGTGATTCTGATTGACATTGCTCCACAGCTAACACCATTTTAATATTTAGATGTTACTGTGTTTCCTTACAGTCCACTCCCTGGCTCGCTTGTTATATTGTCAACGGACATTTGCATGCAACAAAACATTGAACAAACGAAGTATACATGATGTAAACATTCCGTCAGTCGTGTGGTCATGGTAATTAAGCCTTGCTCCAGTCAATGCATACATCAAACCTACCTGTAATCCCAATCATGAATGAAGACAATATTTCCCAAATCGAAAGTGTATGTCTTGAAGAAACAATAGTGTGTGTTGTATGTTGTAGGACAAGGAATGCTTCCAAAAGACCATGACATTGGAAGCACAGAGTTCGTCTGCATGCTTTATGTTCCACGAAGCAGTCTCTCCTGCACCAACTCACCTGTGTGGCTGAAGGACGAATAGCATCATGTTTGATGATGCTGACTCTGGACTGACTGACTGACTGAGTATGGTTTTACGCCGCTTTTAGCAATATTCCAGCAACATCACGGCGGGGACACCAGAAATGGGCTTCACACATTGTGCCCATGTGGGGATTCGAACCCGGGTTTTCGGCTTGACGAGCCAACGCTTTAACCATTAGGCTACCCCACCGCCCTGCTGACTCTGGAACGAACAATAGAAAGGGTCATTTCATAAAGGTGTATTTATTACGGGTATTACGGTTTGTTTGCTATGTTTCGGCAACCGTTTACAGCGTTTTAACGTTTTGTAAACTTTTGTAAAGACCAATTTTTAAATGCATAGTCCTTTGTCCGTAATATTTGTTGGTAGTCCTAACAAACCCAGAATTCCCTTTGCGAGCCGAGATTCGATAGAGAGTGAGTGAGTGAGTTTAGTTTTACGCCACTTTCAGCAATGTTCCAGCAATATCACGACGGGGAACAGCAGAATGTGCTGCACACATTGTACGCATGTGGGGAATCGAACCCGGGCCTTTGGCGTGAAGAGCAAACGTGTAAACCACTTGGCAACCCCACTGTCCCGAAGATAAGAAGTCTCTCCGGTATACCAACGCACCCGTGTGGCTAAACGGCGAATATCTTCATGTTTGATGGTGGCTGCAACTGAATCTAACAATAAATAGTTATTTCATACAAATGAATTTATTACGGGTACCATGGTTTGTTAGCAACTCAAAGGTTTCGGCAACTGTTTTCAGCCTTTTAAACGCTTTGCAAACGTTTGTAAAGATCAATTATCAAATGTATAGCCCTTGTCCGCAATATGTGTTTGTTGTTTAGCGCCGCAATATTCCAGCTATATGGCGGCGGTCTGAAAATAATCGAGTCTGGACCAGACAATCCAGTGATCAACAACATGAGTAACGATCTACGCAATTGGTTGGTGTGTTGGTTTGTTTCTTGTTTAAAACCCGGCATCATATGGCGGCGGTCTGTAGATAACGCCGCACTCAGCACTATTCCAGCTATATGGCGGCGGTCTGTACCCGGATAATCGAGTCTGGACCAGACAATCCAGTGATCAATATCATGAGATCGATCTACGCAACTCTGATATGATGACAATTGTCAACCAAGTCAGCGAGCCTAAGCACCCCATCCCTTTCGTCCCCTCTTACAAGCAGGAGTTCCTGAGGACCAATTCTAATCCGGATCTTCACGGGTTTATCAGCAATATAAGTGTCGAGGTGAGGTGAGGTGAGGTGAAATTGGGTTTAACGTGGTGCTTGAGAATATTTCGCTCATATGACGACGTGCATGCGTGTGTATGTGTATGTGCGGCTGCTTTTACTAGCCCGGACTGAAGCTGGTTTTATAGTGCTAGCCCACTGAGATACCATGCCGCAGTGAAGCATGAATACCCCACTCAGACACATTATACTGACTCCGAGCCGACCAGTACTTGTTGTACCCATTAATGCCGAGCGCCAGGCAGGGACCAACAAGTACCATATTTTAACGTCTTTTGGTATGACGCGGTCGGGGATCGAACCCGCGGCCTTCCACTCTCCGAGCGGACGCTCTAACCACTACACCACGATATAAGTGTGGTTGGTCTGTAAATACTAAAAAGTATGGACTATCGTGTTGACATTATGAATAGGATGCATGCAGCAGAGGAAGATGAATCGTCACGGAACCTGACAACTCAATCCACACAGTCGCCTGTTTGAGTTATTATGGGAGGTAGGTGCGCACAGTTGTAGTGTGTGTAAATATTCCATTCAGGAATGAATGTGCACTTGTTGACGTTCATCAGTTAATGAAGACATTGACTCACGCGAGTAAAATCAATCAATGCACAGAACACTTAACGGTGAATGTTGCGTCCTCATAGGATGACCAACGTCAATAAGTGCACATTCACTTCTTGTATTACAGTTTATCACAAAACAAACGCATTTGCAAAATCATCTCTGGAGACTTAAAATTGAGAATATGGGGCGATGCCCCAATGGTTACTTTGGTCGCCAGTAGTTATCTCCCCTTACATGGCATTTGGAGTCACCTCCCTTGGAATGGAAGACAGGTATGTTCCTTCCTTCAGTGACATGACCAATCATAATTAATACAGGTAGTAGGATCTTATCACTTATACCGCAACATATTTGGCTAGAACTATCATCCATCTTTCTCATTAGTCACTGTCAGCAATCACCAGAAGCTTCGAGTCGAAACACACAAAACGGCCTTGAACTTTAGCGTTGGAACTCAGGAATATGGAAACCACGGAAGCTGTAGAGTGATGACGTGCAAGGTGTCGTTATTATATTTCATCCTGTAAAGGGGCGGCGGGGTAGCCTAGTGGTGAAGGCGTTCGCACGTCACGCTGAAGACCCGGGTTCGATTCCCACATGGGTACAGTGGGTGAAGCCCATTTCTGGTGTCCCCACCGTTATATTCCTGGAATATTGCTAAAGGGGGCGCAAAACCATACTCACTAACTCATCCTGTAAAGATGCGCTTATTTCGGTAATCAACGTAGAAAGGAAGTGCACGTTCGGACCAGCATAGGATTTTAAATTGATATAATTAAAACATTGCCTGGAATATTGTAAAAAGCGGCCAAGAAACATACTTCAGTCACTCTCTCAAGAAAGATTGCTACCAAATCTTGCCGGTGAATATCCCTGCACTTACTATCTGGAGATTTAGCATTATTTATGTGAAGGGAGACATTGGCTACTATCAACATATGAGTTATGTTTCAGTAGCAGTGTGTACATGTTTGAATGTATACTGGACAAATATAGTTAGGGATATATGCAATTTTGAAATTATGAATTATGATATATTTATTTATTGACACACTGATAAGATATAAATCATAAAAATACCAATATCCCTAACTTATTTTGTCCAGTATATAAATTGCACATCGTGAGACCGACACTCTATCGGTGTGCAGCAACGTTAAAATCTAACATCCACGACACGTTGAAATATGTTTACCTGAAAATACCACCTATATGTATGACTAGTCTTGTAGAGAACCGTTATAAGCAGGGTCATTTGTGGCGTGACAAGCAAACTGAATTGATTGTACTGATAGAAGGTCGGCGACACATAAGACGTTATATCAATGTAATAGATATGCAACACGCCTGGGAGTGCAGTACAGTGTTCCTTTGTTGCCTGCCTGATGTCAGTTAAGAATCCTACACAATTAAAATATTTCTTCTTGATTTTCTCCTGGAAATGAGTTTATAAACAAGAACAGGGATGACTAAACCTCAGCATCTTTTTCAACTACCCATTCACAACTGACACGTGTTTCTATCCGTCACAGACACCATGTACAGCACGAATTTGACAGTGAAAAGTAATTAGATTATTCCAAGAAAAACACAGCCGATTACAACGTTGCTCTCTATTTATGTAAAACAGTGAAATGAAAATCTGCAGCAAATTGCCGTTGGTGGATTTTGTGAAAGGTACTGTTCTAAGTGAACATGTCATACACTTTCAATGAATAAGGTAAAAGCATGTTCACGCCTTGCCAAAGGCGAATTTATAACTTATTACATTTCTGTTTTTAATAAGCTGATTGACAGGAACCTAACAGACAATTTGAAGTAGTTTGTTGCCCCGAAACAAGTTTACTGATTAGGCAGGAAAATGAGGTCAGCCAATTAGTGAGATCTTTATCAGTATAGGGACTCCATCGGCCAGCCTGAAGTGTCCTGGACAATCAGTGGACAGGCCCAATTGAGACAAACGGCCATTTTAAGTGATTCCAGTACTTCATCTTGATGGTAAAGTGGTCTGAAGACAATCTGTCCAATGGTCAGTGGCCAATAGCTAATCGACGGTGAAGTAACTCTCGAGGTTGTTCCGTAAATTGAATTAACCAACTGGGGCAATTAAGTCTCGTATAGTTTCGCCATCTGAATGAAAGACACTTTGGTTTTAGAAAGCAAACTTGCCAAGTTCGATAAATTGAGGGAGATGTTGTTCGGTTGGTTGTCCTTAACGTCGCACAGGGCAATATTCCATCTGAACGACGACAGACTCTCAATACGAGAATTCAGGCCTGACAAACCAATGATCGGTGCCAAGAACAACGACCCAACAAGTCCCCATGTCTAACCACCCTCTTGTTTCTTTCCATCGTTCCATCGTTTAACATGTATGTAAGTGTATCTTTGGAAAAGTTCGCTTGATAAAGCATTCCGTATGTTTGCAAAAACTGTATACGGGGTTTCTTAAAATAATACTCTTGTAAAACTCAAGTGAAACTTGATACAGTATTGTGAAACTGCACTTTGAAAGGTTCACTGATTGTCCCTTGAGAGTTACTTCAGGTTTACCTCTCACATCATTGTCACACAACGGCATGATGAAACACTGTTCACAATTTGTTTTAAAGTTCATCTCCCTAATTCACAGTATTCTGGAAATAAGTTTCAAAACAAAACGGGAGATTAATAACGATGAACATCAAGTTAATGGACATCATGGTCCTGCTGTTGTAACTTTCTTTATTGATTTAGTAGGATACTCTGGCTGTGATATAGATAAGGACAAACTTTATAGATGGATAACTTCTTTATTCAGGTGATGCGACGTTTTGATACAGATTCTTGTATCGTTGTCAAGCGGGTTGTCCATCAATAAAGTTCGTCTTTTCTGACTTGTCCATCTGTACAGTTTGTCCTTATCTGACATACCTGTTTGACAACGATGCAAGAATCGGTATCGAAAATTTTGCATGGGACTCTCCAACATCTAATAATGCCACTCAAAGAAGTTATCTGGCTGTGATGATCGCCAAAATATTCAAATGGCTTTTGAAAATGAAAAAATTCCATGCAGATCTAGAGTTGTTTGCGTTTCTTTAGCACATAAGTATATGCATAAATATAGTCGAAATACTCCAACGCATTATTGTGTGTTTTTAGTTTGTAAGTATATGTATAAACCTTGCCAGACAGCTCAGAGATGAGATCGTCTATACTGCCGGAGACTTGATATTGGACGTGTGACTTCATCACACCATGGGAATCTAAATCAGCATCTGCCTTGCGACTTAACATCATACGGTGACTGCTTTGTGAACATATGGCGTGCCAGACACTGACCGAATGAAATGAGGCGATGAACTGTAGGGTTAGTGAGGGAGATTAGAGACCGATTTTGTGTCACACGAAGGGGTATTGTTGCAGGATTGTGTGTGTTTGATTGGTGTTTAGTACGTTAAACATGGCTGGAAGATAGGGATAATCATTTCAAAATCAGCTTTCGTGTCATTAAAGATTCCTTTGCTTCAGATGAAGATTATATATGTGTTCATGGCATCTACGATGGGATTGAGGGGTTGCCGTGGTACTGCAGTTGAATGACTCCAGGGAACATCATAACACCACTAATATAAACATAGGTTCAATCTGGAATAGAAATCACTGATCGTCATCACTCATTGTTAGTAGGGATTTGGGGTGGCCTAGTGGTTCATGTGCCTCTCGTACACCAGCTCTCTACCACGTACATCGCCTCTCTACCACGTACATCGCCTCTCTACCACGTACATCGCCTCTCTACCACGTACACCACCTCTCTACCACGTACACCACCTCTCTACCACGTGCCACCATTGTCTACCACGTACACCACCTCTCTACCACGTACACCACCTCTCTATCAATACATCGCCTGTCTACTACGTCCACAACCTCTCTACCACGTACATCGCATGTCTACTACGTCCACCAGCAGCCTCTACCACGAACATTGCCTGTCTACCACGTACACCAGCTCTCTACCACGTCCACCAGTTCGTACACCAGCTCTTCACCACGTACACCACCTTCCTCTACCACGTACACCACCTCTCTACCACGTACACCACCTCTCTACCACGTACATCGCCTCTCTACCACGTCCATCAGCTTTCACCACGTACATCGCCCGTCCACCACGTCCACCAGTTCTCTACCACGTCCACCAGTTCTCTACCACGTACACCACCTCTACCACGTACATCGCCTCTCTACCACTTCCATCAGCTTTCTACAACGTACATCGCCTCTCTACCACGTCCATCAGCTTTCTACCACGTACATCGCCTGTCTACCACGTACATCGCCACTCTACCACGTATTATCGCCTCTTTACAACGTCCACCAGCTCTCCACCACATCCACCAGCTCTGTACCACGTCCACCTCCTCTCCTCTACCACGTGCATCGCCTGTCTACCACCTACATCGCCTTTCTACCACGTACACGCCCGTACATCGTACACCAGCTCTACAACGTACATCGCCGGTCTACCACGTACACCAGCTGTCTACAACGTACCAGCCTCTACATCATTCCTTTGTCTACCACGAACATCGCCTGTCCACCACGTCTTAGCACCACCCTCTCTACCACGTACATCTCTCCTGTCGTCCACCAGCCACGAACATCGCCTCTGTCTACTACGTCCACCTCCTCTACCACGTACATCGCCTTTCTCCTGCCTGTCTACCACAAACATCGTCTGTCTACCACGTCCACCAGCTCTCTACCACGAACATTGCCTGTCTACCACGTCACTACGTAATTACACCACCTCTCTACCACGTACACCACGTACACCAATTCTCTACCACGTACACCGACTCTCTACCACGGACATCGCCTGTCCACCACATCCACCAGCTCTGTACCACGTCCACCCTCCTCTCTACCACGTACATCGCATCTCTCTACCACGTACATCGCCCTCTACCACGTACATCGCCCTCTACCACGTCCACCAGCCTCTACCACGTACACCACCTCTTACCACGTCCACCAGCTCTTTACCATTTCACCACCTCTCTACAACGTACACCACCCTCTACCCTCACACAGCACCACCTCTACGACGTACACCACCTCTAGTATGTACACACAACCCCTCTAGCACGTACACCACCACCTCTACCACGTACACCACCATCTCTACCACGTAATACACCACCCTCTACCACACACACCACCTCTCTCCACCACGTACAACCACCTCTTTACCATGTTCATCACCTCTCTACCACGTACACCACCTCTCTACAATGTTATCCACCTCTCTACCATGTACACCACCCTCTACCACGTACACCACCTCTCTTCCACGTACACCGACTCCCCACCACGCACATCGCCTGTCCACCACGTCCACCAGTTCTGTACCACGTCCACCAGTTCCCTCTACCACGTACACCACCTCTCTACCACGTACATCGCCCTCTATACCACGTCCATCAGCTTTCACCACGTACATCGCCCTGTCTACCACGTACATCGCCTCTCTACCACGTACATCGCCTCTTTACAACGTCCACCATCTCCACTTACCATGTCCCACCCCTCTCACTTTCACGTGCATTCTGTCCACCGTACATCAAGCCAATCTACCACTTCATCGCCGGTCTAATTCACACATCGCACCTCTACGACGTACACCACCTCTTACCACTCACACAACCTCTTCTCACATCGTACACCACCCTCTACCACGCACAAACCACCTCTACCACGTACACCTCATTCCTCACCACCACTACACACCATCACCTCTACCACGTGCACACCACCTCTCTACCACGCAATGCACACCACCTCTCTACTCACACACATCGCCCCCTCTCACCACACACACACAACCCTCTCTGCATCACCGTACACCACCTGTCTACTACGTCCACCCACACCTCCCTCTACCACGAACATTGCCTCTACTACCACACACACCACCTCTACCACGTACACCACCTCTACCATCACGTCCACCAGTTCCTCTACCACACACACCACCCTACTCACGTACACGCCTCCCTCTACCACATACACCTCCGCTCTACCACACGTACATCACCTCTCTACCACGTCCATCAGCTCTCTACCACATACATCGCTAACCTCTACCACGCACATCGCCACTCTACCACGTACATCGCCCCCTTTACAACGTCCACCAGCTCTCCACCACATCCACCCACCCCTGTACCACGTCCACCTCCTCTCTACCACGTACATCGCCTCCTCTACCACCTACACCTTAATTCCTCTACCTTCACACACACACGCCGGTCTCACCACGTACACCACCTCTCTACCACATACACCCATCTCTACCGTCTCTCTACCACGAACACCAATCCGTCTACTACGTCCAATTCTCCTCTCTACACACACATCTCCTCTTTACCACGAACAATCGCCTCTCTCTTACCACATGTACACCACCTCTCTACCACGTACATCACCTCTCTACTTCACAAACACACCACTCCTCTACTCACGTCACACCCAGCCTCTACCACATTACATTCACCTCTCTACCACGTACACCACCTCTCTACCACGTACTACTCACACCTCTACCACACACTGACCTCTACTACCACTGCACATCGCCTGTCCACCACATCCACCACCTCCTCTACCACCGTCCACACTCCACCTCTCTACCACGTACACCACCCCTCTCTACCACGTACACCGCCTCTCTACCACGTACACCACCTCTCTACCACGTCCACACTCACTCCTCTACCACCACCACACACCACACTCCTCTACACACGTACACCACCCTCTACCATGTTCACCCACCTCTCTACCACGTACACCACCTCTCTCTACCACACACACAGCACCTCTCTACCACGTACACCACCTCTAGTGTATGTACACAACCCCTCTAGCACACGTACACCACCCCCTCTACCACGTACACCACCTCTCTACCACACACACCACCTCTCTACCACATACACCAACCTCTCTACCACTGTTCATCACCTCCCTCTACCACCTACACCACCCTCTCTACAATGTTACACACCACCTCTCTACCACATACACACACCCTCTCTACCACGCACACACCCCACCCTCTACCACGTACACCACCTCTCCACCACACACACCACCTCTCTACCACGCACACCACCTCTCTACCACGTTCACTCACCTTCCCCACCACCACACACCACCTCTACTTACCTCAATGTACCAACCCACCACCTCTCTAACCCACCTCCTCTCACTCACACCACACCACCTCTGCCACACCACCCCCTCTACACACACACCCCCTCTAACAGGTACACCACCTCTACCCACCACACCACACCCCACACCACCTCTACCACACTGCACACCCCCCATCTACCACATACACCACCCTCTACCACACACACCACCTCTACCACACACACCACCTCCTCTACCACGTAATAACACAACCCTCTACCACATACTAACCACCTCACCACACACACCACCCTCCTCTACTCACCACACATACACCACCTCTACCACACACACCAGCCCCTCCACTGTGCACACGCACACCACCTTACAACCCACTACCACCACCCACCACCTCCCACCACACACACCACCTCCCCACCACGTGCACACCACCCCTCTACCACACACACCACCCCCTACCACACCACACACACCAGCCTCCACCACACACCACCTCTGTACCCACCTCACCACATCACCACCACACCACCCCTCACACACACCACCTCTACCACGTACACACCCACCCCTCTACCACATGCACACCACCTCTCTACCACACACAACCACCCTCTCTACCACACACACACCACCTCTACCACATTACACACCAACCCCACCACGTACACCACCCCTCTACCACATACACACCAGCTCTCTCTACCACATACACCACCCTCTCCACCACACACCACCCTCACCACTGCACACACCACCACTCACCTCTACCACCACACACCACCCTCTACCACCACGTACACCACCCCTCTACCACGCACACCACCTCACACACTACCCACCACCACCTCTACCACGTACACCACCTCTGCTACAATGTAATCCACCTCTCTACCACGTACACCACCCCCCTCTACCATCTGCACACCACCTCTCTACCACGTACACCACCTCTCTACAATGTTATCCACCTCTACCACGTACAATATCTCTGCCACACACAAACCTCCCCTGCCATTTACGACGCATTCTCTCCACCACATGTATACACCGCGCCCTCAGATGGTGCTCCCTACAAACTATCAGCTCCTGATCACAAGACTGTACACGACATTTATACATGCAAGCTGTACTCACACAAACGCCCACGCACAAAATCACGTCTACTCTTGGATATTCGAGAGACAAAATATAATCTTAGAAGAAAGTGCCAACCAATACGGCCGTTGCCTTACGGATATATGAAGCGGACGCTAAAATCTCCATCTCAGCATCTGATATGGGATGAAGGGGAAAAGCGCCGCCTCAAATGCAAATGCACAGACTCAGTTTCCACAACCGACTGGAAGTACAGTCGGGTTCATGGTTCATCCTCATGTATAAGTGTCTACAAACAAACCGTCGTCAACAATACGTCTTTCAATATGAATAAAAGCCTCCATTTAAGCCATTTGATGGATGTTGTCCTAACTTTGCTGATCACAAATACGAACGTCATTCCTAATGGAATTTCAAACATGTCTGCGGTTGCCTCATGGTACTGCATGCAAGATAACTGTCTCCAGTCGCATTGAACCCGACAGACAAAGGTACTTTAATTTGATTGCTGAGCGAGCCGTGATGTGATTTAGTTATGCAAGTTGAACAAAAATTGTCGATTAGCACATACCTCAAATGGATTGTAAACATCACACTTCTCCGACATCCACCAATTATGAGTTTTTTAAAGAAACATCACGTTATCCTAACAACTGATTCTATGGGCGACATCGCTACATACATATGTATAGATCGTGGGATCCAGGGAACGGTTGACCCAGGCATTGATCTATGAACCGTTATCCAGCTGAATCTGTGTGTTAACGCCCATATGCATTACATGTTACTTCATTGAGTGTTTGTTTTTTATTGTTTAACGCCGGATTTTGCAATGTTCAAGCTATATGACGGCGGTAAATAATAATGAGTAATCTTTGACGCAGCCTCTCGTTTTTATCACGGTGCGAAACAGTATCACTACCTCCCGAAACAGTTTCACGGCCTCCCGATCTAGCCAAAGATGAATACTTTGACCAACACCTTTACCATGAGAATATCACTGCCCGTCGTGTGAAGGTCGAATATGACGTTATGTCATTTTACACATCTGGCAGTTCTAGTTTCCTGTGTATGGCAGCGGTCGGTGACTGATATTATGAGCATCGACTGAGCGTCGAAGCAAGCCAATATTCTTACCCGGTAGTAATAGTAGTAGTAATAGTAGTAGTAGTAATAGCCGCAGCAGCAGCAGCAGTAGTAGCAGCAGTAGTAGTAGTGGATGCAATACCAGCATCGTCGTCAAAGCCAGTAGTAGTAGTAGTAGTGATGGTTAATGTAGTAGTAGTAGTAGTAGTAGTAGTAGTAGTAGTAGTAGTAGTAGCGAGCAGCAGCGGTAATAGCAACAACTAACTAGCACTAAGGGTAGTACCAGTGGTTGTAGTAGTAGCAGTAGTAGAAGCTTTGGTAGTGGTATTGGCGGCGGTGGTCGTTGGGGCAGTAGTAGTAGTGCAAGTAGTAGTTACTTTTGTTGTAGTAGGTGTTGCTGTCGTCGTTGTCACCATAGCCACCACCATGATCAACACGATCCACTTAAGATATACACGACGGTATCTGTACCATTACATAACGCAACACCTCCGGTCACTCTACCTGTCTAACACAGGGGTGATAGGGGCAAACAGACATGTTCTAACGGTTACAGTATAATGAGACTTCCAATCTTCCTCGCTACGATATCGTGCACAATGCCTACAACTGTATTTCTCGGAGTATCTGATGAGATGAGTGATCGTTGTGTCCTGCTTGTGTGACGGAACAGGGATGCATGTCAATACACTGTGGACAGATGTGAGTGGAGTGAGTGAGTTATTATTTAATGTCACATCGGCAATATCTCAGCCATATCGTGTGGACAGATGTGTCATATCGTTGTCACAGTTTGCGGACTTGGGGTATAGCTTGGATTACTTGGTTGTTGTGTAAGGAGAGGAGTGAGTGAGTGATTATGGTTTTACGCCGCTTTTAGCAATATTCCAGCAATATCACGGCGGGGTACACCAGAAATGAGCTTCACTCTTTGTACCCATGTGGGGAATCGAACCCGGTCTTCGGCGTGGCAAGCGAACGATTTAACCACAAGGCTACCACACCTTCAACATAGGGCAACATAGTGGTGTGTTCTGAATGGTTGGGTCCAGGACAATCAAGTCACGGTCTTTAACAACTTACAGAGTTTATACGCGAAACGGTGAAGTGTTCTGATTGGTTGGGCCCGAAACAATCACTTCACTGTCTGTATATAATTTGCAGGGTAACATGGTTATCTGTTCTGATTGGTTGGTCCTGGAACAACCGCTTCACTGTTACAGTTTACACCAATTGTAATGCAATATGATGATGTGTTGTGATTGGTTAGCTCCAGGACAATCCCTCCATGACATCATGTATGTTTAACCAAGTGTTTTGATATTATTGTGTTCCTTTATCATGTATAGGATGCCATATAATAAAAGGATTTTCACATGAGAAAATATTGAACGCCAACAAAGAGCTTCATCGTCAAAGCATGTTTGCAGCCATGAGTGAGTGAGTTTAGTTTTACGCCGCTTTGAGCAATATTCCAGCAATATATCTGCGGGGACACCAGAAATGGGATTCATACATTGTACCCATGTGTGGAATCGAACCAGGGTCTTCGGTGTTATTAACAAACGCTTTAACCACTAGGCTACCCCACCGTCCCAGTAAATTACAGATGCGATCGACCTGAAACTGTAAAAAAATCAACAAAAACGTCAGTACTAATCAGGATCAAAATGCTAGTCAGATTTATGTGAAGGGTTATAGACGAAACACATAAAACTGAGATGCTTATCCACCAATCTATCGACAAGTCTCCAAGATTTAAACTGATTAAATCGGCTAAGAATTTTAATTTAAAGGACTTAATTGAATCGAAGAAAAATGAGACACTTTTACAACAAAGTGATATACTACCAGAGGACTTAATAATTCCCTCTCTGGGCGGACCGTGGACACCAACCAGGCACTCAACATTGGGAGAACGTGATCAGAATATGTATCGTCTACTATAGCATGTTTCGAAAGCGAAAGAAGTATCTCGTAATTCCGTAGCAGCCGGTAACACTCGCCTAATCTTGGGAGATGGTTGAGGGTGGATGTGTTATTTATGTGTACACTTTAGGGTAAGTGCACAGTGGTATCGGTTTTACAAGCTGCTATCCTGTTATTGAATATGTTGATACGCTTCTACCAGCCCTGGGTTTGATGTACGTGTATTTTGTGCATCATTACAACCTGGCCGAGGCTTATGCACGAGTATCCTAACTGTCACTTATAACCTGTCTGATGCTGTTTGCACGTGTATCCCATATAATATAACATGTCTATTGCAAATGCACGTGTATCCTATCAGAGTGACTGACAACCTCTCTGATGCACGTGTATCCTATCAGAGTTACTGACAACCTCTGATGCACGTGTATCCTAGAGAGTGACTGACAACCCTCTGATGCACGTGTATCCTATCAGAGTGATTGACAACCTCTCTGATGCACGCGTATCCTATCAGAGTTACTGACAACCTCTCTGATGCACGTGTATCCTATCAGAGTGATTGACAACCTCTCTGATGCACGTGTATCCTATCAGAGTGACTGACAACCCTCTGATGCAGGGTGTATCCTATCAGAGTGACTGACAATCTCTCTGATGCACGTGTATCCTAGAGAGTGACTGACAACCTCTCTGATGCACTGTATCCTATCAGAGTGACTGACAACCTCTCTGATGCACGTGTATCCTATCAGAGTGACTGACAACTTCTCTGATGCACTGTATCCTATCAAAGTTACTGACAACCTCTCCGATTCATCAGAGTGTATCCTATCAGAGTGACTCAGAGTGACAACCTCTCTGATGCACGTGTATCCTATCAGAGTGACTGACAACCTCTGATGCACTGTATCCTATCAGAGTTACTGACAACCTCTCTGATGCACGTGTATCCTATCAGAGTGACTGACAACTCTCTGATGCACTGTATCCTATCAGAGTGACTGACAATCTCTCTGATGCACGTGTATCCTATCAGAGTGACTGACAACCCTCTGATGCACTGTATCCTATCAGAGTTACTGACAACCTCGCTGATGCACGTATCCTAGAGAGTGACTAAACTGGGTCTGTTGCTGATGTACGTGTATCCTGTCAGCGTTGCTATAGCATGTCTGATGTTAATGCACGTGTATTCTATCAGAGTTACTACAACATGTCTGATGTTGATGCACGTGAATTCTATCAGAGTTACTACAACATGTCTGATATTGATGCACGTTTCTGCCCTGAGAGTCCCTGTAACATGTCTGATGATGATGTACGTGGATCCTATCAGAGTTACTACAACATGTCCGATATTGATGCACGTGTCTGCCCTGGAGAGTCCTGTAACACGTCTGATGATGATGCACGTGTATTCTATCAATTACTACAACATGTCTGATGTTGATGCGCTGGTCAGCCCTGAGAGTCCCTGTAACATGTCTGATGATGATGCACGTGTATTCTATCAGAGTTACTACAACATGTCTGATGTTGATGCACGTGTCTGCCCTGAGAGTCCCTGTAACACGTCTGATGATGATGCACGTGTATTCTATCAGAGTTACTACAACATGTCTGATGTTGATGCACGTGTCTGCCCTGAGAGTCCCTGTAACATGTCTGATGATGATGCACGTGTATACTATCAATGTTACTACAACATGCCTGATGTTGATGCACGTGTCTGCCCTGAGAGTCCCTGTAACATGTCTGATGATGATGCACGTGTATACTATCAATGTTACTACAACATGTCTGATGTTGATGCACGTGTCTGCCCTGAGGAGTCCTGTAACACGTCTGATGATGATGCACGTGTATTCTATCGGAGTTATTACAACATGTCTGATGTTGATGCACGTGTCTGCCCTGAGAGTCCCTGTAACATGTCTGATGATGATGCATGTTGTATTCTATCAGAGTTACTACAACATGTCTGGTGTTGATGCACGTGTCTGCCCTGAGAGTCCCTGTAACACGTCTGACGATGATGCACGTGTATTCTATCAGAGTTACTACAACATGTCTGATGTTGATGCACGTGTCTGCCCTGGGAGTCCCTGTAACATGTCTGATGATGATGCACGTGTATTCTATCAGTTACTACAAGCATGTCTGATGTTGATGCGCTGGTCAGCCGTGAGAGTCCCTGTAACATGTCTGATGATGATGCACGTGTATTCTATCAGAGTTACTACAACATGTCTGATGTTGATGCACGTGTCTGCCCTGAGAGTCCCCTGTAACACGTCTGATGATGATGCACGTGTATTCTATCAGAGTTACTACAACATGTCTGATGTTGATGCACGTGTCTGCCCTGAGAGTCCCTGTAACATGTCTGATGATGATGCACGTATACTATCAATGTTACTACAACATGCCTGATGTTGATGCACGTGTCTGCCCTGAGAGTCCCTGTAACACGTCTCGATGATGATGCACGTGTATTCTATCAGAGTTACTACAACATGTCTGATGTTGATGCACGTGTCTGCCCTGAGAGTCCCTGTAACATGTCTGATGATGATGCACGTGTATGGTATCAGAGTTACTACAACATGTCTGGTGTTGATGCGTGTCTGCCCTGAGAGTCCCTGTAACATGTCTGACGATGATGCACGTGTATTCTATCAGAGTTATTACAACATGTCTGATGTTGATGCACGTGTCTGCCCTGGGAGTCCCTGTAACATGTCTGATGATGATGCACGTATACTATCAATGTTGCTACAACATGTCTGATGGTGATACACGTGTCTGCCCTGAGAGTCCTAGTGACATGTCTGATGATGATGCACGTGTATCCTATCAGAGTTAATACAACATGTCTCATGATGATACACGTGTATTCTATCAGAATCACAAGAACCTGTCTCATGATGATGCACGTATGGTATCAGCGTTACTATAGCAAGTCTGATGATGATGCACGTGTATGGTATCAGCGTTACTATAGCATGTCGGATGATGATGCACGTGTATGATATCAGCGTTACTATAGCATGTATGATGATGATGCACGTGTATGGTATCAGCGTTACTATAGCAAGTCTGATGATGATGCACGTGTATGGTATCAGCGTTACTATAGCATGTCGGATGATGATGCGCGTGTATGATATCAGCGTTACTATAGCATGTATGATGATGATGCGTGTATGGTATCAGCGTTACTATAGTAAGTCTGATGATGATGCGTGTATGATATCAGCGTTACTATAGCAAGTCTGATGGTGATGCACGTGTATGATATCAGAGTTAATACAACATGCCTCATGATGATACACGTGTATTCTATCAGAATCACAAGAACCTGTCTGATGATGATGCACGTGTATGGTATCAGCGTTACTATAGTAAGTCTGATGATAATGCACGTGTATTCTATCAGAATCACTAGAACCTGTCTGATGTTGATTCACGTGTTTCATATCAGTGTCACCGGAACCTGTCTGATACGCTGATGCACGAGTATCTAATAAGTTACACAACGTGTCTGGTGATGTAACACTGCTATTCTATCATATTCACTGCGAACAATGTGATGATCAAATGTATATCGTCAGAGAGCTTCCTGAATCTGAATGTTTCCACATTTACTTCTTTAGTCCATGAAATACGTATCCTACCAGATCCACTCTTCCAACTGATGAATATTTGACCGACATCTAGCACACACAAAAGCCTGGCGGTAGGATTCTTCAGTGAAAGGTTGATGAGTGAGCACGCACTTACGTCATACTGCAGTTAATACAACCTAGGTGTTCGGAGGATGGTACAAGTTATCTCCCCTGAGAGATCTAATCACATAAGAATCCATTATTTATCTGTGTTGGAAGTGAAGGCGTGCTGAGCTTGCAATGTGTGTTTATGTTTCACATCTGGTGCTGGCCTGAATGACTATGCTTCTACTCATCGCCAAAAAAACATTTTGGAAGACTTCAGCTTCACCAACGTACCATTCGCGCATTGACATATATTTGGAGTTACAGGGTGCAAGGAAACTATTCTGGTGGTTGCAACAAAGAAAAGAACAGAAAATGTTTTGCCTGTTCAGAAAAGAGCGCTGCATTCCTGAAATAACAGCGTTAAAGTTTAACTCATTGTTCAGAAAAGAAAGAATGGTACTTTTGAGTACTCGATTTCAGGACAAACACTGCAGAACAAAATGTTCAGCGTCTGGATGCTTTTTCCTCATCTTGGACAACACACCAAGCGCATGCAAATGAGTGACCTTCACACAACAGGCGACTTCCTCCTCCATTCATTAGCACAATACAAATTTAGACGATCACATGGTTTTACCCGGATCTCTGCTGGGGATAACTGCCATACTACTTACACATTCCTGAGATAATAACGTATGTCTTTTAGTGTTGAAATGGGTGCCTGCACACACTGGACAGAGCGCCAGTTTTCGACGGAATGATAAAATATCCAACTGCCGCTTAAATACATAAAGGTTGTGGATTGTGGGCAAACGACGCACAACTTGACCAAATGTCAGTACATACTTAAATATAATAACTACAGCCATTTGCCACTTTAAGTGACACATGAAATTATGACATAAATGTTCAGTCTGTTAACTGTGGAAGACATCTGTCAGAGCTATGTATCACTACCATAAACGTTTGGTTTGACTCTAAACATGTCCATCTAAACATGCACCATACAAAATCATTACAAAGAAAGATGTGTTGCTCAGTCCAGCAAATGTACCACCAAACCTGTTACGATTTGTGTTGATATATAAACTGACGGGCAAAAAGTTAGTATAACGTTTTCAATTTGGTTTGGGGAAATTGAGCATGTCTAAATTCCAATGAAACATCCAAAGCAAACATTGTCAAAGTCACGAGAATATTGCAGAATGGTAGTGATGTCAGTAGATGTAGTCACGTGACCCCTAGCACGAGAAAAGGTATAACATGTAATCTTTGAAAATCACGAACATGCACGTGCACCAGTCGGGTAGAAATGGGATGGATACACGCTGGCATATCACAGTAACTGAAAGCACATGCAAAAATGCCGAAGCTGACACAAATTCAGCGAGAGCGAGCCATTGGAATGCGCGATATGGGAGCTACCCAAGCTCATCTTGCCAGAACGTTCGGCTGTACCCCAGCAACAATCTCCAGGCTGTTCACACGTTACCGGAATACTGGTAGCACTCAAGACAGGCCGAGAAGTGGACGGCCACGGGTCACTACACCCATAGAAGACCGCTACATCCGGACTATCCATCTTCGGAACAGGTTCGTGACGGCAACGTCGACGGCGGCTACGGCACTCGGGCATCGTATCAGTCGTCGCACAGTGACCCGAAGATTGAGATTAGCTGGTATAAGGGCTTACCGGCCTTTCCGCGGAATGGTCCTGACCCTCAGACATCGCCAAAACAGACAGCGGTGGGCAAGGCAAGTATACAGGTGGCAAGTCCGAGATTGGCGACGTGTTCTCTTTTCCGATGAAAGCCGTTTCACCCTTTACAAGTGTGATGGCAAAGAACGGGTATATCGTCGACGAGGGGAACGTTTAGCAAGGCCATGCATCAGAGAAGTTCATCCATTCGGCGGGGTGGAGTCATCGTTTGGGGCGGTATCTGTGGAGACCAGAAGACCCGTCTGGTTGTAGTGCAGGGCAATCTCAATGCACGGGGGTACATCGGACAGATCCTACAGCCAGTTGTGGTACCCTTCCTACAGAATCAACCCCGGGGTGTACTCCTACAACATGACAACGCGAGACCTCACACTGCCAGAGAGACTCGCTACTTTCTGCAACAGAACAATGTTGACGTCCTGCCCTGGCCAGCGTGCTCACCGGATATGAACCCGATCGAGCACCTCTGGGATCATCTGGACAGGAAGATCAGAGGTCGGCAACAAGTTCCACAGAACAGGCAACAGCTAGAGCAAGCACTCAGAGAGGAATGGAACCGCATTCCCAATGACGTCATTCGACGTTTGACGACGTCAATGAGGAGACGTGTGAGGGCATGCATTGACGCAGCAGGGTCACACACGATACTGATGTGCACAAGATCCTGTATTCAAGGAATGCCCTGCTACTGACTCATAAACTCAGATTGTGATAATCGATTTATGCAAAATTCCACCCTTGCGTGTTTACTTGACAGCGGCTCACAAACTCCTTGAATGAAATTGTTGATTTTTGTGATTTACAGCTCAAGTGTTTTTTTATTATGATGCATTAAATATTTTTGGGAAATTTCGGTGTATGTCTTTGTTACAGGACGTTCAAAACGTCATATACTAACTTTTGCCCGTCAGTTTATGATGTAACAAGATACTCGTTGGTGATCCTCTGTACATCACATATCAGCCTGTTGCGTGACTGTATTCTTCCAAACTGTCTGATGCTACAGTTCTCGCAAATAACCAGAAATAATTCCTGTCCCCAAGTCAAACGATCATTTAGGCTGAACAAGGCTGTGTGTGAGATGTGACGGGACCCTCCAATCTGCGACGTCAACCCATTCAACACTTGACTCCATCATCGGTCGTCGTTTAAACATCCTACAAAAAGATTGAGTGGAAACAAAGGAGATATCACTCGCCAAAATGGCTCATTAAAGCACTTGAGCCGGAAATTAAACAGAAAGAAAATCTGTAATCATCCACTCGGTCTTGATAAATAAAATCTTGGCGATTGGACGTTAACCCTTTATCCGGGAAAAATTAAGCTTCATATATCACACACCGAAGTGATCGCAGTGTAAGTACATGACACCGAAGCAACTACCGTTGCAGATTACATTCATTCAACTGATGTAACACCATGACTGAGTTCTCTTGGTTGGTACATTTTTGATTCATTGTTAGATTTTTAAAAGCGTTGCATAGCATGGAATAGGATGGAGGGTTAACACAAGACTGTCACGATTTTGCGAGTCATCAGTTGACCTAGTAACATAGTTATTACAGGAAATATTTTAAGCATGACAGAATGTGTACATTGTGTTTTTCGAAATGTTTCTCACAACTTCTCTCCTTCACCGTGTTTCTCTACTACGAGAAGTGAGACGACGACCAACAAAAGTGCTGTTTTAACCTTCCCTCATTCGAAATAGCGTCCAAATTGAAATGTGAAAATAAGGGGGCTCCAGGTCGGCGATAAAAGACTTTTCTTTAGTCGCCGATCCACAGATTGGGATATTGAAGCAATCTGAACGTGTGCTGTAATTGTTTTCACAACGTTTTCTCTCTGAACCAATTAACGTCAAAATTGGGTTATTGCTTTTGAAAACGAGGTGGCATCGCCGATAAATTAAGGAATTCTTTTAGCCAGATATTGACGGTTTAAGAAACGAAATCATGCGATTTGGCATGTAATATTGTTGCATCAAATTAGGAAGAGACTTTCATCATGGTTGGATGGTGGATTTCGATGATCAGTCAACTCGCTTTTGCCATAAAGGCGCAATGTTCCATATTTGGTAGGACATGGAACATGTCTCGGTATTGAAGTAGCAAGTTACTAAGTGTGTTCTTGTGTGAACGATGTTCCATCTCGTATGCTTGGTTTAATATAATGTTTGTTTTCTGGCAATTTATTCCATGAATTGAACTTGGAATTTTCGGCACACGCCATACTTAGTAGAAAATGTGTATGGGTATCACTTCTAATCCAATAATTATCAGCCACCTGATCTAGTACACACATCATCGAACGCCTAGTGATTTTGCCTTTTAAACCAGTTCAATACAGTGGCAGTCCTCTGTGGTAAACGCACGTGAAAACTACTTTCAATACATAAGTAGACAGGACTTGTCTGCAATGTCATATCAGAAGTGTTTTCATAGTATCACTTGACACATTAGGGATTTTCGGGTATAATAAATGGATTGTTTTGTTTATGAAATATCATTCCTCTTGTTAGAGGCGACAGGATATGGTGATCGGCTTCTTCGACTCAATTCTTATATCCCAATTCCGTAGATTAATGCTTGTCTAAAACAAATTATGTATTGTAGAATTGCTTTTACCGACGTTTCGTACTGAGAATACGTCTGAAAAGGTACTCATTTATTTTGATGACTGTTTTGCTGGTCCAGAATCGATCATTTACCGGTCAAATGAAATGGTACGAATGCTGCAGATGCGGTGTTAAACAATATTCACTCATTCACTCTGCTTGGTGTCACCTAAGACATGGCTATTGTGATGACAAACCTAGAAACACAATCAAACAATTACGGTATATCTTGGATGTTTATAAAGGAACTCAGTGACTGGGGCAAGAGATTGATTCCCAATTACAGAAAAGCCCATAACAATCATAGGCGTTATATGATTATTTGATACAAGACGTTTAAAGAGGTTTGCCCTTTCTCAGGCTAATGCAAAGAACGGAAATAGAATCCAATAGCAGCTATGTTTTAATTTTCTGTCGGATCTAAAAATCTGACATTTTCACTTCCATTTTTCTGTATTTGCATACAAGATCAAAGTTGTTGTTAGCTCTTGTTGTGAGATTAGATCCTGTTTGTAAGTAACCGAGATAAAACGACAGTGTCACGAAAACTCAATAGATCGCTTCCGAAAACAATGTTCACTCAATATAATCTTTAGGAATGTGTAGGTTCGCAAACAGTGACATCACCTTTGGTCCAGGAGCAGCGACCTCTACTTTGCGAGAGAAACAGAAACATTTTTAAAAAACTTCGTGGGTTTTAATGTAATTACGCATCGATTTCTATGTTGAAGCAATTGACAATTGTATAATAAAACCTTTCAGTCAATACAAATTAGTGGAAATGAATTACAAATAAGTAGTAGTACAAATCAAATGGCGGTAGAAATGGCAGTATATTCAAAAGTAGTGAATATAGCAAAATAGACAGTGATGGAAACTGCCAATGCTTGCCGTAAGAAGCTCCATGGCTTTGCAGATGCATGTCATGGTGTTCCAAATTGCGCAAATCCATGCTCATGATAGCAGTCACTGAATTGCCTGCTCCAGATTCAATATTTACAGACCGCCGTAAAAAGCTGGAATCCGTCTGAGTGAGGCATTAAACAACAACCAAAGCAAAACAAACAAAACAATTACATAGATCGATGCTAATGTGAAGTCAATGACTGGATTGTCTGTTCCAGATTTGATTATTCCGCTGTCAAGACGAAAGACAGCTGGGTGTGACGTTCACTTGCATAGAAAAACAAACATTATGAACCAACGCTCTATGTTTGTAGCCTTGATTAAGAAATACACTTCGCTCTATCACCATGTATAGTGTAATAAAACATTTTGCCCTGAACTATTATAGTTAAAGCACGAGGACAAGCTTTAACGCTATAATAGTTCAGGGCGAAAGTGTGTTTTATTACACTATATCATATTACACACTATATACATGGTGGTAGGGCGAAGTGTATTTCTTTCTAAGATGCCAAATTTAATACTTTCTAAAGATAATTACGATAAATTTAAGGCAGAAAACAAAGGACGGTGTCGGTGACCTAAATTAAGAATCCTCGCACAGGGCTAACTGGCGCGCTGTTCTATTGATGTGTCTGCTCCCTACGTTAAGACGAACGTTACCAGAAAAAAACAAATGATAACAGTTTGATGACGGTTTACGTTCGGATGAAATATCTTCTCTGAATTATTTTAATTACATCTGTTATTAACGTAAACCATATGGGGCAATATGAACGTTGCATTTCTACTACCAGCGTAAGTTTCGATCAGTACATCCAGAGGAAGTTGAGAAGTCAAAGCGACATTCCACAATTGCATTGTGGGAATGTAAAGATTACGAACGTTACCGTGTCGCTGAAAACTTGTGAGTCGAAATGACACATTTTAACCGTCGTAAAACATAAACGTAATGTTTCCACCAGTGATGTTAGCTGCGTGAAGCAACAGCAAACCAAGAAACTGGATGCAACGGTGTAGTTTACTGTAGGAGGCCGTACGAGGCGATGACAACTGACATGCATCGTGACGTCGCTTACATTGTGACGTAATGTAAAATGGTTCGATTACGAGGGGGCACACTAGAATGGCGCAGTGACGGGATAACGTCATTCAGTTGTTACGTCATCAAAAAACTATACCTTTATTGTCTGATAATGTTTGTTTTTTTCGATTGTTCTAACCGCTAGGCATCTTAGAATCATCAATACTGTATTTCAAAAGTACGAGCTTGTAACAGTTCCTTGATAAATCCTTTAAAATATGTAAACTCTGTGGGAATTCCAGGTTAGAATAGATTTAGACAAAACTCAATATCAATCACTGGATTGTTTGGTTCACATTACTTACAACCTGTCGCGCCATATATGCTAGGAATACAGCCAGGCACAGATACTTCGCCACGACCACAGCCACACTTGAGGATGGCTGCAATGTATTCCTGTAAAGGTTTTGCTTCAATTACATGGATTCAACAAAGTGAAGCTAAAACAGTATCCATTTCAAACAATGCATCTTACACCAGTCTAGGTAGGCTAATAAGACATGATGAAAAAGCTGAAACATCTCAATGAAGTAACCATAGATTATGAACAGAAGAGAGGATATTAGAAACAAATGTGTTTGAAAAATGCATGTCAGATTTTGATATGTATCTTTCTGTTATTTATTTCACAGTGAAACAGCTGTTTGACCATCCGATGCCTGTTTGGACAAGCATGGACCGATGAAAACCAATTCTAACCCTGATTGGGTAAAATTTTAGATAGATATAACACTGATTATTGTCGTACAGAAACTTTAAGCATATCTCCAGAATTAATATCAACATTTTCGTATAATGCGTAAAACAAATGGCTACTACATTCTAATTTTCTTCAAGCTACAACAACTGTTGATGTCGATGTCAGTGGTATCGATGTCATCGTTGAGGCCAAGGAATGCAACTGTTTATGGCCAAATGTGGTTTCATGACATTGATTCACAATTATTTAAAATTCTTTTTTCTGTGTCCGATACTGTTTCTTGACTGTCTGCACATACTTTGGTTCAGAGACAGCGTTTGTAATGTAGCAGGGATTACTTACAAACATTTAAAGCATTTAGCCGTTTTAACGTATGGTCGAGTTACCAGTGTCTGTATGGTAAATTAGAATTCTGATTTAAATGTCTGGCGAGAATGGTTCAATGCAAACGTGTGACGGTTCAGCTGTAATTGTCGACAAGTGAGAACACACCTTGATGATTAAGTGACACAGTGTCTCAGTTGTTGAGAGAAGAAGTGTATAAATGGTAGTGTGTGGGTAGAAAAGGTTGTAAACATAGTGCACATTGAGAATAAAGCCTGGACCTTTGGCGCCGAATGCTTAAACCACAATGCTGACCAAACTCTTAACTGCAAATAGGGACACAGAAAGAGTACATTCTCATTATTGATGAATATTCTTGTTGAATACAGTACAGATATACACAGTACGTTTTGCAATGTTTGACATTGTAGGATTTTACGCGAAGAGAAAACTAATGTTTCAATTTTCAGGTTTTATAAAATAAAAATGAAAAAACCATTTCTATAAGCATACGAAATCTCTGCGTCATTCTGACCATTTTAAGAACATGTGTTTATGAATGACTATCAAATAGTGTTGTGAGACCAGGTGTTCGCGTATGCAGGAAGCTCCCCTTACCATCTGTTATCCCATGAAATCTATGTTGGTTTCTGGTAAGTAAATATTGGTAAGTTTAATTGTGAGTTCAAAAAGATGCAGTGAAATGCTGCTCTGCAAACCTCAGACAGAAAGTGCAAGTTATAATGTGAACGTTCAAATACTTATACATTCTCAGCAAAAAAATAAAGAATGCAACTGAAAATAATCACTGATGATAACTATAGCAATTACCAGTGCCAAAAGACGAACAAGAATATGTTATATCACACAGTACTCAAGGACATGTATTTTGAGGTAGTGCATATTACATGGATGAATCATGCACCATAGAACAATGTAAAATGAAATATGTGTAGTCTACGTCAATATTTAGCCCTCATTAATTTAAGTGACAAAACCCTTTCAATGATATTCAGAAATATCTGTTCAAGGCTGAGTCTACAGGATGATTCCGACGGTCTAACTAAGGGACGCTTCCTGCATACGCGAACACCTGGTCTCACAACACTATTGATAGTCATTCATAAACACATGTCATCATCAAGAGCACGTGCTTTTATGTAAATACCAAACGTTGATGACATCAGGTGTTAGCGAACAGGTTACGTTCAGAGACAAATCAATTGTTCACCTAAAAAAAAAAAAATAATGTTGTTCATTCACTGATACGTAATTGTGCCTTATCTGCAATTAAGATATCCTTATATATTTGTGAAATGAATTTCGTTGAGATTTTATAACTGATGCGTAAATCATATCCACAAAAGGGAACGGTCTTCCTTGAACTAAAAAAAAACTTGAACATTTCACGCTAATCCTTGAACTAGAAAAGTATGTTTAACAAAATGTTCTCCAAATCATGCCACTGAACCACTTAGTAATTTACACTTTGTAATCATACTAATGCACTATGTGTTCTTCCATTCTCAGATAAAATGATGCCTCAATGGATTCTGAAACTTCAAGGGAATGTTATTGAGAGTAAAGTTAATTCCTATTTACAGAGATCTGAGTGATTGCAGTGTCATCTGGCCAATGCAGAATACAAGTGGTGTCAGGGTTTCATACCAATTTATGTGTGTGTAAATCTACAATATGTTTGCCTTGGAGGACTTTAATTCCATCACAATCTTCTATGCAATTTAATTAAGTACCTCAGTTTTTGTCTTAATGGACCACAAGTGGAGAAATGTGCCAAGTAAGCGCCACCGCAGGAAAAGTTCATACATGTCTAATACTTTAGATAATGTTCTATTGTTTTAATGACTTCTAAAGAAATAAATATTATAAGCTATGGCAAACATAAGATAACCCGTGTTGGATTTTGTACCACTGACCTATACTCCAACATTTGCGAGTTATTGTAGCCTTTATTTTAATAACCCAAACCGACACATTCATTCAGTGACCATAAGAAATAACAGATCTTGTCAAGTCGATGTTTCAGTTGAAAAAACACAGGCGAACATGTGATAGAGTATGGAGTCAAACTAGTGAATTGAACATCGGACATCTTGCGGGTCTCTGATGCTTCAAATTTGGATATGGCCTCCACACACATCTACAATAGAACGATTCAAAAGTCTTGACTGTTGTAGACCCGATTAAACAACCTTTGAGCAAGAACTGTGTGTGGCTGTTGCATCTTCATACACACAGAGTAGGGTCAATTGTACTCAGAGATGCAAAAGCTTACCATTGGAATGTTAAAGCCATCGAGCTCTTCAGTCTCCATAGACATAGAAGTGGTCTTGAATATTTCAAGCTGCAAACAGTTTGCTGACAACTGCGTCAGAGATGTATCCCTTGTTATTGTTTAGGTTTATTTGTATCTTTTTTCTTGTGCGGTAAGAATTTCGCGTTCAGTGGGTGCTGTAGCGCACTTAAAAGTTCATTTTAAGCAGCCGCATATAGCTGGAATATTGCTGAGTGCGGCGTAAAACTAAACTCACTCACTCATGCCTTAAGCAAATATGTGGGTGATTGTAACTGCATCTAAGTGTTGCCTACTTTCATCCAATTACATGTAATCAATCAATGTAATACGTCACCTCGTTTAGCTCGTTATGTCATTGTCAGTCATATATGAAATTTCTCCTTTGAGAAATGCATACGTTATGAAGTCTGTTCTCCTCTATGAACTGTATCGGACTGCTATCCTATCCAAGCCTACCTATCCAAACCTACCGCCCTTGTCAGGGTGATAAAGAACACCATATTTCAATCTTTTAGTATAACCCGGCTGGGGGATCGAACACCGACACATAAAAAATTATGCATATTTGTCTCACGATCTGGCTGCTGTTTACGCCTTATCTCCCAGGTCTTATTATGATTAACTTAATTTTTCTTTAGAACCTTTACATCAGTGAGATCAACTTGCTTCTGATCGTATGGATCCCATATAGTTCCATGGAGTTTAAAAATCACCATCAATTCTAAATAGATTCGAATCCTGAAAAAAATAGCACCACGCCGTCGGGAGCTTTGACACACTATCAACCAAAGGACAGAGCCCAACCATCAGAATACTTCTTGCTTGCATTTCTAACCTGGGATCACAATGGATTTGAAAATACTGCAAAGCAAAGGTACCTGAAAAAAGACTAAAGATATGAGTTTGAGCAGAGAAGTATAGCCTGACATACGATTGTCCGTATTAATTGGCACTTCTTGGATACATTTGAGTGCACGTTTTTAGAAATATCTGTGTGATCCAGATCCTTGTCACAGTGCAAGTACCAAGGCAGTGTTCAGTGAGTGAGTGAGTGAGTGAGTGTACACACATCCATTACTAGACAAAGTTAAAACCCAGAGCAAGTTTCACATTGATGACAGTGTCCAATGGTAATCTGTTAAAATATAAACATCGTTTTGATGACAATAATATGAACGAATTACTAACAGCGGCATCAAATTACATGTAACAGTCATGTGTCATGGGCTTTGAAGAAAGTTAAGTAACACTGTCGTGCTTGTCTACTCTAAACGGATCCAGATGGTCAAGTGTTTGCATGTCATAATTACATGATATGCCCTTCCATTTTCAAACCTTTAACATAAATAAATAAATAAATAGGTTAAGTGTCTGAAGAAATTGTTACATCACTGGCAGCATCCTGTGTCGACATTATAATCTACTTGAATGAAAGCAGTTTACCCTTCCTGCTCAATTAACCGCAACGATCTGTATGACGCACACATGATCTAGTTGATGAAATATAAAAGGAGTGTCGTGTCTACAGTCCACCGATTCACGTGTTTATCTTCAATATGTGTTCCTTTGTTGGGTTAAATTACATCACAGTTAGTTTTGCAATCAAGTTAAGTGCATTTTTATTTGATTAAATTATCACGACTAAAGAAAGGTGCAGTGCCACGTGGAACCACTTCACGAATACAGCTCCTATTGTTTCAATCAATATCACATGATTGGCCAAATACTACTTAGGTACATTATTTGATTCATTTGCAAAATATCATATAAGTGTGGATGTACTTTATTCCACAGTCACGTAAAGTCGTTCTGTGGCTCACTGATGGCGAGATAAATCAGATCATATATTCCGCACAGGTGCATGTAATAGTTGTAAAACAAACTTAATCTTCTGACATGTAAACATAATTGTAATGTGACAAAATATTCAAAAATAAAAATGACATTCAATTTTGTTTAGTTATATCTGGAATAGGTTTTGTGGTAAAATTGTAAAATACCTTCTGGAATTTCGCATGATTATTTAACAGATTCTCTGGGATAACAGTTTCTGTAACAAGATGCAAATAAAAAAGGTTTGATATCTTTAATTTTACTTCCATATGAGAACTGGTAATATTTGTCAATTCCTTAACACTGCTCATACGAGTGATAATACCTGTTTCCATTCTATTCGAGAAACTCTAAAGTTCTAAGAGACCCGTCACTTTGTGATAGGAAGTTCTTATTCTTATAGTCTTTATACATGTGAATGTAGGCCATCGGCCCATGGTACAACGTTATACATTGGCAGCCTTCAAACTGTAGCGACGGTGATTGTTAGCATAGAAGATAAACAAGCCAAGATTTCTTAAAACCAGAGGAGTAGCATTACTCATCAGTCGATTAAATTTACACAAGGTTGGATGGGTGAAAACATCGACAGGGATAAAACGTTTACGTAGATCATCATAGGTATTACAAATCAGTAAAAAGTGGTACTCATTTTCTACATAGTTACAGGAACACATTTCACACAATCTTGAGTTTTTTGGTTTCTTTATATATCTACCAGTTTCTATATTCAGTTGGTGTGAACTACACCTGAACCTCGCTAAGGCAATACGAAATACCCAAAATAAATTTAAATTGAGAATATAGGTAAGTTTTGAGCCATTAGACAACGAGGAATGCCATTCCTGTAAATATGTGTTTGGGGCTCTAGATATGAATTCAGAAATAAAAGGTTTATATTAGGAATAAATTGATTTTCCCATACGTATCCAAAATCCATTGTATACAATAGGTTTTTTTAATTTTGATGTCCAGTTAATTTTACCATTTGAAGTATCTAACAGTAATAAATTGTAACATTTCTTAGGAAACGTATGGAAGGCATATTTAACAGTTTGTACCAATACATAATACAGCGTTTGTACGCAAAAATATACATAGGGTATCTCCCGAATTCGCCACGTACAACGTGCTAGGGGTACATAGTTTAACACAGAGTATGAATCAAAGGAAGAAATTAGGCACTGGCACATTGTGCTGCACGCCGTATTGGCGGCAATATGTGTTTTCTATACATAATATGATGTGCGAAATGAAGCGTGTATTCATGTTTGTTGGTGGATGTAAAAGAAACAACCAAGAAATGTTATTCAATGAATGATGCATTGGATTTGGATATCATACTTGTGTTTAGGACTTGCAGTGTTTCGCGACTGTTTTAGTCATATAACGTTTTAATAACGCTTGTAACGTTTGTATCTTGGTCAAACCCAAAGGTTTACTTCTGACTGGAACTGTATTTCAACACTATTTCCACACAAAAATGATCCTTGTATGTTGCAAGATTAGTTATGACATTTTATTTTTTTTAAATTAAGGTGAAAGGTTATTGGGGTTTTATTTGTTGCATTTTAACAAACTACAGCTAGGGCGTCCCTCGACCAGTCCTACCAGTGTTGAAGCAGATCATAATTATACAATAGGGAATACTAAAACATTGCGTTGTCAAGGCGTTTATTCAAAACATATGTTTAATAGCGTGAGTGTAGTGTAATTAAATCGGACGTCACAGTATATCCTGCTGCAACACTGGAAAGTTTTCCTGCGGTATAGTCATCATTTAAACAGTCATGCGTCAGTCTAAGTAAAACTTAGGCTAGGTTTTATTCGTTACACTGCTATACTGATAATACTGAGCCTAAGTTTCCTGAGACTGAGTCATGCGTCAGAGATTAGAGCAGAGTTTTGGCCATACTTAATCTACTGGAGCCTTTCTACAATGCCTAAAATTAAAATGTCGCCCTCGTGCGATGACACTTACTGGAGACTGGAGACAAGACTGAAATGGTTGGAACATGACTGGTAGAGCCAGTTTGGTTATTTCACTGGACTGCAGTAATTGATGTCAAGCTTCTCGTATCTGCCAGAATTTGAAGAGTGTGGGTTCGAATGCCAGACGCAGACTGATTAGCAATGGTTTGTAAGCATCATGAACATGCTTGTCCTTTTCCATCACGGTAAATATATAATATATACACAAGTCTTCTGATTTTCGACAACATTAAGCATTACTATAACTAAGATACTTCAACTCTGATCACCCATGTATCCTTTCTCTTATTACCTGGCAACGAAATATCACAAGAAAAGACAGAATACCAGATCATTGTGTGCCATAACATATCTAGTCCATGGCCCCATGAAGACAGTTGTCAACAGCACAACACAACCACGGTAATACAGTGCATGAGTCTGCCACAATAAGTCAACGAATTTCCGTCGCTCCTTCGCCGTTTAAGCCCAATGGATTTTTTATGTCGGATAATCGAGACTGTTATTCACTGGAGTTAGTGTTTTATTGTCTTATCTCACCGCTGAATTTTTTGTTCATGTATTTTAGCTTGTTGATTCCCGAGTAGGTAAGTTAACTTTCTGTGCAGGGTTGTTCACGCCCACTTGTTCAGAATTTGAATCCCAGCTATATACTTCCTATAAATTCAAGTATATCACTATGACAGTCACTGAACCATTGTTTTTCCACACTTTCCAAATGGGGACTTTTTTGAAAATGATAAGTTTTCATAACAGATATGTGCAACATGTTACTCGTCTTAATAATCGGTTTGAAAAAAACCACATTAATCTCGAGATGTAGCTTATGATATTAAAGCATTATGTCAAATAAATTAATAGGGTTCCTCTGGCACAAATACATTTACACAAAATACAATTACTGAAGATGGCAATATATACATTAGATAGTTTTATATATTGACTGAAATGTAAAGGTGAACACAGAAATCAGAGCTCTGTGTTCATACAATAGTAATTAGGTGCTCGTGAAAATGTCATCGTATCTTTCCCCGCTGTACCCGTCACAGCAAAGGCTGGTCAGTTGTTCTCCTGAAACGTCATGTGTTTATCCGAAATTGAACGAGGGATTTCAGTTTATACATTTTACCAATTTCAACATTACACACTATTATAAGTTTATGACCACTTGGAATGACTTTTCCCCTTTGCATATGATTCGACATCTTTCCTAATGATTTTAAAGTTGTAATCCCAATTGGCAGAAGACTTATCACCATATTTCGGTCCATGTATGAACACATGATACAGATTGTTATTGTCAGCAATACAGCCCCCTGTTGGTAGCTGTATCATATTCCTTATCAGCCACGAGTTTTAAACAGTAGCTCCCAAGTCTACATTCCACACAAATAGTCATGTAACTGAAGAATCCTTGTTTCTTTGTATAGTTGCATATAATGCCACACTACTTTTAATTACTAATAGCAGCTTCCTGAAAAGTAAGTTCCACAATGTTGACATTTCGTAATGGGTTGACTTGATGTTTTCATTAGATGTGTAATTAGTAATGTTAACCAAAGTCCTCTATGAATAGAAAGTTCCAAATTACCTATACTTTCCTACAAAGGGCTTCCGGCAGATTAAGCCCATCGATGCTAATATTATATCCATGATTTAAGTTTATGTGTTCATTAAATGGCTCAGTAGCAATGTTTCAAGTCACCTCTAAGTGTCTTACAGGTGCATTAAGTTCCCAATTATCATGACATTCCCATAAACAGATTCCTGGAATAACCACCACGATCTTGATAGTCTACCAATCCGTTAAATGATTATATGTCTTCTAAACTCAGACGTAATCAAATTCTCTCTCTAGTAAACAAATGCCAATCTTGTTTGTGTACATCCGATATACTAACGTGCCTGAGAGCAAGGTCTCAAATGTTTGTCATTTTTTAATATATGTCCAATACACTCAGTTCTTCTCTTTTTCTCTTTCAGGTTTATGGTACTCTCAGTCACAGTGTCACATGTTCTTATTCTCGCCTCTTATATGCCTCTTCTTATTCAGCATGTTAATGTATCTATCTAATTGAAGTGTACTATCTTCAATGGTTACTGTTTCGTCTGTCTGTGACAGTGTATAGAGATCAGTAACATCATATGATTGACGAGAATTGTCATTTGTAATCAAGTCTGTGTCTACAGTTTAATGATCACAACTGATAAGTACGATGTATTTGAAGACAATCATGCTGTTCCTATCACACGTCCAAAACGAAGAAACAGAATCGTCAAACTTGTCTTATTGGTAGAATGGGATAATATTCCTTTTCATTAAGTAGTCTGGACTCTGGATTATAAAGTCAAACAGCCTATGGTAAGATGAACACTCCCGCTCAGTTTTCAAACGTGAGACATTATTTTCGGAATTTCTAACATGAAATCACCAAGGGCATTTTTACAGAGCCAATCGTATCGTTTATTTGTCAGAGTGTCTCAATCTCGACATATTTCCTTTCAATATCTAATAGTATCTAATTTTCGAAGTTGAAACTATTCATTGGAAAATTCTATCGATTTCAAACAAAAGCATGCATATTACTTGAAGCTTTCATTCCCCTGAGTCCATAATGTTAATGAGAAGGAAAATAATATAATTTGCAATTACTTAAAAGATTGACGTTTTTGTTCAAAATATTTTACGTTCAACCGACTTGGCACCTTTTCAACAGAAATTCAAACTGCTCCAGAGAATAATCGTCTTCTACTCAGACATAATCAAATTCTCTCTTCAGTAACAAATGCCTATCCTGTTTTGCACATCTCATATACTGTCGTGACCGAGTAGGTAGATACTTAACTTGTTTTCTCTTATGTTCAAATGTTTGTCATATTTAATCCAATATACCATCCATGTTTTATTCATGTCCAATACACTCTGCCCTTTCTCTTTCAATCTTAAGCTCGTCTCTCAGTTACTCCTTTACATGATCTTGTTCTCGCTGTCTCTCTTGCTCTCGAACCCATCTTCTATCCTGCTCTCAGTGATGCTGTCTAATATGCCTCTTCTTAGTCAGTGTGTTAATGAAATCTAATTCCAGTGTATTATCGCCTGGCTGTAACAATATATGGAGATCAATAACACCATATGCTTAATGAGAAGTTTGTTATTTGTAATCAAGTCTGTGTCTACAGTTTTAATTATCACAACTGATAAGTATGATGTATTTGAACACAATCAGGCTGTACATTTAATTAAGCATCTGTTCCTATCACACGTCCAAGACGAAGAAATACAATCGTCAAACTGGTCTTATTGGTAGAATGGGATAATATTCCTTTTCATTAAGTAGTCTGGACTCTGGATTATAAAGTCGAACAGCCTATGGTAAGATTAAACACTCACGTTTTCAAACGTGAGACATTATTTTCTGAGTTTCCAATATGAAATCACCAAGGGCGTTTAAGAGCGAGTCGTGTCGTTTATTTGTCAGAGCGTCTCAATCCCGCCATATTTCCTTTCAAGATATCAATGGTATCTAATTTTCTAAGTTCAGACTATTCATTGGAAAGTTCTACTCACTTCAAACAAAAGCAACACGGGAATGCATATTACGTGAAACGTTCATTTCTTTGAGTCCATAATGTTCAAGTGAATGAAAATAATATAATTTGCAGTTACTTAAAAGATTGCTGTTATTGTTCAAAATGTTTTCTATTCAATCGGCTTGGTTTCTTTTCAACAGAAATTCAAGATGCTCTAGAGAATAATTGCTAACGTTTGTACTTCATTGGGAGATGTTTGTGGGACTATACGTCTGTTTAACCAACATGAACTTCAATAGAATAGTACAGAATAAGACTTTCAAAATAGAAGAAAAAAACATCAGTTAATATGTTTACTTGACGCGCAAAGTGTTTCGTATAGTTTATGTTGACGTTTAGCACATATATCGTTTGTAATGAGGCATAAATAGGACAAATCCATTCAGGCTGGAGCGAGACGTAATGACAGATTGCCTTGCCTTCTCTATAAAGAACGCCATATGACTCTTTTTCAGAAGTTTGTTGACAACATTCAAGGCCGCGGTAAAGTTTCCATACTCTTTCATGGTAGATACGTCACGCATAGAAAAGTAGAAAACAATCTTCGATGCAATTGTACGTCGACTCTACTTTCAGGGGATTTTGTATGTATGTCCAAAGAATTTTTTCGCTTATATTTAATCTTAACTCCATAAAGTTTAAAAGATTGGAATATTAATACCGTGCTTCCTTGCCTACTGGTCATGTTATAACAACGACAAATCAGTGAAAGGCAAGTTAATTGTTCACATGAGCAACAAACAATATGCACGTTTGGAAATATGTATCTATATGTACTTTCAACAGAACAAACTATATAACAACAGAACAAACTATATAATAAGTACAGAACAAAGTATATTAAGTATATAAAGCATTTTCTTCTGGAAATTTATCAATGCATATAGCTCAGTCAAGAATAATCGGATACTCTGCCTTGTGTAAGAAACTATAAATCAGTGAAACAATATCCGACACTGGAACATGACATTGCTTCACGTTATGGTTTCCCTTTGTGTTATACACATGTCAACAAATGGTGTCTGACTTAGTGCCATTGCTTTCCGAAAAACCTGTACGTCCTCGTGCAATAGAACTCTACATTTGATCTGTATCCTGCTGCCAACATCAAAGGTTGGTCTGCTGTTTAGCTGTCACATACACTTTCTAGTAACCAGCTGGGAAATTACTCCGGTATTTCCGTGTAAAATGCGTCTACAGCAGACTCGAAAGAAGACGTGAATGGTTGGTGCCTGACTGGTCTTCTTGACAAGCGCCTGCAGCGACTGTTGTCATGCTCCAGAGATCTGAAGATTTCCTGATTTTTAACTCAGTGCCGTAGTTTTGATGATGCTCAGTTTGTGAACATCTAATGTGTGAGTGTCCGCGCACCTTAGCAATGCGATAAACGTCCATGGGTCTCGTGTTACATCTTGCCACTTTAGGGGCAGTGGGGTAGCCTAATGGTTAAAGCGGCCGCTCGTCACGCCGAAGGCCTCGGTTCGATTCCCCAAATGGGTACGACGTGTGAAGCACATTTCTGGTTTATTTCTAACAACATTAGACAGACCGTCCTTAACATCAGAGATAATGTTCCATGCCGCAGTAAAAACCAATTCATTCTCTTGGATGGCCATACCAGAAAAAGGTAAATCACGTGTGTACAGCCATGAGGGAGAGAGAGGCTCTGAAGTTGAAAACGGAATTACATGTTTGTGTCTGTGCCTGTATATGTCCTGTTGAAAGAGTCAATAGTGAGGTTTGTTTGTGTTTTGGCAGAAAAACATACAATTACAAACACTTAATATCTTATCAAATAAAGTTTATGATAATTCCGATGTTTTACAGCTGTTCATATCCAGTATTTGGTGATTACAACTAATAATACATTTGATTCCTTCCCGAATGTACCTACTCCTATATCTCTGAATGCACACCCAGTAACTCAGTAAGACATCGTACACTGGTGTGTATTTCGTTACAAACTCGTTTAATTACATTTGATAGCAACCAGACATGATTACCCAAAAATGTCTTTGTCTGGCTTCGATAGATGGTTATTTCCTGTAATAATTGCAAGATTTTCCCTGAAGAAAAAGGACCGGTATATCATTACACCTGACGCTAGCTCCTTATCATTAATTACTCTTTAATGCTTCTTTCGTCTGATGAAACATACAAAATGTTTCGAAGAGAAATATTCAGTTTCAAAGGTCAATTTCAAAGAAGGGACTTTTATGAAAACCAGTAATGCCAAACCGATATCGGTTTATAGGGTTGCTATGTCAAAGACACATTTGCAGTTATTGGAAACATAACATTGCCTCCGTTCACGTTTCAGCACTACATAGAGAAATCTCTGCTCATAGCCACATCCATTGCACGATTCCGACTAGACTAAAAGAAAGTATACACCCTTGTTTAATTGGAAGTAAGAACTTGATAAAACTTATATCTTCAATTGATGATGCTATGATGATATTAGTATTTGATATTAGTATCCAATGGACCTGACGATTTTAAGCGATTTCGTAATGACCTTATTTTATTTTATTTTTATTTTATAATATATATTTTATTTTATTTATTTTATTTATGGATTGGGGTGGCTTGTTACTTTTATCTATGTCTATATTTTTCGTAATATTTTGATTCATCTATTTTGAATGAAATAATATTGTTGGAGACAACACTGTGTGGGGTTAGAGGCCGAATTAATATGCTTTTGACACTCAGATAGGTTCTGAAAAATGTTCACCCATTTGCATAACTCGACTACACCATCCATGCATAGCGTCCTACAATAAATACAAATCTGATAATAGCCAGTCATGTCAAGGTGTATATTTTCAGGATAGAAATTGAAATGAGAGTGTAAAATTACAACTCGAGACACATGTCCTTTCTTCAACTCCCGAAGATTCGCAATAATTCTGTAATTTCAAGATTGCCAAAGAAGCGAATAACTGAGTACTCTCTATTTCAGGATACACATTCCTGAACCACACTGCTGTGTTCAGCAAAATGTTCAGAATCAGATTGCGTTTTTTTTCATCATTTTGGACAACACACCAGTCGCTTGAAATAAGTGACCTTCGCGACATCTACGATTTACCCATTCATTATTAGCACAAGAGTGACACATCATTACGGTCACATGATCTTCACCCGAATTTCTACTATCAGACTACTGGACTACACATTCCTGGGAATCTTAGCGGAAAACAGGAATGCGCGATTATAACGTATGTCATATTGATTTGAAAATGTGTGAGAACACACTCTGGACAAAGAGACAGTTTTTACGCAATCATAAAATATCCCAAGGTCGTTTAAATACACAATAGTATTGGATTCTGGGCAAACTACACGCGACGAGATGTCAGCAAATTTAATAACTACAACCATGTCAGAGCCATGTACGACTACCATAAAGGTTTGGTTTGACTCTAAACATGTCCATCTAAACATGCACCATACAAAATCCTTACAAAGAAAGATGTGTTGCTCAGTCCAGCAAATGTACCACCAAACCTGTTACGATTTGTGTTGATATATATGATGTAACAAGATACTCATTGGTGATCCTCTGTACATCACATATCAGTCTGTTGCGTGACTGTATTCTTCCAAACTGTCTGATGCTACAGTTCTCGCAAATAACCAGAAATAATTCCTGTCCCAAAGTCAAACGAACATGTGGGCTGAATAAGGCTGTGTGCGAGATGTGACGGGACCCTCCCATCTTGTCCACGATCTGTGATCTGTTTCCCTGTTATCTACGACGACAACCCATTCAACACTTGACTCCATCATCGGTCGTCGTTTAAACATCCTACAAAAGATTGAGTGGAAACAAAGGAGATATCGCTCGCCAAAATGGTTCATTAAAGCACTCGAGCCGGAAATTAAACAGAAAGAACATCTGTAATCATCCACTCGGTCTTGAAAAAATAAAATCATGGTGATTCGACGTTAACCCTTTATCCGGGAAAAATTAAGGTTCATATATGTACGGGGTACCGAAGCACTACGTTGTGGATTACATTCATGCAACTGATGTAACACCATGACTGAGTTCTCTTGGTTGGTACATATTGATTCATTGTTAGATTTCAAAAGCGTTGCATAGCATGGAATAGGATGGAGGGTTAACAAAAGACACGCTATTACGATTTTGCGAGTTAACGTAATATGACCTAGTAACATAGTTATTACAGGATATATACTCTCCCAAAAAGAAACGCATATAGGAATTTCAACTGTATTTTTATGTTTATTCTGAAACATCTTGTAGGCTTTATGAGTCAATGAAATATAGCAAAATTTCACACTGGGAATGCAGACTTATCCGTCTTTGGCACCAACTCGAGGAAAGTCAGTTTGAGTGTCACATGGAGACGTGTGGTGGCGCTGAAGTCAATACCTCGTGTGACCACCGTGGGCATCCAGAACTGCACGGCATCGCCTCGGCATCGAACGAATAAGTCGCAGAATCTCGTGTTGCCCAATCTGTGCGAGTTGCTGAAGTGTCTGGGGCTGAGGGTTACGGCGTCGCACCTGTCTGTCCAGGGCATCCCACAGATGTTCGATCGGGTTTAAGTCCGGTGATCTTGAGGGCCAGGGGAGCACATTGATGTTGTGGTTCTGGAGGAAGTCTCTAGTGTGACGTGCTGTGTGGGGGCTGGCATTGTCCTGTTAAAACAACTCCCTCTTGCGATCAATGATTGGAAGGAGGTGTGGGCGTAGGATTTTGTCACAGTACCGTTGAGCTGTCAGGTTGCCCTGGATCATCACCAAATCACTTCTCCTACGGCAGGTGATCACCCCCCACATCATAACACTGTCCCGGCCGAATCTGTCCACCTGGGGAACGCAAGCGTCGGCGAAACGTTCACGTCGACGTCTGTACACCCGCATTCTTCCACGCGTTGTTCCAATAGAAATCGTGATTCATCACTGAACCAGATTCTACGCCAATTCGGTAGGTTCCAGGCCTGAACGTTGGTGCACCATTTAACTCGATGTCGACGATGTTGTTGTCGAAGCACAGGGCCAAAATAAGGTCTTCTTGCACGTAAACCAGCCTCTCTCAACCTGTTCCTGATGGTCTGTGCAGAAAGCCTCCTCAATCCGGGTATTTGTCGAGCGGTACTGGTCGCCGTAGCTGTTCGATGACGCAGGTGATGTACCCGGATGTAGCGATCCTGCGCCGCAGTGGTCGCTCGAGTCGCCCACTACGAGGGCATCTGCTACCAATTCTGCCGGCGATATCTCTCCCAGATCCTTGAAATGGTACTTTGGTGAACATTCATGCGTCGGGCAACTGCACGTTGAGACTGGCCAGCTTCAAGCAAAGCAATGGCGATATGGCGGTTGGCTTCACTTAGACGTGGCATTTTGTGTTCTCGTCAACAATATTCCAAATACAATGAATAATCGACAGACAGCGATCAACCTTTATACCCATCATTGAGACTATCTGATCCCAACTCTACGGGCATTGCATTTGAATTGAATTTGCAATTGAATTTGGCACTACACGCCGAAATTGAAAATCATGCTGTTCAATACAGGTATTTTACGGATGGTGCGTTTTGGTGTGATGTTTCAAAGCAGAAGCTTACCACAGGACTCATAAACAGTGAGCCGTTAAACAACAAACAACTAAAACAAACAAAACAATTACATAGATCGATGCTAATGAAGTCAATGACTGGATTGCCTGTTCCAGATTTGATTATTCCGCCGTCATATAGACGAAGGACAGCTGGGTGTGACGTTCACTTGCATAGAAAATAAACATTATGAACCAACTCTCTATGTTTGTAGCCTTGATCTTCAATACTGTATTTCAAAAAAGTACGAGATCGTAACAGCTCCTTGAAAATCCTTTAAAATATGTGGGAATTCTTGGTTAGAAAAGATTTAGACAAAACTCAATATCAATCACTGGATTGTTTGGTTCATAACATGATTACTAACAGCCCGTCATGCCATACATGCTAGGAATACAGGCAGGCACAGATACATCGCCATGACCACCGCCACTATCACCAAAAAGACATACTTACATGTATGTGTGCCTTTAATGCGAATCCCTTTCTGAAGTGGAATATTGGTCCATCAAATATACACGTAAAGCAAGTAACAGTGTGCAGTATTATGATATGATACCAATAACATGTTAAGCAGAAATGAATCTATTCTTGAAGAGCCAGACAATGTCAGATTTCAAACAATATTTATGTCGAGCAAATGAAAATCAAAGAAATAAAGTATCTTAAAAATAGACAAGTCACGTTGACAAGACATTACGTAACACTTGAGGATGGTTGCAATGTATTCCTGTAAAGGTTTTGTTTCAATTACATGGATTCAACAAAGTGAAGCTAAAACAGTATCCATATCTGACAATGCATCTTACACCAGTCTAGGTAGGCTAATAAGAAATGATGAAAAGCTGAAATATCACAATGAAGTAACCATAGATTATGAACAGAAGAGAGGATATTAGGAAAAATGTGTTTGAAAAATGCATGTCAGATTTTGATATGTATCTTTCTGTTATTTATTTCACATTGTGTTCATGGCATTTTGTATCTTGGCATAAGTTTGCAGACTAGTGAAACAGCTGTTTGACCATCCGATGCCTGTTTGGACAAGCATGGATTGATGAGGACCAATTCTAACCCTGATTAGGTAAAATTTTAGATAGAAATATAACTGATTATTGTCGTACAGAAACTTTAAGCATATCTCCAGAATTAATATCAACATTTTCGTATAATGCGTAAAACAAATGGCTACTAGATTCTGATTTTCTTCAGAAGCTACAACAAGTGTTGATGTAGATGTCAGTGGTATCGATGTCATCGTTGAGGCCATGGAATGCAACTGTTTATGGCCAAATGTCGTTTCGATGACATTTATTCACAATTATTTAAAATTCTTTTTCTGTGTCCAATACTGTTTCTTGACTGTCTGCACTTACTTTGGTTCAGAGACAGCGTTTTTTAATGTAGCAGGGATTACTTACAAGTATTTAAAGCATTTAGCCGTTTTAACGTATGGTCGAGTTACCAGTGTCTGTATGGTAAGTTAGAATTCTGATTTAAATGTCTCATGAGAATGGTTCAATGCAAACGTGTGACGGTTCAGCTGTAATTGTCGACAAGTGAGAACACACCTTGATGATTAAGTGACACAGTGTCAGCAGTGTCTCAGTTGTTGAGAGAAGAAGTGTATAAATGGTAGTGTGTGGGTAGAAAGGGTTGTAAACATAGTGCACATTGAGAATAAAGCCTGGACCTTTGGCGTCGAATGCTTTACCTACAATGCTGACCAAACTCTTTAACTGCAAATAGGGACACAGAAAGTGTACATTCTCATTATTGATGAATATTCTTGTTGAATACAGTACAGATATACACAGTACGTTTTGCAATGTTTGACATTGTAGGATTTTACGCGAATAGAAAACTAATGTTTCAATTTTCAGGTTTTATAAAATAGAAATGACAAAACAATTTCTATAAGCATACAAAATCTCTGCGTCATTCTGACCATTTTAAAAAAACATGTGTTTACGAATGACTATCAAATAGTATTGTGAGACCAGGCGTTCGCGTATGCAGGAAGCTCCCCCCTTACAATCTGTAATCCCATGAAATCTATGTTGGTTTCTGTAAATATTGGTAAGTTTAATTGTGAGTTCAAAAAGATGCAGTTAAATGCTGCTCTGTATCTAATAAGTTACACAACGTATCTGGTGATGTAACACTGCTATTCTATCATATTCACTGCGAACAATATGATGATCAAATGTATATCGTCAGAGAGCTTCCTGAATCTGAATGTTTCCACATTTACTTTCTTTAGTTCATGAAATACGTATCCTACCAGATCCACTCTTCCAACTGATGAATATTTGACCGACATCTAGCACACACAAAAGCCTGGCGGTAGGATTCTTCAGTAAAAGGTTGATGAGTGAGCACGCACTTACGTCATACTGCAGTTAATACAACCTAGGTGTTCGGAGGATTGTACAAGTTATCTCCCCTGAGAGATCTAATCAAATAAGAATCCATTATTTATCTGTGTTGGAAGTGAAGGCGTGTGTTTATCTTTCACATCTGGTGCTGACCTGAATGACTATGCTTCTACTCATCGCCAAAAAAACATTTTGGAAGACTTCAGCTTCACCAAGGTACCATTCGCGCATTGACATATATTTGGAGTTACAGGGGTGCAAGGAAACTATTCTTGTAGTTGCAGCAAGAAAAAGAACCGAAAATGTTTTGCCTGTTCAGAAAAGAGCGCTGCATTCCTGAAATAACAGCGTTAAAGTTTAACTCATTGTTCAGAAAAGAAAGAATGGTACTTTTGAGTACTCGATTTCAGGACAAACACTGCAGAACAAAATGCTCAGCGTCTGAATGCTTTTTCTTCATCTTGGACAACACACCAAGCGCATACAAATGAGTGACTCTACAAAACAGGCGACTTCCTCCTCCATTCATTAGCACAATGCAAATTCAGACGATCACATGGTTTCACCCGGATCTCTGCTGGGGATAACTGCCATACTACTTACACATTCCTGAGGATAATAACGTAGTGTTGAAAATTTGTGACTGCACACACTGGACACAGCGCCAGTTTTCGAATGAATGATAAAATATCCAACTGCCGCTTAAATACATAAAAGTTGTGGATTGTGGGCAAGCGACGCACAACTTGACCAAATGTCAGTACATACTTAAATATAATAACTACAGCCATTTGCCACTTTAAGTGACACATTAGAATTATGACATAGATGTTCAGTCTGTTAACTGTGGAAGACATCTGTCAGAACCATGTATCACTACAATAAACGTGTTCTTTGACTCTGAGACCTGAAAACATGTCCATTACTCTTTTTGAACCGGATTTCAAAGCTCGATACAAAATCCATACAAAGAAAGATGTTGCAAATCTACCATCAAATCTTTTACCTATTTGTGTTGATATATATGATGTAACAAGATACTCGTTGGTGATCCTCTGTACATCACATATCACCCCGTTGCGTGACTGTATTCTTCCAAACTGTCTGATGCTACAGTTCTCTCAAATAACCAGAAATAATTCATGTCTCCAAGTCAAACGACCACGGGGGCTGAACAAGGCTGTGTGTGAGATGTGACGGGACCCTCCCATCTTATCCATGGTCTGTGATCTGTTTCCCTGTTATCTGCGACGTCAACCCATTCAACACTTGACTCCATCATCGATCGTCGTTTAAACATCCTACAAAAGATTGAGTGGAAACAAAGGAGATATCGCTCGCCAAAATGGTTCACTAAAGCACTCGAGCCGGAAATTAAACAGAAAGAAAATTTGTAATCATCCACTCGGCCTTGAAAAAGAAAATCATGGCGATTGGACGTTAACCCTTTATCCGGGAAAAATTAAGCTTCATATATCCGACCGAAATGATCGCAGTGTAAGAAGTTCACACCGAAGCAACTACCGTTGCAGATTACATTCATTCAACTGATGTAACACCATGACTGGGTTCTCTTGGTTGGTACATTTTGATTCATTGTAACATTTCAAAAGCGTTGCATAGCATGGAATAGGATGGAGGGTTAACACAAGACTGTCACGATTTTCGAGTCATCAGTTGACCTAGTAACATAGTTATTACAGGATATATTTTAAGCATGACAGAATGTGTACATTGTATTTTAGAAATGTTCTAACAACTTCTCTCCTTCACCGTGTTTCTCTACTACGAGAAGTGAGGCGACGACCAACAAAAGTGTTGTTTTAACCTTCCTCATTTGAAATAGCGTCCAAATTGAAATGTGAAAGTAAGGGGTTCAGGTCGGCGATAAAGGTCTTTTCTTTAGTCGCCGATCCATAGATTGTGATATTAAAGCAATCTGCACGTGTGCTGTAATTGTTTTCACAACTTTTTCTCTCTAAACCAATTAACGTCAAAAATTGGGTTATTGCTTTTGAAAACGAGGTGGCATAGCCGATAAATTAAGGAATTCTTTTAGCCAGATATTGACGGTTTAAGAAACGAAATCATGCGATTTGGCATGTAATATTGTTGCATCAAATTAGGAAGAGACTTTCATCATGGTTGGATGGTGGATTTCGATGATCAGTCAACTCGCTTTTGCCATAAAGCCCCAATGTTCCATATTTGGTAGGGCATGAAACATGTCTCGGTGTTGAAGTAGCAAGTTACTAAGTGTGTTCTTGTGTGAACGATGTTCCATCTCGTATGCTTGGTTTAATATAACGTGTGTTTTCTAGTGTTTGATTCCTTGGATTGGACTTGAAATATGCTGTGCCCGCCATACAGTAGAGAATGTGTATGGGCTTTAAGTTCAGAGAATTTGTTCCATGAATTGGACATGGAATTTTCGGCACACGCCATACCCAGTAGAAAATGGGTATGGGTATGAGTTCAGATCAATAGCTCTACAGAATTATCACTTCTAATCCATTAATTATCAGACACCTGATCTAGTACACACATCATCGAACGCCTAGTGATTTTGCCTTTCAAACCAGTTCAATACAGTGGCAGTCCTCTCTGGTAAACGCACGTGGAAACTACTTTCAATACATAAGTAGACAGGACTTGTCTGCAATGTCATATCAGAAGTGTTTTCATAGTGTCACTTGACACATTAGGGATTCTCGGATACACAAATGGATTGTTTTGTTTATGAAATATCATTCCCTTGTTAGAGGCGACAGGATATGGTGATCGGCTTCTTAGACTCAACTCTTCTATCCCAATTCCGTAGATTAATGCTTGTCTAAAACAAATTATGTATTGTAGAATTGCTTTCACCGACGTTTCGTATTGAGAATACGTCTGAAAAGGTTCTAATTTATTTTGATGACTGTTTTGCTGGTCCAGAATCGATTATTTACCGGTCAAATGAAATGGTACGAATACTGCAGATGCGGTGTTAAACCATATTCACCCATTCACTCTGCTTGGTGTCACCAAAGACATGGCTATTGTGATGACACTGCAAAATTACTTGCTTTCCTGAAACCTGGAAACCATCCGTATAGTGGGTCATTGGGAATCAGTTGGTTTCCATTCACTGAAACTGAGCAACTGAGTTTCCAACTAGATTCCATTTTGGATTCTTCGATTTTTGCATTTCTGTAAATGGAAACCAACAAGAAACTAAGGTTATAGGTTTCTTGTTGGTTTCCATTCCTGGAATTTGCAACTGAAGTTTCATTAAATGGAAACCAACATAAAACAAGAATATGTAGTTTCATGCTGGTTTCCTGTGCACTGTTTTGAACTAAGTAACTTAAAATTTGCAAGTATTTGGCATGAAGTTGACCATCCTGGCATCCAGTTGGTATCCATTCATTGAAACCTAGAAACACAATCCAACAATCACGGTGAATCTGGGATGTTTATAAAGGGAACTCAGTGACTGGGGCAAGAGATTGGATTCCCAATTACAGAAAAGCCCATAACAATCATAGGCGTTATATGATTAATTGATACAAGACGTTTAAAGAGGTTTGCCCTTTCTCAGGCTAATGCAAAGAACTGAAATAGAATCCCAATAGCAGCCATGTTTTAATTTTCTGTCGGATCTAAAAATCTGACATTTCACTTCCATTTTTTCTGTTTGTGCCACAAGATCAAAGTTGTTGTTAGCTCTTGTTGTGAGATTAGATCCTGGTTGTAAGTAACCGAGATAAAACGACAGTGTCACGAAAACAATGTTCACTCAATATAATCTTTAGGAATGTGTAGGTTCGCAAACAGTGACATCACCTTTGGTCCAGGAGCAGCGACCTCTACTTTGCGAGAGAAACAGAAACATTTTTATAAAAAACCTCGTGGGTTTTAATGTAATTACGCATCAATTTCTATGTTGAAGCAATTGACAATTGTATAATAAAATCAAATAGGTTTTCAGTCAATACAAATTAGTGGAAAGGAATTACAAATAAGTAGTAGAACAAATCCAATGGCGGTAGAAATGGCAGTATATTCAAAGTAGTGAATAAAGCAAAATAGACAGTCATGGAAACAGCCAATGCTTGCCGTAAGAAGATCCATCGCTTTTTTGCCCATGCATGGCATGGTGTTCCAAATTGCGCAAATCGATGCTCATGATGGCAGTCTGATGCCTGCTCCAGGTTCGATATTTACAGACCGCCGTAAAAAGCTGGAATCCTTCTGAGTGAGGCGTTAAACAACAAACAAGTAAAACAAACAAAATAATTACATAGATCGATGCTAATGAAGTCAATGACTGGATTGTCTGTTCCAGATTTGATTATTCCGCCGTCATATAGACGAAGGACAGCTGGATGTGACGTTCACTTGCATAGAAAAACAAACATTATGAACCAACTCTCTATGTTTGTAGCCTTGATCTTCAATACTGTATCTCACAAGTACGAGATCGTAACAGCTCCTTGATAAATCCTTTAAAATATGTAAACTCTGTGGGAATTCCAGGTTAGAACAGATTTTGACAAAACTCAATATCAATCACTGGATTGTTTGGTTCACATTACTTACAACTGTCGTGCCATATATGCTAGGAATACAGCCTGGCACAGATACATCGCCATGACCACCGCCACTATCACCAAAAGACATACTTACATGTATGTGTGCCTTTAATGCGAACCCCTGTCTGGAGTGGAATATTGGTCCATCAAATATACACGTAAAGCAAGTAACTGTGTGCAGTATTATGATATGATACCAATAACATGTTAAGCAGAAATGAATCTATTCTTGAAGAGCCAGACAATGTCAGATTTCAAACAATATTTATGTCGAGCAAATGAAAATCAATGTTAAAAATAGACAAGTCACGTCGACAAGACATTACATTACACTTGAGGATGGTTGCAATGTATTCCTGTAAAGGTTTTGTTTCAATTACATGGATTCAACAAAGTGAAGCTAAAACAGTATCCATATCAAACAATGCATCTTACACCAGTCTAGGTAGGCTTATAAGATATGATGAAAAAGCTGAAACATCACAATGAAGTAACCATAGATTATGAACAGAAGAGAGGGTATTAGAAGAAAATGTGTTTGAAAAATGCATGTCAGATTTTGATATGTATATTTCTGTTATTTATTTCACATTGTGTTCATGGCATTTTGTATCTTGGCATAACTTTGCAGTGAAACAGCTGTTTGACTATCCGATGCCTGTTTGGACAAGCATGGACCGATGAAGACCAATTCTAACCCTGATTGGGTAAAATTGTAGATAGATATAACACTGATTATTGTCGTACAGAAACTTTAAGCATATCTCCAGAATTAATATCAACATTCTCGTATAATGCGTAAAACAAATGGCTAAATGGCTAAGATGTGTTTATGAATGACTATCAAATAGTGTTGTGAGACCAGGTGTTCGCGTATGCAGGAAGCGTCCCCTTACCATCTGTTATCCCATGAAATCTATGTTGGTTTCTGTAAATATTGGTAAGTTTAATTGTGAGTTCAAAAGATGCAGTTAGATGCTGCTCTGCAAACCTCAGACAGAAAGTACACGTTATAATGTGAACGTTCAAATACTTATACATTCTCAGCAAAAACTAAAGAATGCAACTGAAAATAATCACTGATGATAACTATAGCAATTAGCAGTGCCGAAAGACGTACAAGAATATGTTATATCACACAGTACTCAAGTACATGTATTTTGAGGTAGTGCATATTACATGAATCATGCACCATAGAACAATGTAAAATGAAATATGTGTAGTCTACGTCAATATTTAGCCCTCATTAATTTAAGTGACAAAACCCTTTCAATAATATTCAGAATATCTGTTCAAAGCTGAGTCTACAGGATGATTCCGACGGTCTAACTAAGGGACGCTTCCTGCATACGCGAACACCCTGTCTCACAACACTATTTGATAGTCAATCAATCTTTATTTCAGTACTTAAAAAGGCCACAGGCCTGTAGTACATTTAGAGTTTACATGAGTAGATAGAAGTCATTTATAAATTCTTTTCTGCAACAATACTTTTTCTTAATCTCATAGAGAAATAGATGTACATTGCCAGATTCTGTAATATTGATGTGGTAGTATGTGTTAATTGTGAAATTAATGTTCTTACACTTGGATGCTTAAAATAGTATTTCATAGTTATTCATAAACACATGTCATCATCAAGAGCACGTGTTTTATGTAAATAACAAACGTTGATGACATCAGGTGTTAGCGAACAGGTTACGTTCAGAGACAAGTCAATTGTTCAACTTAACAAAAATGAAAATAATGTTGTTCATTGACTGACACGTAATTGTGCCTTATCTGCAATTAACATATCCTTATATATTTGTGATAACTGATGCGTAAATCATATCCACAAAAAAGGAACGGTCTTCCTTGATCTAAAAGAACACATTTCACGCTAATCCTTGAACTAGAAAAGTATGTTTAACAAAATGTTCAGCAAATTATGCCACCGAACCACTCAGTAATCTACACTTTGTAATCATACTAATGCATTATGTGTTCTTCCATACTCAGATAAAATGATGCGTCATTGGATTCTGAAACTTCAAGGTGAATGTTATTGAGAGTAAAGTTAATTCCTATTTACAGAGATCTGAGTGATTGTAGTGTCATCTGGCCAATGCAGAATACAAGTGGTGTCAGGGTTTCATACCAATTTATGTGTGTGTAAATCTACAATATGTGTTTGCCTTGAGGACTTTAATTTCATAACAATCTTCTATGCAATTTAATTAAGTACCTCAGTCTTTGTCTTAATGGACCACGAGTGGAGAAATGTGCCAAGTAAGCGCCCCCGCAGGAAAAGTTCATACATGTTTAATGCTTTAGATAATGTTCTATTGTTTTCAAATTTGGATATGGCCTCCACACACATCTACAATAGAACGATTCAAAAGTCTTGACTGTTATAGACCCTATTAAACAACCTTTGAGCAAGAGCGGTGTGTGTGGCTGTTGTATCTTCATACACAGAGTAGGGTCAATAGTACTCAAAGATGCTAAAGCTTACCATTGGAATGTTAAAAGCCATCGAGCTCTTCAGGCTCCAACGACACAGAAGTGGTATTGAATATTTCAGGCTGCAATCGGACTGGTATCCTATCCAAGCCTACCGCCCTTGTCAGGGTCATAAAGAACACCATATTTCAATCTTTTAGTATAACCCGGCTGGGGGATCGAACACCGATACATAAAAAAATATGCATATTTGTCTCAAGATCTGGCTGCTGTTTACGCCTTATCTCCCAGGTCTTATTATGATTAACTTATTTTTTCTTTAGATCCTTTACATCAGTGAGATCAACTTGCTTCTTATCGTATGGATCCCATATAGTTCCATGGAGTTTAAAAATCACCATCAATTCTAAATAGAAGATTTGAATCCTGAAAAATAACACCACGCCGTCGGGAGCTTTGACACACTGTCAACCAAATGACCGAGCCCAACCATCAGAATACTTTTTGCTTGCATTTCTAACCTGGGATCACAATGGATTTGAAAATACTTCAAAGCAAAGGTACCTGAAAAGACTAAAGATATGAGTTTGAGCAGAGAAGTATAATCTGACATACGATTGTCCGTATTAATTGGCACTTCTTGGATACATTTGAGTGCACGTTTTTAGAAATATCTGTGTGATCCAGCTCCTTGTCACAGTGCAAGTACCAAGGCAGTGTTCAGCGAGTGAGTGAGTGAGTTAAACTTTGCATCGACATTGTTGCACTAATTTAGCAACGAGACGAAGTGTACACAAATCAATTACTACACAAAGTTAAACCCCAGAGCAAGTTTCACATTGATGACAGTGTCCAATGGTAATCTGTGAAAATATTGAAATCGTTTTGAACAATATGAACGAATTACTAACAGCGGCATCAAATTACATGTAACAGTCATGTGTCATGGGCTTTGAAGAAAGTTAAGTAACACTGACGTGCTTGTCTACTCTAAACGGATCCAGATGGTCAAGTGTTTGCATGTCATAATTACATGATATGCCCCTTCCATTTTCAAACCTTTTACATAAATAAATAGGTGTCTGAAGAAATTGTTACATCACTGGCAGCATCCTGTGCCGACATTATAATCTACTTGAATGAAAGCAGCATACCCTTCCTGCTCAGTTAACAGCAACGATCTGTATGAGGCACGCATGATCTGGTTGATGTTATATAAACATGAGTGTCGTGTCTACAATCCACCGATTCACGTGTGTATCTTCAATATGTGTTCATTTGTTGGGTTAAATTACATCACAGTTAGTTTTGCAATCAAGTTAAGTGCATTTTTATTTGATTAAATTATCAAGACTAAACAAAGGTGCAGTGCCACGTGGAACAACTTCACGAATACAGCTTCTATTGTTTCAATCAATTCCACATGATTGGACAAATACTACTTAGGTACATTGTTTGATTCATTTGCAGAAATATATCATATAACTGTGGATGTACTTTATTCCACAGTCACGCAAAGTAGTTCTGTGGCTCACTGATGGCGAGATAAATCAGATCATATATTCCGCACAGGTGCACGTAATATATAGTTGTAAAACAAACTTAATCTTCTGACATCTAAACATAATTGTAATGTGACAAAATATTCAAAAATAAAAAATGACATGCAATTATATTTTCTTTTAATTATATTATAGGTTTTGTGGTAAAATTGTAAAATACCCTCTGGAATTTCGCATGTTTATTTAACAAATTCTCTGGGATAACAGTTTCTGTAACAAGATGCAAATACAAAAGGTTTGATATCTTTAATTTTACTTCCATATGAGAACTGGTAATATTTGTCAATTCCTTAACACTGCTTATACGAGTGATTAATACCTGTTTCCATTCTATTCGAGAAATTCTTAGGTTCTAAGGGACCCGTCACTTTGTGATAGGAAGTTCTTCTTCTCATAGTCTTTATTCATGTGAATGTAGGCCATCGCCCCATGGTACAACGTTATACATTGGCAGCCTTTAAGCTGTAGCGACGATGATTGTTAGCATAGAAGATAAACAAGGCAAGATTTCTTAAAACAAGAGGAGTAGCATTACTCATCAGTCGATTAAATTTACACAAGGTTGGATGGGTGAAAACATCGACAGGGATAAAACGTTTACGTAGATCATCATAGGCATTACAAATCAGTAAAAAGTGGTACTCATTTTCTACATAGTTACAGGAACACATTTCACACATAGAACGTATAGAAGGCATATTTAACAGTTTGTACCAATACATAATACAGCGTTTGTACGCAAAAATATACATAGGGTATCTCCCGAATTCGCCAAGTACAACGTGGTTAGGGGTACATAATTTAACACAGAGTATGAATCAGGAAAGAAATTAGGCACTGGCACATTATGCTGCACGCCGTATTGGCGGCAATATGTGTTTTCTATACATAGTATGATGTGCGAAATGAAGCATGCATTCATGTTCGTTGGTGGATGTAAAAGAAACAACCAAGAAATGTTATTCAATGAATGATGCATTGGATTTGGATATCACACTTGTGTTTAGGACCTGCTGTGTTTAGCGACTATTTTAGTCATATAACGTTTTAATAACGCTTGTAACGTTTGTATTTTGGTCAACCCAAAGGTTTACTTCTGACTGGAACTGTATTTAAACACTATTTCCACACAAAAATGATCCTTGTTTGTTGCAAGATTAGTTATGACATTTTATTTTTTTAAATTAAGGTGAAAGGTTATTGGGGTTTTATTTGTTGCATTTTAACAAACTACAGCTAGGGCGTCCCTCGACCAGTCCTACCAGTGTTGAAGCAGATCATAATTATACAATAGGGAATACTAAAACATTGCGTTGTCAAGGCGTTTATTCAAAACATATGTTTAATAGCGTGAGTGTAGTGTAATTAAATCGGACGTCACAGTATATCCTGCTGCAACACTGGAAAGTTTTCCTGCGGTATAGTCATCATTTAAACAGTCATGCGTCAGTCTAAGTAAACTTAGGCTCAGTATCATTCGTTACACTGCTATACTGATAATACTGAGCCTAGGTTTACTGAGACTGAGTCATGCGTCGGAGATTAGAGCAGAGTTTTGGCCATACTTAATCTACTGGAGCCTTTCTACAATGTCTAAAACTAAAAAGTCGCCCTCGTGCGATGACACTTACTGGAGACTGGCGACAAGACTGAAATGGTTGGAACATGACTGGTAGAGCCAGTTTAGTTATTTCACTGGTCTGCAGTTATTGATGTCAAGCTTCTCGTATCTGCCAAGATTTTGAAGGGTGTGGGTTCGAATCCCAGACGCAGACTGATTAGCAATGGTTTGTAAGCACCATGAACATGCTTGTCCTTTTCCATCACGGTAAGTATACACAAGTCGTCTGATTTTCGACAACATTAAGCAAAACTATAACTAAGATACTTCAACTCTGATCACCCATGTATCCTTTCTCTTATTACCTGGCAACGAAATGTCGCAAGAACAGACAGAATACCAGACCATTGTGTACCATAACATATCTAGTCCATGGCCCCATGAATATAGTTGTCAACAACACAACTACGGTTATACAGTGCATGAGTCTGCCACAATAAGTCAACGAATTTCCGTCGCTCCTTCGCCATTTAAGCCCAATGGATTTTTTTTGTCGGATAATCGAGACTGTTCACTGGAGTTTTATTGTCTTATCTCACCTCTGCATTTTTTTCATGCATTTCAGCTTGTTGATCCCCGAGTAGGTAAGTTAACTTTCTGTGCAGGGTTGGTTACGCCCACTTGTTCTGTATATGAATCCGAGCTATATATCTCCTATAAATTCAAGTATATCACTATGACAGTCACTGAATTATTATTTTTCCACACTTTCCAAATGAGGATTGTTTTTGAAAATGATAAGTTTTCATAACAGATATGTGCAACATGTTACTCGTCTTAATAATCGGTTTGAAAAAAACATTAATGGCGAGATGTAGCTTATGATATTAAAGCATTATGTCAAATAAATTAATAGGGTTCCTCTGGCACAAAAACAATTACACAAAATACAATCACTGAAGATGGCAATATATACATTAGATAGTTTTATATATTGACTGAAATGCAAAGGTGAACACAGAAATCAGAGCTCTGTGTTCATACAATAATAATTAGGTGCTCGTGAAAATGTCATCGTATCTTTCCCCGTTGTACCCGTCACAGCAAAGGCTGGTCAGTTGTTCTCCTGAAACGTCATGTGTTTATCCAAAATTGAACGAGGTATTTCAGTGTATACATTTTACCAATTTCAACATTACACACTATTATAAGTTTATGACCACTTGGAATGACTTTTCCCTCTTTGCATATGATTCGACATCTTTCCTAATGATTTTAAAGTTGTAATCCCAATTGGCAGAAGACTTCTCACCATATTTCGGTCCATGTATGAACACATGATAAAGATTGTTATTGTCAGCAATACAGCCCCCTGTTGGTAGCTGTATCATATTCCTTATCAGCCACGAGTTTTAAACAGTAGCTCCCAAGTCTACATTCCACACAAATAGTCATGTAACTGAAGAATCCTTGTCCTCCATGAATAGAAAGTCCCACAGTACCTATACTTTCCTACAAAAAGCTTCCGGCAGATTAAGCCCATCGGTGCTAATGTTATATCCATTATTTAAGTTTATGTGTTCATTAAATGGCTCAGTAGCAATGTTTCAAGTCACCTCTAAGTGTCTTACAGGTGCATTAAGTTCCCAATTATCATGACATTCCCATAAACAGATTCCTGGAATAACCACCACGATCTTGATAGTCTACCAATCCGTTAAATGATTATATGTCTTCTAAACTCAGACGTAATCAAATTCTCTCTCTAGTAAACAAATGCCTATCTTGTTTTGTACATCCGATATACTAACGTGACTGAGCGGGTCTCAAATGTTTGTCATATTTAATATACCATTCATATTTAATATATGTCCAATACACTCAGTTCTTCTCTTTTTCTCTTTCAGGTTTATGGTACTCTCAATCTCAGTGTCACGTGTTCTTATTCTCGCCTCTTATATGACTCTTCTTATTCAGCATGTTAATGTATCTATCTAATTGAAGTGTACTATCTTCAATGGTTACTGTCAATCAAGTCTGTGTCTACAGTTTAATGATCACAACTGATAAGTACGATGTATTTGAAGACAATCATGCTGTTCCTATCACACGTCCAAGACGAAGAAACAGAATCGTCAAACTTGTCTTATTGGTAGAATGGGATAATATTCCTTTTCATTAAGTAGTCTGGACTCTGGATTATAAAGTCAAACAGCCTATGGTAAGATGAACACTCCCGCTAAGTTTTCAAACGTAAGACATTATTTTCGGAATTTCTAACATGAAATCACCAAGGGCTTTTTTACAGAGCCAATCGTATCGTTTATTTGTCAGAGTGTCTCAATCTCGACATATTTCCTTTCAATATCTAATAGTATCTAATTTTCGAAGTTGAAACTATTCATTGGAAAATTCTATCGATTTCAAACAAAAGCAACACGAGAATGCATATTACGTGAAGCTTTCATTCCCCTGAGTCCATAATGTTAATGAGAAGGAAAATAATATAATTTGCAATTACTTAAAAGATTGACGTTATTGTTCAAAATGTTTTACGTTCAACCGACTTGGCACCTTTTCAACAGAAATTCAAACTGCTCCAGAGAATAATCGTCTTCTACTCAGACATAATCAAATTCTCTCTTCAGTAACAAATGCCTATCCTGTTTTGCACATCTCGTGACCGAGTAGGTAGATACATGACTAGTTTTCTATTATGTTCAAATCTTTGTCATATTTAATCCAATATACCATCCATGTTTTATTCATGTCCAATACACTCTGCCCTTTCCCTTTCAATCTTAAGCTCGTCTCTCAGTTACTCATTTACATGATCTTGTTCTCGCTGTCTCTCCTCCTCTCTAACCCATCTTCTATCCTGCTCTCAGTGATGCTGTCTAATATGCCTCTTCTTAGTCAGCATGTTAATGAAATCTAATTCCAGTGTATTATCTTCAATGTTTACTGTTTCGCCTGGCTGTAACAATATATGGAGTTCAATAACACCATTGGCTTAATGAGAAGTTTGTTATTTGTAATCAAGTCTGTGTCCACAGTTTTAATCATCACAACTGATAAGTACGATGTATTTGAACACAATCAGGCTGTACATTCAATTAAGCATATGTTCCTATCACACGTCCAAGACGAAGAAATACAATCGTCAAACTGGTCTTATTGGTAGAATGGGATAATATTCCGTTTCATTAAGTAGTCTGGACTCTGGATTATAAAGTCGAACAGCCTATGGTAAGATTAAACACTCACGTTTTCAAACGTGAGACATTATTTTCTGAGTTTCCAATATGAAATCACCAAGGGCGTTTAAGAGCGAGTCGTGTCGTTTATTTGTCAGAGTGTCTCAATCGCGCCATATTTCCTTTCAATATATCTATGGTATCTAATTTTCTAAGTTCAGACTATTCATTGGAAAGTTCTACTCACTTCAAACAAAAGCACAAACGAGAATGCATACTACGTGAAACGTTCATTTCCTTGAGTCCATAATGTTCAAGTGAATGAAAATAATATAATTTGCAGTTACTTAAAAGATTGCTGTTATTGTTCAAAATGTTTTCTGTTCAATCGGCTTGGTTTCTTTTCAACAGAAATTCAAGATGCTCTAGAGAATAATTGCTAACGTTTGTACTTCATTGGGAGATGTTTGTGGGACTACACGTCTGTTTAACCAACATGAACTTCAATAGAATAGTACAGAATAAGGCCTTTCAAAATAGAAGGAAAAAACATTAGTTAATATGTTTACTTGACGCGTAAAGTGTTCCGTATAGTTTATGTTGACGTTTAGCACATATATCGTTTGTAATGAGGCATAAATAGACCAAATACATTCAGACTGGAGCGAGACCTAATAACAGATTGCCTTGCCTTCTCTATAAAGAACGCCATATGACTCTTTTTCAGAAGTTTGTTGACAACATTCAAGACCGCGATAAAGTTTCCATACTCTTTCATTGTAGATACGTCACGCATAGAAAAGTAGAAAACAATCTTCGATGCAATTGTACGTCGACTCTACTTTCAGGGGGATTTTGTATGGATGTCCAAAGAATTTTTTCGCTTATATTTAATCTTAACTCCATATGGTATAAAAGATTGGACTATTAATACCGTGCTTCCTTGCCTACTGGTCATGTTATAACAAGGACAAATCAGTGAAAGGCAAGTTAATTGTTCACATGAGCAACAAAGAATGTGTATGTTTGGAAATATGTATCTATATGTACTTTCAACAGAACAAACTATGTAACAACAGAACAAGTATATTAAGTATAAAGCATTTTCTTCTGGAAATTTATCAATGCATATAGCTCAGTCAAGAATAATCGGATACTTTGCCTTGTGTAAGAAACTATAAATCAGTGAAACAATATCCGACGTTGGAACATGACATTGCTTCACGATATGGTTTCCCTTTGTGTTATACACATGTCAACAAATAGTGTCTGACTTAATGACATTGCTATCCGAAAAACCTGTATGTCCTCGTGCAATAGAACTCTACAGTTGATCTGTATCCTGCTGCCAAAGTCAAAGGTTGGTCTGCTGTTTAGCTGTCACATACACTTTCTAGTAACCAGCTGAGAAATTACTCCAGTATTTCCGTGTAAAATGCGTCTACAGCAGACTCGAAAGAAGACGAGAATGATTGGTGCCTGACTGGTCGTCTTGACAAGTGTCTGCAGCGACTGTTGTCATGCTCCAGAGATCTGAAGATTTCCTGATTTTTAACTCCGTGCCGTTGTTTTGATGATGCTCAGTTTGTGAACATCTAATGTGTGAGTGTCCGCGCACCTTAGCAATGCGATAAACGTTCATGTGTCTCGTGTTACATTTTGCAACTTTAGGGGCAATGGGGTAGACTAATGGTTAAAGCGGTCGCTCGTCACGCCGAAGGCCTCAGTTCGATTCCCCAAATGGGTACGACGTGTGAAGCACTTTTCTGGTTTCTTTCTAACAACGTTTGACAGACCGTCCTTAACATCAGAGATAATGTTCGATGCCGCAGTAAAAACCAATTCATTCTCTTGGATGGCCATACCAGAAAAAGGTAAATCACGTGTGTACAGCCATGAGGGAGAGAGAGGCTCGGAAGTTTAAAACGGAATTACATGTTTGTGTCTGTGCCTGTATATGTCCTGTTGAAAGAGTCATTAGTGAGGTTTGTTCGTGTTTTGGCAGAAAAACATACAATTACAAACAATTAATATCTTATAAAATAAAGTTTATGATAATTCCGATGTTTTACAGCTGTTCATATCCAGTATTTGGTGATTACAAATAATAATACATTTGATTCCTTCCCGAATGTACCTACTCCTATATCTCTGAATGCACACCCAGTAACTCAGTAAGACATCGTACACTGGTGTATATTTCGTTACAAACTCGTTTAATTACATTTGATAGCAACGAGACATGATTACCCAAAAAATTGTCTTTTGTCTGGCTTCGATAGATTGTTATTTCCTGTAATAATTGCAAGATTTTCCCTGAAGAAAAAAGGACCAGTATATCATTACACCCGACGCTAGCTCCTTATCATTAATTACTCTTTAATGCTTCTTTCGTCTGATGAAACATACAAAATGTTTCGAAGAGAAATATTCAGTTTCAAAGGTAAATTTCAAAGAAGGGACTTTTATGAAAACAGTAATGCCAAACCGATATCGGTTTATAGGGTTGCTATGTCAAAGACACATTTGCAGTTATTGGAAACCTAACATTGCCTCCGTTCACGTTTCAGCACTACATAGAGAAATCTCTGCTTATAACCACGTCCATCGCACGATTCCGACTAGACTACTAGAAAGCATACACCCTTGTTTAATGGAAGTAAGAACTTGATAAAACTTATATCTTCAATTGATGGTGATGCATTTGATATTAGTATCCAATGGACCTGACGAGTGTAGCGATTTCGTAATGACCTTATTTTATTTTATTTTATTAATTTTTTTATATGTTATTTTTTTTATTTATGGATTGGGGAGGGGGGCGGTGTTGTTACTTTTTATCTATTTCTATATTTTTGTAAAATTTTGATTCAATCTAATTAAAATGGGTGGTTGGAGGTGGGGGGTAAACCCAATGTATAAGTGTTTTTGCCCAATATCTGTTTGAGATGACTACACTACCATGTGTATTTTTGAAGCAACATTCCCTGTATATTTCAGATAGAGGCTTAGCGATTTGTTTCACGGTTGTATGAAGATCGCATGAAGTTGTGAGAATATGACACTGAGATTAGGTTCTCGGAATGTTCAACAATTATCAGCTCATATGTCGTTGCTGATACTACCCTTCATAGCGTCCTACAATAAATACAAATCTGAATATAGCTGCGAGCAGCGATGTAGGGCTCCTTGGCTTTACTTCTTTGGAGCCTTTTGCATCTCTCACATATCTCATGAATGTAGTAATGGTATTAGTTAATATGAATCATATCACTGCTAGTCGAATGCTCTTCGACTGGAAGTACTGGGAGGTCATTAAGTTTCGATATACTCATCAAAAAAACCTATTTTCGTAGATTAAATAATATCACTTAGGTACAATGAATATCAAAACAGAAGAACCCTTTGTTCAAACAGTCACAGAAACAGACAATTTTGTGGCCTGAACTAAATAATTTGAAAGGTTCACTGTGACTGACATTATGTGAATTTAAATGTACGTCACATGTAGCTGACAAGTCGTGATTCACATTTAACGGTCAGTAAACACAACTCATGTGCCATTTTACGGAAAGAATGACATTTTCATGCTCTTTATTATGGTGCATTGCCTACTGATAGAGGTACCTGGCGAGTTTAGTGCGGATTTTTTCTGCACTGTTGGTAGACACCATTTCCATCTAAATATCAACAGCAACCGAAAAGACATGTCGACACGAAGCCCTCGTGCTCTGTATTTCGGTAGCGTTTATCAATATCCATAACACTGTTCCTCTCACGCTGACACAAGTGAATATGTGGTTTTACAGCAACTAACGTACTCCAGTAGGGGTATTCTCGGGACGTGGACATCCTAAGTCGTGTAAAAGCAAAGTCTAGAAAAATGTGTCCACTTTGGGTTACTAAGCTAATTAACGCCAGACAATAGACAGAGTTTGTGATTGCAAGACTTCAGGCAATACTAGACTGCGTAATTATAAGGAAACGAAACAAGGGTTTATTTACAGTTTTAATAAAATTATAATACACTGTGTCGGCAATGACGCTAATGTTCCCACGGTTATCAAACATCGACAAATCTCAGTTTCATTTGGATCAGCGGGGTGGTTGTGTGAGGATGTCGTTACCTGTAGATACAGTTGATTTACAACACTTGATGCCACGAACACCAGTCATTTTTTCTTCTCTTCAGGATTCTGTATGTGTGTCAATTCACGCAGAAATATCTTCCGCCTCGAAATGTCAGAAGTAATTTGTAATCTAACTGTAGCAACAATTTCCTGACAGTGATTATTACTCACCTAGCGTGTACACTTATCGGAGTGAACACATTTTATGAAATCAGTCAACACTGCAAGTGATTTCTGAGTGAACTCACTCACCTATCATAGTCACATGCTAACCACGCTTACCAGAGTGAACTACCAGAGTGAACAGACTCACGAAACCTTCACAATTCCGGTAACAGTTAGGATTTTAACACTTCCCGACCAGTTAATCCCTTACTTAAAAACAGACGACATCAAAGGAAAACCGTCTGTCCACGTCCTGAGAAGACAGACAAATATTTTACTTAAGTCTCACCTCATGTAAAAGTACAGATATATACAGACATATACATAAAATGAGCCACAATTAAGGGGTTATGAGAGACTATTACATAGAAGTGGCATATATGATAAAAGGTACACTATGGATTTAGCCGCATAAAATAAGTTTTCTTCATTGAAGAATATAAACGCAGGTTTTGGCTGTAAAATAAACATGTTCTTTAAATAGTAAAATCATTTCTTCATTATAACATAAATCTAGGAAGTTGGGATAGCTGAACCACATATGGCCATATAAACTTTCACGTAGATCATCGTACAGCGGACATGCCAACAGTACATGACGTTCCACTTAAATCTTATCACTACATTGAAAACACATTTTGAAATGTTGGAAGACGACGAAATGCTGTCAACTCTCCAAGGTGCAGATACACAGTTCACACGATCCCTAGTGCGGGACACATACCATGCTGTCATTATCAACTTTGCAAACTATGTCTATCATTTGAAACAATATCTTGAGTTTGTATTTTAATGGAGGCACAAGTGACGCCATCCCTTTGTGAATGTTTCTGCACATATCAATTGTCAACTATGAATAACATTGTCCTGTCTGTAAATACTAATGTGTTGTATGTTTGATTGAATTCATGTATCAATAATCTTCGGATTGATTTCTGGAGGAAATAAAGAATCTCTCTCTCTCTCTCTCACTCTTTCATTTACATGCATATTTGAATATCTGCCTGTTTCCAACTTTAGAGGTGCAGAACCGGATCTAAACTTGGAGAGGGCAGATCGATAGGAGCGCGGCATTTGCACACTTACATAGCTTTCGCAACCATACACACTTCTCTCGCCTCCCATATCTGCACGTGAACCACGCTTTGCAGTGGTAGTCTCTTAAAAGGACATATCATGGGGGGGGAAATTAAGCCGACAAACAGTCGCCAAGGTATCCCATGCACATGTTGATATGTAGATATAGATGTAGATGTTATGACTGCATACTTACCTATTACTTTTCAAGTGCTATCCATGCTGACACGGTGAATAAACGTGCACAACTTGTCTGCGTTTGTGTGGAATCGATAACAAACAGCGCGTTTGAAGGAGCGGCTATAATCGTCCTCGCGCTTTTCTTCAGACTGTCGCATGTTTTGCACGGGTAATATGTGAGAAACTCTTTCAAACATTCGGCAATGTATCCCTGGGCCGTCGGTGATGTAAAGTACTGCCATATAGCTTGAATATTGCTGACTCCGGCGTAAAACTAAACTCACTCACTCACTCTCACGCTGATGCAAGTGAACTTGTAATTTCACAGCAATGAAGGTACTTCAGTAGTTTGTATTAGTATCCATTACACTGTTACACTCGGGCTGTTGCAAATGAATAGTGAATCGAGAGCAGGTATATATACTGGAAATACACCTAACAGCTCGATAAAGGTCACATATGAAGTAATCTGCCGTGCTGTAAATGTCGACGAAACTTATGATACATTCGGCAATGTATCCCTGGGCCGTCGGTGATAAAAAGAAGTCCCTATTTCGTTAAATCTGCCCAAACTTTGGGGTTTTGAATGTAAGTATTATTTATGACGACTGGTACGTTGTTGGAAGACTGTTTGCGTGAATTTTAGCTTGGTGTGCCTTGAGTTCTGGGTCAGTTTGTTCGGCACTCTTTTTCTTTCATTCGGGGCTCGTCTCAAATAGTATTTTTTTTCCTTTTAGCTCCCATACGTTGTATTCACACGGATAATGTTGAACGCCGTAGCGCTTGCAGTGACTTTTGACATAGGACCAAGAACAGAAAATGTTCCACAACCAAAGGCCACTTCAGAACAAGCGTTTAAAGTGTTGTATGTGCTAAGATTGGTTTGGCACAAAATGGCAAAGAAGCCCGTGAAAGTTTTTGAAGACAACTTTTGCCCAGAAGTAGCGTCCAACATGGCGGCCATCAAATACACATAGCCACATTTGACGATGCTACTGTGTAGTAAGGTGCATAGACACAAAGTATGCAAAGTTTGAAAGCCGTAGCTCTTGAAGTTTCAGTGCAGCACATTTTGGGAGGAAAGTAGTCAGCATTTTGCTGAAAAACATCACCCAAAACTTCAATCCAAAATAGCGGCCAAACGGTGCATTTTAGCGACTTGAGCCGTCCAGGCGAAATTGTAGGCATTTTGATTGCGCATCTGCTCAAGAACTTTGGCACACATTGGGGCATTAGTTTTGGAGATATTTGCATTTGAAATTGAAATTTTTGAATTAATTTTGAATTATCTGCCCTTTGCTATTGGGCCTACAGCCTAGAGATTTTAAAGCGCGATATCTATCCCTCGATGGGCATCTGGGTGATTTTTGTCAAGGCATTCTGTCCAGCGGTGCTCTCTGTAGCTCTGGTACAAAATACGGCGGAAGAATAAATAATAATAATAATAATAATAATAAAAACACGAACGATTACAATAGGTCTCCTGCCTAATGGCAAGGAGCCCTAATAATAACCAATAACGTCGAGGTGTTGAAACATTCCCCTTCGGGAACCCGTCTAAATTGGAATGGGAATGTAAAGGATTACAACTCGAGACAAATGTCCTTTCTTCAACTCCCAATTCCCGGATTGCAATAAAACTGCAATTTCCAAGAGTGGTGTAAATGTTTTTTGCAACATTTGTTCTGTTTACACACCAATTAACTTCAAAATGGGATATTGTTTCTTGAATACAGAATCCGTAAAGACGGGGAGATCTTAAAATAAAGATGGTTCCCAAAAAGAAAACCATATAATTTGACATGCAATATTTGGACTTAAAATGTTTTAATCATGTTGGCGCCATGCGTGATATTGTGAGCGTGGGTTCTGGAATGGTAGGTTTATTTGGAAGAACTTACCAAAAGCATACAAAATTGAGGTATCCCAAGAGCACGTATTTGGCCCTTAAAACACAATATTCATAGCCGAATATCTATTATTAATGGGCATCGGGATCTGAATATACATATCTTACTGTTCCCGTGACCCTTGCGGACCGCCTCCGTGGTGTAGTGGTTAGAGCGTCCGCCCGGAGAGCAGAAGGTCGCGGGTTCGGTCCCCGACCGCGTCATACCAAAAGACGTTAAAATATGGTACTTGTTGGTCCCTGTCAGGCGCTCGGCATTAATGGGTACAACAAGGACTGGTCGGCTCGGAGTCAGTATAATGTGTCTGAGTGGGGTATTCATGCTTCACTGCGGCATGGTATCTGAGTGGGCTAGCACTATAAAACCAGCTTCAGTCTGGGCTAGTACAAGCAGCCGCACATACACATACACACGCATGCACGTCGTCATATGAGCGAAATATTCTCAAGCATGACGTTAAACCCAGTTTCACCTCGCCTCACCCGTAACCCTTGCAAAAGGTTATAATATGTCATAAGAAATTGGACCGTGTTTTGGAGTGAATGATTCGCCTGGTATGATAGGCCGTCATGACATAGTCGGATTACTGAAAACGTTACTTTGTTTATTCAAATTGAAGTTATGTTCAAAGTTAGATATTTCGTTGATGCAGTTTACTATTCTTAATTTCTTAGTTGCTTTGTGTATGGAAATTTGGTGTTCATGGAAAACGTTATTTCTGGCTGTCATACAGATGCTTAACATCAAACGTTTTCTATGTTTTATGCCAAGATACAAACCAATCACATACCAACCAGTTACGTATTTAAATCTGACAAGCATTTTTTCAAACACATTAATCTAATAGCTTCCTTTTCTATTTCTAACCTATATTTCAGTTTTTTTCATCATGTCGAAGTAGTCGAAATCAAACCTTCGAAGAAATATTATGTAATCATCGTCATGCGTAATGAAATGTCGTGTCATAAGACATCATATACTCAAGTGAACCTAACGTGGCTTGTATATTTTTAGGATATCGTGTACTATTCATGAGGAAACGTTATTTTGTTAATATTCATTTGCTCGTAATAAATATATTTTGAAATCGGATTTTTTTCCATCCCTCAAGAATAGATATATTTCTACTCATTATGTTATTGGAATCGTCTTATAATACTGCACACTTTTACCTAATCTGAAACTTTTGACATTTGCATTCTCCAGACCCGCTGTTCTAAATGATTAATATTTGACTGATATTCTAGCACCACAAAAAGCTGGCGATTAGATTCTTCCGTTAAAGGCCAATGAGTGACTAGTCACGTCTTACTGTAGTTGATATAAACTAAGTGTGGTACAAGTTATCTCCCCTGAGAGATCTTATCAAGTACGAATCCATTATCTATCTGTGTTGGAAGTGAAGGCGTGCTGAGTTTGCAATTTGTGTTTATGTTTTACATCTGGTGCTGACCTGCATGCTTCTACTCATGGTAAAAGTCAAATATTTGACATAAATTTGGAGTTTTTAAGTGATACTGTATAATCATGCAAGAGGCCAGTGGGCTGAGTGGTGGTGATAAGCAATGGTGATGAACAAGTAATTAAATGAGTGAGTCCCAAGCACATGGTAGGTTGATTCCTTGGTCACGGTTGATTGCTGGCTGACATCTCCGTATGTCTATGGCTTCCTGAAGCTTCCTTTGGCGCCAGTTGTTGTTGTTAGTGGACAAGATCTTGATGGCTTCCCATTTGATGGTGTGGTCCTTGTTCTTTAGTGTATGTTCTGATATGGCAGACTTCTGGTCGAGCTTGTTGACGGAAGCTTGGTGTTCTTTGAGTTTTGTGTTGACAGGTCGCAGTGTTTCCCCGATGTACAGTTGTCCACAACTAAATGAAATCTGGTAGATGCATCCTCTTGGGTTGGGACTTGCAGTGCTGGATCCTCTGACGTTGGCTCTGAGAAGATTCTTGAGGGTCTTTCCGCTAGAGAATGTGACGTCAATACTTGTTTGGTTTTTGATGAGGCGGGAGATCTTGTGGCTGAAAGGTCCTATGTAGGGAATTGTGATTCTAATGGGGGATGGTGCAGGCTTGGGGCTGGTCTCTGTAGTGTTGAGGGTCTTGTTGATGGTCTTGGTGACAAGGTCTGCAGGGTATCCGTTGAGGGATGTGAAGGTGTCCTTTAGATGTTGTAGTATACACTGCCCTCATGTTTTTATTACATATTCTTTCCTCATCATTGTTAACTTGTTAAACATGTTTTCTTTGTAAGTACCTCACGTATGTATTTCTCCCTTATACTCCCTACCATTCACCTGATGAAGGAGCAAGCATACACTCCGAAACGTCGTGTTATTCACAATAAAGAAGTGTTGACATCCATAAATCTTGCTTTTCTTAGACAAACAAAAGAACAATGTGTCGCCTTTCTTAAGAAAAGAGTGCCACATTCCTGAAATATGGACGTTAAAATTGAACTCACTGTTCAGAAAAGAAAGAAGGTACTTTTGAGTACTCTATTTCAGGATTAACACTGCTGAACAAACACTGCTGTGTTCAGCAAAATGTTCACCGTCAGATTGCGTTTTTCTTCATTTTGGACAACACACTAGTCGCTTGGAAGTAAGTGACCTTCAGACATCATGCGACTTACTCATTCATTTTTTAGCACAAGAGTGACACATCATTACGGCGACACCCGAATTTCTACTATCAGACTTCTCCACATTCCTGGGAATCTTAGCGGAAAACAGGAATGCGCGATTATAACGTACGTCATATTGATTTGAAAAAAGTGTGAGAACACACTCTGGACAAAGAGACAGTTTTTTACGCAATCATAAAATATCCCAAGGTCGTTTAAATATACAATAGTATTGGATTGTGGGCAAACCGCACGCGACGAGATGTCAGCATATATAATAACTACAACCATGTCAGAGCCATGTACGACTACCATAAACGTTTAATTTGGTTTGACTCTAAACATGTCCATTACTCTTTTGTATTTGATTCCAAGGCACCATACAAAATCCTTACAAAGAAAGATGTGTTGCTCAGTCCAGCAAATGTACCACCAAACCTGTTACGATTTGTGTTGATATATATGATTTAACAAGACACTCGTTGGTGATCCTCTGTACATCACATATCAGCCTGTTGCGTGACTGTATTCTTCCAAACTGTCTGATGCTACAGTTCTCGCAAATAACCAGAAATAATTCCTGTCCCCAAGTCAAACGAACATGTGTGCTGAACAAGGCTTTGTGTGATATGTGACGGGTCCATACCATCGAATCCACGATCTGTGATCTGTTTCCTAGTTATCTGCGACGTCAACTCATTCAATACTTGACTCCATCATCTGTCGTCGTTTCAACATCCTACAAAACATTGTATAATACCAAAGGAGATATCACTCGCGAAAATGGTACATTAAAGCACTCGAGCCGCAAATTAAACAGAAATCATGGCGATTGGACATTAACCCTTTGTCCGTGACAAGTTAAGCTTCATATATCACACACCGAAGTGATCACAGTGTAAGTACCGTTGCAGATTACATCCAAGCAACTGATGTAACACCATGACTGAGTTCTCTTCGTTGGTATATATTGATTTATTGCTAGATTTCAAAAGAGTTGCATAACATGGGATAGGATGGAGGGTTAACAAAAGACTGTCACTATTTTACGAGTGATCAGTTAACGTTATATGACCTAGTAGCATAGTTATTACAGGATATATTTCAAGCATGACACAATAAGCATGTAACTTTTGTAGAAATGCTTCTCACAACTCACCGCAGGACCTCATTCTAGTTTTCTCCATCACCGTGTTTCTCTACTACGAGAAGTGAGATGATGACCAATAAAAGTCCTGTTTTTAACCTTCCCTCATTCGAAATAGCGTCCAAATTAAAATGTGAAAGTAAGCGGCTCAGGTCGGCGATAAAGGACTTTTCTTTAGTCGCCGATCCATAGATTATTATATTGAAGCAATCTGCACGTGTGCTGTAATTGTTTTCACAACGTTTTCTCTCTAAACCAATTAACGTCAAAAATTGGGTTATTGCTTTTTGAAAACGAGGTGCCATCGCCAATAAATTAAGGAATTCTTTTAGCAAGATATTGACGGTTTAAGAAACGAATCCATACGATTTGGCATGTAATATTGTTGTATCAAATTAGGAAGAGACTTTCATCATGGTTGGATGGTGGATTTCGATGACCAGTCAAGGCTCTTTTGCCATGAAGCCCCACTGTTCCATATTTGGTAGGACATGAAACATGTCTCGGTATTGAAGTAGCAAGTTACTAAGTGTGTTCTTGTGTGAACGATGTTCCCTCTCGTGTGCTTGGTTTAATATAATGTTTGTTTTCTAGCGATACATTCCATGAATGGGACTTGGAATATACGGCGCACGCCATACTCAGTAGATAATGTGTATGGGTATTGCGTTCAGAACAATGGCACTTCAGAATTATCACTTCATTAATTGTCATAGAATATGATATATTGCAGAAGGAGGTTTATTACCCATATGGTCAACGTATGAGTAGTAATACTAATCTCGTATGTCACACGAGTGTCGTATCGCGTTGACCTGTGTCGTAACGACTTGACCGGAGATTCTAACGATTTGATTGGATAACCGATGACCTCTCAATTAGGTCACGTTGTGACGGAACTACTTGTTCATTCATAACAAACACGTGAATTCATTCATTGTACTACTTACATACATTGTGGGAATGTAAACATTGCAAACGTTGCCGTGTCACTGTTTAATTGTGAGTCGAACTGAGACATTATATTCGTCAAAAAACATAAACGCAATGTTTTCACCAGTGATGTTAGCCGAGTGAAGCATTTGCAAACCAAGAAACGAGGTGCTACGGAGTAGTTTACTGAAGGAGGCTGTAGGAGAGGCGATGACAACTGACATGCATCGTGACGTCGGTTACCAAGGGGACAGACGAGAATGGCGTAGTTACGACAATCCAGTGAAACCGGTTTCGGTTTGAAACCATAACAATAACAAAAATACGCTGTTTTGTCAATTTAATGCATGTAAGACGTGGGTAATAAATAAAATATCACACTCGGTCTCATTACATACGAATTATACGAAACTCGTGACCTTCCAATGGTTTCTGACCTTGCTTTCGCTCGGTCAGATACCATAGGAAGGACACTCGTTTCGTATAATTCGTATGTAATGAGTTTCGCTCGATCTGAAACCATAGGAAGGACACTCGTTTCGTATAATTCGTATGTAATGAGACTTCGTGTAGTATTCTCTATATATTACTGCACCAACTGGTATTGACTCATTGATTCTGTAAATGCTGGATAACGGTGTAAGCGAAACGTCGCTTTGTGCAATAAACAAGAAGTCGTCATTCATAAAGTTGTATGTTTATGCATAAGTAGGCTAGTATTGTCTACACTGTCATATCAGTTTTCATAGTGACACTTCAAGTCAGGGAATCTAGGAACTACAAATCTAAAACGGATGCTTCGCTTTCACTGACGTTTCGTATTTAAAGTATGTCCAAACAGCTAATGATTTATCTCGATGACTGTTTTGTTTTCCCGTGAATTGAAGGAATACTGCAACTGTGGGTATAAACAATATTCACCCATTCACTCTCCTTGACGTCACCCAAGACATGGCTATGATGCTGTCAAACCTAGAGACACAATCGCGGTGAATCTGAGAGTTTTATAGGGGAGATATTTATATAAGACGCGCACATATCCACGCAAACAATGTTCAGTATATTTTTGCTCAAGAGCTGGCGTGTTACCCTTGATCAACTGATTTTAACAAAACATCATGGTTATATTTTTTAACCAGCGTCTCAACTCAATCCTGGGAGTATTCAACTCATGCAGCCTGTTAGGTGCAGCGGAGTTATCAGTATTCAACTCATGCAGCCTAGGCACAAGGTACCTCATACCCAGCTGGGTGAACTGGGACACATAGTCACAGTATTTTGTCCAGTGATACTGCACGTTACTATACCCGCAACTAGGTGTCTGCGCGTGTTCGTGTGTCCACCATCTGGTCACCTACCATCGGATGAGTGGGTTCTTTTAAGTGCACAGGGTTGTGTACTGCACACTAGGGGTTGTGACAACACTGAAAGAGCCTGCAAGTAATGTTAGCTCCAAGGTTTTTACACCCGGTCACAAGTGGGGATCGATCCAGGCACCTTTCGCTTACTAGCGCGGCGCCTTAGACAGCTCGCCCACCTTGCATCTGATTGCATAACGGGGCCAGGTCTTTGTTGATGCATACCACTGTATTCCAAATTGCGTAATTCGATGTTCACGATGTCAATCACTAGATTGTCTGGTCTAGACTCGATATTTTACTGACCTTTGTCAACAGCTGGACACTTGCTGAATGCGGTAAACAACAAATACACAAAACAAACAAATTATGTAGATCGATTCTCATGATGTCAAAGACTGGGCTGCCTGTTACAAACTTGATTATTTAAAGACAACCGTCATACCTGGATGAGTGTGGCGTTCTACTACAAACCTTATTAACCAATGTTATTTATGTTCGTATATTTGATCATCGATTCTGTATTTCACCAGTAACAGCTCTTTGAAGATAGATATTTTCAAAGTATGCATAACTCTGTGGGAATAGATATAGACAAAACTCACAATATCAATCACTGGATTGTCTGGTTCACATTCCTTACAAGCGGTCGTTACATACCAGAAATGCACACATCACCACAACCACAACAAAGATATACTTATGTGTGCCTGTCTGGAGTGAAATATACGTGTTAAGAAAGTAGAGGTGTGCAGTATTATGAGATGATACCAATAACATGTTAAGTAGAAATTAATATATTCTTGAGGAGAAAGGCAAACTCCGATTTCAAACTATATTTCTCACGAGCAAATGGATATTACAGAAATAATGTTTCCTGAAAAGTACCCGATATCCTAAAAATATACAAGCCGTGTTAGGTTTACTTGAGTATATGATGAAATGTGATATGATGACACGACATTTCATAAGGTTTGCTTTAATTATATGGATTCAACAAAGCGAACGTAAAACAGTATCCATACCTAACAATGTTTATATCTGACACCAGTCTAGTTAGACTACTAAGACATGATGAAAAAACTGGAAAAAATATCAACTGCGAGCACTTTCAAGTAACCATTTTTAGAAAAGGCGTTATTAGAAAGAAATTCTTCTCAGATTTTAATACGTATCTTTCCGTTATTTACGTCATGAAAGTTTTGTATCTTGGTATAAAACGTTTGACTGTGAAACAGCTGTGTTTGGCCAGCTACGTATAACTTTTTCCACGAACACAAAACATCAATTTACCAAGCAGCTATGGAATCAGGAGTAGCATTTGCACCTCAGCCTACTCAGTACACAAGCAACGAATGCCTATCAAATAGTGTTGGGACACCAGGTGTTTGTGTATCCTGGAACCTTTCCCTAACCATCTGTTATCTCATGAAATCTGTGTTTGTCTCTGCAAATATTGGTATGTTCAAAAATATGCAACGTCAAATGCTGCTCTGCCAACCTTAAACTGAAAGGGCACGTTACAATATCAATATTCAAATTATTCTACAACGAAAATAATCACTGATAAAACTTATTGTAATTATCAGAGCAAAAAGACGAACAAGAATATGTAATATCACGCTACTCCAGAACGTGTATTTTGAGGTAGTGAATATTACATGGATGAATCATGCACCATAGAACACTGTAAAAAGAAATGTGTGTAGTCTACGTCAATATTAAGTCCTCACTAATTTAAGTGACAAAATCCTTTCAATGATTTTCAGAAACATGTGCCACCAGATGATTCCGACTGTACAACGTGTTGTTTTTCTTTTACTAACAAACGTTGATGATATCAGGTGTTAGCGAACGATTTACATTCAGAGACAAGTCAATTGTTAACCTGAACAAACAAGGAAAATATTATTGCTTATTGACTGACACGTAATTTTGTCTTTATCTGCAATTAAGAAATCCTTTTATATTTGTGAAATGAACTTTGGGGAGATTTTATGACTGATGCTTAAATCATGTCAACAAAAAGGGAACGGTATTCCTTGAACTAAAGAAAATACTTGTCACCCTATTCCATGAACTAGAAGAGTATGTTTAAGAAAACGTTCTCCAAATCTAAATAATCGACATACCACTGAATCACTTAGTAATTTAAACTTTGTAATCATACTAATGCACTATTGTCTTTCATACTCAGTGGGTACCTCGGTGGATTCGGAAACTTCAAGGGAAATGTTATTGAAAGCAAAGCTAATTCCTATTTACAGAGATCTGGGTGATGTTAGTGTCATCTGGGCAATGCAGAATACAAGTGGTGTCAGGGTTTCATTCCAATGTTTGCGTGTGTAAATCTACAATATTTGTTTGCCTTGAGGAATTTAATTGCATCACAATCCGCTATGCAATTTTATTAAGTACCTTATTTTTTGTATTAATAGACCACGAGTGGAGAAATGTGACAAGAAAGAGCTACCAAAGGAAAGGTTCATAAATCTTAATGCCTTAGATGTTTCTATTGTTTTAATTTGTTCTGAAGAAATAAACATTATAAACTGTGTAAAACCTGGAAAACCCTTGTTGGATTCTATCCTATTGACCAATACTTGCGAGTGACAATGACATACCGACCTAAACATTGATTTCCACAAACATGTAACATGCAATTGAGTGTGTTCCGAAACTTTCAGTGATTTATCAAAGACATGGGTTATTAATTATTCAGTCCTATCTCTTCTCTAGTCACTTCTTTAAACATGAATCCTGTTTGTTTTTTGTTTTTGGGGGGGGGTCATATTTCCTTTTTCGATTGACACAGGATCTTAACAGCAACAGCATCATGAGAATGTTCAAACAATACCGTTTTCGTCAAAAAGGCTGGTTCAGTCTGAGACGTGAGCCAGCTTGTAAATGGAAATACCACTGTACATACACGAAGGACATCGTCTACTGTGTCATGGGAGTTGAAACAAATGTTTTAACTTTCCAGGATATGAAGGTTTAGATTAAGTGAATTGAGTATGGAGTCTTTACACTATCCATGGACGTTTGCATTTCAGGAATTGGATTCCTCCCGTATTGCCTCAGACTCCCTGCCGCCACACAAGACGCTCAGATCAGATGCTAGCAGTCGTGCGTGCCTCTCCACTCTATGTTTGTCTGCTCAAATCCATTGACGTTATCTGGAAATAGTGTTTACAGAAACGATTACATGACATAGAATAGTTAACAATTCCGCCATAAACCGATCCTTTATTCTCAGATGTGAACACATATACATATTTGTCTCACGAACTGTCTGTTTTTTACGCCTTATCTCACAAGCCTTATTAAGGTAAACTTCAGTTTCCTTTTGATCCTTGAGATCTACCTAATTCTGATAGACTCCATATAGTTGCATGGAGTTTACAGATCACCGTCAATTCTAAATAGACGCATTGAATCCTGAAAAATGTACACCACACATTCGGGAGCTCTGACACACTATCAACCCAATGACCGAGCCTAACTATCAGAATACGTCTTGCTTGCATTTTTAACCTGGGATCACAAGGGATTTAACAGTATTCCAAAACAAAGGTACATTTAGGGTTCTGTGACAATATTCAGTGAGTGAGTGAGTGAGTTAGTTACAATCTAACGTCGCATCGGCATTGTTTCATCCATATAGCAACAAGGCCCAAAATGACAATGTTCAGTGGTAATATGTTAAAGTATACAAGTGTTTTGATGACACTAATATGTGCCTAAAAATTAAAAACGACAGACCTGAGATAATTTTAAAATAGTGGACTCAGATCACATCTCCCGGTCATTCCATGAGCTTTGAACAAAGTAAACTGATACTGTCTTGCTCGTCTACTGAAAACGTGTCAAGGTGGTCAAATGTTTACATAACACAAATTCATGATATAACCCCCTTAAGTTTCAAACCTTTTTCATAAATAATCATACAGGGTTGAATTATAAAGGTTTGATGAAACGTACCTACACTTTCCACTCAGTTATAACGGCTGCAGGATGTTCATCCTCAAGCACACGTCAGGATTTAATAAATATGTGCTTGTTTAATTGCAAACAGAGAACACAATATGATTATGAACCTCTTTTCCGCACAACATAGCAACAAATGTTTGTATTCGGTGAGTTAATTACTTTAATAGAAATTCAATTAAGCGAGGAGTCGAAAAAGTTGCATGTCTGAAGCTCACAGCGTGAGTCGCCGAAGGTGGGCATGCATTAGCCGTACAACCAACGGGAAGGAGGGTGCTGACAAACATAGAAACATCACGGTTAAAATACAACACTGCCCAGTTTACCACTGACAAAAGTAAGATGTAGTGTCTGAGGAAAGTTTTATATCAATGTATCTCGTGTCGACATATAAAAGGTGTGTCGTGTCTACAGTCCACTGATTCACGTGTTTATCTTCAATATGTGTTCCTTTGTTGGGTTAAATTACATCACAGTTTGCTTTGCAATCAAGCCAAGTACCTTTATATTTGATTAAGAGTACGAGTACAGAAAGGTCCCTACCAAGCAGTGCCACGTGCAACGACTTCACGAATACAGGTTCTACTGTTTCAATCAGTTTCACGTGATTGGCCAAATACTACTTACATATATTGTTTGATTCATTGCAGAAATAAATCAAATAACTGTGGATGTACTTTATTCCACAGTCATGCAAAGTCCCTTCTATGGCTCACTGATGGCGAGATAAATCACATCATATATTCCGCACAAGTGCAAACATAAAATCTTCTGATATCTATGATGAGTTATATCTGGGATAGGTTATATTGTAAAATCATAAAATACCTTCTGTAAATGTGCATGTTTATTTAACAGATTCTCTGGGATAACAATTTCTGCAACAAAATGCAACTACATTATATCTTGTATTTATCTATATTTTACTTCCATAGGGGAACTGCTAAAATTCATCAATTCCTTAACACTGCTTATACGAGTGATTAATTCCATTCCATTCTTTTCGTGAAACTCTCCAACACAAATATTATATGTCAGCATACAGGTCCTCGGGAGACTCTGTTTAAGTTTATCGTCCAGTCACTTTGTGATAGGAGGTGTGAATCAGCGAAGAGGTTAACCATTGCCACATTGTGCTGCAATTTGGTTTTTATTTTGTTTCATAGTTGAATACCAACTTCTATATGCCTCTCAAGAACCTCAAGAAATGTTAACGTTATTCAATAGGTGATGTATTTGATTTGGATATCATACTAGTGTTTAATACCTGCAGTGTTTCGCGACTGTTTTAGTCATGTAACGTTATTAAAATGCTTGTAACGTTTGTATTTTGGTAAAAACCCAAAAGGGAATATATATTTTTCTGACGGCACTGTATGTCAACAGTTTCCAAACAAAAATGATCCTTCTATGTTGCAAGATTAGTTATGACATGTTTTGTGTTTTAAGATTTAAGATTAAAGGTTATTGGTTGTAATTTGTTGAATTTGCAACAACCTACAACTGTGACGTCCTTCTACCGGTGTTGAAGCAGATCATAATTATAGAATAGGAAAAACTAAAACATGGTGTTGTCAAGGCGTTTATTCAAAACATACGTTTAATAGCGCGAGTGTAGTGTAATTGAATCGGACGTCACAGTATATCCTGCTGCCCCAATAGAAAGCTCGCCTGAGTTGGAGCCATCATTTACACAGTCAAGCGTAAGAGAGATTAGAGCAAAGTTTTGTCAATGCTTAATCTACTGGAGTCTCCTGCGAATACCTAAAACTAAAAAGTTGCCTTCATGTGAAGACACTTACTGGAGACAAGGTTGAAATGGTTCGAACATGAATGGTAGAGCCAATTTGGATCTTTCACTAAACAGTAGTCATCAATGTCAAGCTTCTCGTGCCAGGTGTGGGTTCGAATCCCAGACGCAAACTGATTAGAAATGGTTTGTTCACACCATGAACATGCTTGTCTGTTTCCATCAAAGTAAGTATACAGAGTGATTAAAGTCTTCTGAAAGTTTTTCGACAACATTAAGACATAATATAACTAACATACTCCAACTCTAAGAACCAACCAACCGTTATCAGACATCTATCCTTCTTACATGATATTATTTACCAGTTTCGAAAAAAGTATAAAAAGAAAACACAGAACACAAGATCATTTTGTACCATAATATATGAAGTCCATGGACCCATGCAGACAGTTAGCAACAGCATATACCAATAATGTCTACCCCGTTGTACAGCTGCAGTAATACAGTGCATGAGTCCGCCATAATAAGTCATCGAATGTCCACCGCTCCTGTGCCATTTCCGCCCAACGAAATATGTTTTCTTGGGTAATCGAGACTGGTTATTCATTGGAGTTGGCGTTTTATTTTGCATAGATCTCACCTCTGAAATTCTTTTTGTCATGCATTTAAGCTTATTGATTCATATTTTTTAAAAGCGTTCATAAGTAGGTTAGTTAAGTTTTGTGCAGGGTTCAACTTTGGTGCAGAATTTGGGCTATATAACTCCTATATTTCAAGATTGTATATCATAGCCAATCGTTGAACGATTATTTTTCAAAACTTTCCCAGGATCTTTTCGAAAATGATACATGCAGCATGTTACTCCTTATAATCGGTTTGAAAAGATTTGATAGGTGTCCAATTAATAGCCACAAATGCATTTACACAAATTGAACGAAGAGGATCTACGTTAGATATTTTTATATATTGATTGAAATGTTAAAAGATATCAGAACTAAACAGAAACCAATTTTAAAAACATACAAGATAAGTATATGCTTAAGAAATAATATTGAAACACACAAGATGTAATTATACTCATAAAGGGCAATGCAATGGCTCAAATGTGTGGATTTAATAGTAAATAACAATCCTTTCACAAAAACCAGTGCATTCACGAAATTTGTCATTTGACAGAAGCTCAGCTCTTAAATCCAGGAAACACTTGTTGATTTTTTTGTAGTCAGTGCTTTCAGATATGTATCCTGTCCACACCGGGCAAGTGGATATAAAAACATCGCATAGTCGCATCGCATCTCAATATGTTGTAGGTACATCTGCAAGAAACTCTTTCCTCGCATTTGCAACTCGAATCGGCACATGTGGACAAGCACCTCAAAGCACCTCAAATGCTTGGGGCCGAGGATGGACCATAATCTATCAAAGGAGCTGTAGTGGGCTAGCAACTAAATGAAAACCTTGCAATAAAGGTAACGACATATGCAATGTTATCAGAAATACAGTTACAAGAAATGTCACATAACAATAACAAGGGCTAACTCAAAATAAACACATTCACATGTCTAATAAACAGCATTCTTTAATTTGGGTGGTACGGTGGTTCGTGGTAAGGTGATCAGAAGCATCTAAAACGGTTTCAGTCAAAGAAGAACTCGCAGTCACAAGGTGCAAAATTGATACAATCTGCATGTGTCGTAACATAGGTCGTGAATATTTCTATTTTATTAAAGAACAGTTCATATTTGCATTATTTCCTTCAAAGGTAAACGATGAATTCTTTATTACCATCCCATTTTAATTTCACATGTACCTTACAGTTTAGCTGGCAGCGAATTGTGTAATACGCTTCTCTGCCAAGTGACAGTTGAAATTGGCTGGTGTAGGGAATAGGACCTTGCGTTGTGTACTTTTTTTTGTGTGATGATGGTAAAGTAGCCAAATTCAAGTAGGCTCTATGAATCAGGCCTCATCGCTGGTAAAATCATAACAAATAGAAAAGAGAAGCTCAATCATTTATTTACAAAACGTAATACAGTGAAATTCTCACTCCCTATACCTAGCTTAACGTAACAACCTAACCTAACCCCTAACGAAAATGTCCAAAAATAAACATATCAATGTCCTATGTAAAAGTCCATGAATGTAAACAAATAACCCCCAAAAGCCTATCTACTTAGTCTTGACAACCAGGACTCAAGCACCCGAAGTAAATGTCCTCACCTCTGGTGAACCAGTGGACTGTGAAGCTACTGCCTTTATAGGGCTAGAGGCAGGCAGTTCATGTGCTGCACATGTCAGGCAGACCACACCAACCTGCCGGGTGTATTGTGGTTATGCATACCAGCATAGCCGAGAACACACTGATAACCCATGTTATAACCCAACCCAAAAATAGAACTAAAACTTTACCCAAAATATCCTAAACTACCACACATGAATAGCAATTCCAAACACAAAGAGTAATATCAAAAGCATCATCGATTGTACTATAACGACTATATCATTACCAATTGTTTATATAAAAATATTAATGATACTAAGTGTTAGTGAAAATGTTACCGTAATCTTCGCCACCGGTGGTACCCGTCATAGCAAAGGCTGGTCAGTTGTTGCCCTGAAACGTGATGTGTATCACCAGTCTTATCACCGGGAACAGTAATACTGATTTCATATACAAGAAAGGACTTAAGCGGCTATACTTTTTACGTCGTCTTCGTTGTTTTAAGATTGACACAACAATATTATCGTTATTTTATAAGTCTTGTATACAAAGTGTTTTAGTTTTCAATGTACATTGCTGGTATGGCGGTCTGTCTGTTCAAAATCGATGTAAACTTTCCAAAATTGTTAACACAGCGAGTACAATTTCTGGACTTAAAAAGTAAAATATTGGCACTATTTACAAGCATCATATTGAATAAAAGCACGTACAGTTTGAAATGACAGCACTCATGTCCTATTTCCTGAATTTCAACTGCTTCCTTCTGAACGACGACTGCGCACGCCGATATTCAGAACAAACAGGGCTCGAAATTCTTTCATCCCAGCAAGCATCAGTGTTTTAAATGAATTATTTTAATGTTTTGTAAATCATCTTATAATACCCTTGCGATATATAACTTTGTTCACATAAGCAATAAGCTAACATTCGCGGAAAACTAACTGATAAATACCATTCACGGGTATCTTACCTTCTTAGAGGTTTATTCAAGGTTTCAATGTCCAGAATTGATAGTACCCAATTGTGCGAATCTCGCACGGTGTGCCCGCCATTATAGATGTCAAAACAGTGTTGCTGGAAGTGATGTCAGATAACTTCGATCATCTGATTGGCTGGGTTGCAGCCTTCGCGGATTGGAATGTATGGAATGCTCTTGTCGTCAGAATTATCAATCACAATGTGAAATAACATGTTTTCCAACAGAACGGCAAATAAGTGACGAAAAGTCACAAATTTATATACATGTTTGAACACTGAGAACATAGTCACTCTCCGATCTCGTCGTGACAGGGGCACCAAAATTCTGAGTGTCGAGGCACAGAACGAACTGGGGTACAGTAACGAAGATGTACCCAGTGTTGACACGTACGATGTGTACACTGTACCAAGGGAGTAAAAAACAAGAAAGACACAATTTCGAAGTCCATCGGGTACAAATGTCTTGCATTTACAGCATAAGTCTGTCTCACTGATCTGTCTGACACTGCCCACTGCACTATCGGAGTCGTCATGATACACTCGTGAAGTAACACCCGAAGTGCTTGGCTTTGGAGAATTCGTGACGTCAGTAGATTTCCGAGCAGACTTCTTAGCACTAGTTTTAGTTTTGGAAATGCTGACCCTCTTCTTTGGTGATGGCTTATCAGTGTTTAGGGAAATGATCTTTTCCAAAACGCTGTCTTCTGTAATCGCCTTTCCCCTGACCACGGCACTCAGAAGTTTTCTGTTTTTAGTTGGCACAGATTTCTTTGAGAGTACATTTTCCTTGTCTTTGAAGAATTCCTCTGCATTTGTCTCATCTCGTGACCTACATCCCTGCTTGTTGATTCCACTGACTTCATTGGGAGACATTCCAGAATCACTAACTGGCGACTTGAAAACAGTAGACGGCGCAAAGTTGATCGTAGCAGTCGCCGATTTGTCAAAGGGATATATACCACACTTACTAAATGAAGACTGCAAGTTTGCTGGTGTTAGTGCAAGATTATATGCACTACATCCCAGTTCACACACAGAATGCTTGTCAACAGAGCTTGATGCATGTTCCTGCATATGTTTGTGGCGTAGATTGGTCTAAATCTTGGCAAAGGGTCCAAAGCAGCCAACATCCATAGGTTGTAATACATGGGATCTATGTGCCGGCAATACAAACAGGATTATGTGATTATCACGTGCCCAGTTGATCAGAGGAAGAGATACGTGTGACTTATGGCTATCATATAATACAAGTAGTGGATAATCTGCAGATGCAGCGACAGCATGTTTCAAGAAATGGTCCTGTAGGTACTGCTGGAAAATCTCGCTGTTTGACCAACCAGAATCACTAATGGTGCCGGTTGATCCAGGTGTACATCCTGTCATCAGTTAATCGCGCATCCTTTACCCTTTCAAGACAAAGTGTGGTGGAATGGATTGCCCAGAAGCGCTTCCGCAACCAATAACGGTGGTTGTGCTTGATCGAGGGGATACAACTGCAACTGGTGTACACTGGCTGGATGAAATGACTGATGGAGGAGAGTGGTTCTCGACAAGACCTTTCTCGTCAACATTGTAGATACGATGAGGGCTGTTCGTCAAGTTATATTTATTCATAATGTGTCCAAGCTCATCGAAGTAATTTGTTACAGTTTCTCCAGATGTTGCTTTCGCCCGCTGTAGTTCGAGTGAACGTGGTTTCTTCACACATAGGTCAGGCCATCTCTTCATGAAACTATAAAACCACTGAAGTGATAGGTGCTTGTCGTCATTTGTCTTCTTTCCCAGATGAATGGCAAGATCTGTAGCTAGAGTGGTAACTTCAGCTCGAGTGTACCCATATCCAAAAATGACCATAGCATCAATATGTGACACCAATCCAAGTTCTTCTTCCATAGACAAAAGCGGGTCCCTCCAGTTGTACAACAGTCTATCGAAATTTTGCCACTCATACGATCATGAAGTGTTGCAAAGGGAATAGAGAATGTACTGGCAGATTTCCTGATAGCCATACCATCCAAAACGGCAGTGGAGGCCTTATCAAGTGCTTCAGACAAATATTGCCTATATTGACCTCTCCCAGTCTTTTCTCCATTAACCAGAACCTATAAAATGAAATTATACCTACCTGCATTCTTTATTACTCGCATGAAACGTACGAAATTTATGTAAACTAGGATAAGAGATGACCCTACTGGGCTTCCATAGTTTTAAAATTCGGCAAGAGCTTCCAGACCAAGGTCACGTGACTTTTACAGTGACGAGGTAAACAAAGCAGACGATGGATCTCACACAGATTTACTTCATGCCATTACATAATTATTTGCATTTTATGTGGTTCGAAAATATTACATTAGTGATCTATGATTGGTTCTGTACAACTTGTAGTATATTAGCAATAACTTACGTTTGTTAACTTGACACAAAGCATATTTCGGTCCAGGCGAACAAAATCGATGTCGGCAGAAGATCAAAGCGCCAGGTAACGTCATATCTCGTCATGTATCGCGAGAATAATCATTCAAAATGGCCGATCGAAGTTATGTTACGATCGTTATATGATCACACGATACTTTATAGGATAGGATAATATTCCTTCTCATTAAGCAGTCTGGACTCTGGATTATAAAGCCAAACAGCCTATGGTAAGATGAAACACTGAAGTTTTCAAACGTAAGACATTATATTCTTAATTTCCAACATGAAATCACCAAGGGCGTTTCAGAGCGTTTCGTGTCGTTTATGTGTCAGAATGTCTCAAGCCCCACATATTTCCTTTAAACATCTAATGCTATATAATTTTCTAAGTTGAGAAATTGGAACATTCTGTCTATTACAAGCGAAAAGCAACTCGAGAATGCATATAACGTGAAACATTCATTCCCCTGAGTCCATAATTTTAATGAGAAGTAAAATAATATAATTTGCAATTCTTAAAGGATTGCTGTTAATGTTCAAAATGTTTTCTGTTCAATCTGCTTGGCATTTTTCAACAGAAGTTCAAGATGCTCTAGAGATAATTGCTAACGTTTGTACTTCATTGGGAGATGTTTGTGGGACTACACGTCTGATTAACCAACATGAACTTCAATAGAATAGTACAGAATAAGGACTTTCAAAATAGAAGAAAAAAACCATCAGTTAATATGTTTACTTGACGCGCAAAGTGTTCCGTATAGTTTATGTTGACGTTTAGCACATATATCCTTTGTAATGAGGCATAAATAGGCCAAATACATTCAGACTGGAGCGAGACGTAATCACAGATTGCCTTTCCCTCTCTATAAAGAACGTCAAATGACTCTTGTTCAGAAGTTTGTTGACAACATTCAAGGCCTCGGTAAAGTTTCCAAGCCCTTCTATGGTAGACACGTCACGCATAGAAAACAAGAAGAAAACAATCTTCGATGCAATTGTACATCAACTTTCAAGGGGATTTGGTATGGAAGTCCAAAGAGTTTTGTCGCTTATATGTAATCTTAACTCCATAGCGTATGCAAGATTGGAATAATAATACCGTGCTTCCTTGCCAACTAGTCATGTTATAACAACGACAAATCAGTGAAAGTTATTATATGATGGGATAACTGGGCCCTAACAAACACATGCAAAGACAAGTTAATTGTTCACATAAACAATGAGCACGTTTGGAAATATGTATCTATATGTACTTTCAACAGAACAAACTATATAACAACAGAACAAAGTATATCAAGCATAAAGTATTTTCTTCTGGAAACTTATCAACACATATAGTTCAGGCAAGAGTAATCTGATGCTCTGCCTTGTGTAAGAAACTATAAATTAGTGAAACAATGTCCGACACTGGAACATGGAATTGCTTCACGAAATGGTCTCTCTAAATATTTCAACAAAAGTGTCCATTTGTATGAGGCGGATAACATGTGACTTAGTGCCATTGCTTTTCGAAAAACCTGTACGTCCTCGTGCAATAGAACTCTACATTTAATCTATACCCTGCTGCCAACGTCAAAGGTTGGTCTGCTTTTAGCTGTTACATACACTTTCCTGCAACCTACTAGGAAATTACTGCAGTGTTTCTGTGTACAATTCGTCTACAGCAAACTGGAAACAAGACGTGAATGGTTGGTGGCTGACTGGTTCTCTTTACAAGTGTCTGCAGCAACTGGTGTCATGCTCCAGAGATCTGAAGATTTCTTTATTTTTAAGTCAGTGCCGTACCTTTGATTATGCTCAGTTTGTGAACATCTAATGTACGCGTGTTCGCGGTCCTTAGCAATGTTGTAAAGACCACGTGTTTCGTGTTACATCTTGCCACTTTAAGGGCGGTGGGGTATCCTAATCGTTAAAGCTGTGGCTCGTCACGCCGAAGACCCGTGTTCGATTCCCGAAATGTGTACATAGTGCGGCTTTAAATAACAAAATAAATGTGTACAATGTGTGTAGCACATTTCTGGTTTCCCCCGCCGCGATTTTGCTGGAATATTTCTAATAATCTTTTAGACTAAACCTAAATAACATCAGAGACTTGGTGCATGTTGCGGCAAAACTAATTGATGCTCTTCCATGGCCATACAAGAAAAACCTAAATCATTGGTGTGCAGACATAAGGGAGAGAGAGGCTCTGAAGTTGAAAACTGAATTATATGCTTGCGCCTGTTCCTGTTGCTGTTCCTGTAGCTGTATATGTCCTGTTGAACTGCCCAAGCCATTAGTGAAGTTTGATAGAAAACATGATTATTACCAGCAAATAATAACATAGGGATTAAAGTTTATGACAATTCCGATGTTTTGCAGATGGTTGTATCCAGTATTTGGTGAAAACATCTCACCATACATTTCAAGCCTATTCCTAAATCTCAGTAAGCACACCCAGTAACTCAGTAAAACATCATACACAGGTGTATATTTCGTTACAAACTCGTTTAATTACATTTGATAGCTACGAGACATGATTACCCCCCAAATTATTATTGTCTGGCTTCGATTAATTGTTATTTCCTTTAATAGAGGAAATTTCCTTCTCTGAAGTCAGAGAGCCTATATATTATTACACCCTTTACGCTAGCTCCTCGTCATTAATTACTCTACAGAGCTCATTTCGTCTGATGAAACATACAATATATTAGGGGAAATATTCAGTTTCACCTGTTAATTTCAAAAAAGGGAATTTTATAAAAGCAGTAAAGAGATATCAGTTTGTAGGTTTGCTATGTCAAAGACACATTTGCAAACACAACATTGTCTTCGTTCACGTTTCATTGCTACATAGAGAAATACGCCCATTACACGATTCAGACTAAAAGAACGTATACACCCTTGTTTAATTATAGTAAAAACTGGAGGAAACTTATATGTTTAATTGATGGTGATGCATTTACGATTTGGTAAGGACTGTATTTATTATATTTTGTTTTATTTTTTTCTTTAAGTTTTTTAAAATTTACTTTTGATCTATTCAATTCAAAGCCCATTTAAAGTTTAGCTTACTTTCGCCAAGCAGTATTTATCAAAACCATTTGTTTATAATTACTTTCAGAGAGTAATCTTACTGATTTACCACAAAACTGCCATGTTTATTTTGAAACAAAATTCACTGGACATTCAGATAAAGGCTTAACGAATTGTGTCACGGTTTAGCAAGATTACATTCAGCTGTGAAATTATTACAGTGATTTTGGGTTTTCGGAATTTTCAACAATTATCAGCTCATATCTCGTTGCTGATAATACCCTTTCATAGCTCCTAAATAAATACAAATCTGATAATAACCAATAACTTCGAGGTGTTGAAACATTCCCCATCGGGAACCCGTCTAAACTGAAATGGGAATGTAAAAGGATTACAACTCGAGACAAACGTCCTTTCTTCAGCTCCCAATTCCCGGATTGCAATAACTCTGCAATTTCTAAGAGTAATGAAAATGTTTGGGCAACAATTTATCTGTAAACCAATTAACTTCAAACTGGAATATTGTTTCTTGAAAACAGAATCCGTAAAGACGGGGAGATCTTAAAATAAAGATGGTATGATAGGCCGTCATGGCATAGTCGGATCATTGATAACGTTTCTTTGCTTTAATCAAATTGGAGTTACGTTCAAATTTAGATATTTCGCTTATGTAATTTACTATACTTGATTTCATAGTTGCTTTGTAAATGGAAATGTGGCGTTTCTGGCTGTCATACAGCTGCTTGACATCAAACGTTTTCTATGTTTTATGCCAAGATACAAACCAATCACATAAAGTTACGTATTTAAATCTGACAGGCATTTTTTCAAACACATTAATCTGATAGCTTCCTTTTTCTATTTTTAACCTATATTTCAGCTTTTTTCATTATGTCGAAGTAGTCGAAATCAAACCTTCGAAGGAATATTTTGTAATAATCGTCATGTGTAATGAAATGTCATGTCATCACATCATAAGTCATCATATACTCAAGTGAACCTAACGTGGCTAGTATATTTTTAGGATATCGTGTACTATTCAGGAAACTTTATTTCTTTAATATTCATTTGCTCGTAATAAAAATACTTTGAAATCGGATTTGTTCTATTCCTCAAGAATAGATATATTTCTACTCATTATGGTATTGGTATCGTCTTATAATACTGCACACTTATACCTTATCTGAAACTTTCGACATTCACAGGAATGTAATGAGACTATTCATGTGCTTACAAAAGGACAAACAAGAAAACAATGTGTTGCTTTTGCTCAGAGTGCTACATTCCTGAAATAATTACGTCAAAGCTGCTTAGAAAAGAAAGACGCTACTTTTGAGAACGCTATTTCAGGATAAACACTGCTGAACAAAAGTGATATGTTCAGCAAAATGTTCACCGTCAGATTGCGGTTTTTTGTTCATTTTGGACAACACACCAGACTAAACGACCACGGGGGCTGAACAAGTCTGTGTGTGAGATGTGACGGGACCCCTCCCATCTTATCCTTGATCAGTGATATGTTTTTCCTGTTATCTGCAACATCAACCCCTTCAAAACTTGACTCCATCATCTGTCGTCGTTCAAACATCCTACAAACGATTGTATAGTACCGAAGTAGATATCACTCGCTAAAATGGCTAATTAAAGCACTCGAGCCGGAAATTAAGCAGAAAGAAAAACTGTAATCATCCACTTGGTCTTGAAAAATAAAATCATGGCGATTGGACATTAACCCTTTTTCCTTGACAAGTTAAGCTTCATATATCACACACTGACGCAACTACGGTGTAAGTATCGCTGTTTATTACATTCATGCAACTGATGAAACACCATGACCGAGTTCTCTTGATACAAATATATGTTGATTTATTGTTAGATTTCAAAAGCGTTAGATAACATGTGATGAGATGGAGGGTTAACGAAAGACTCACAATGTTGCGAGTGATCAGTTAGCGTAATACGCCCTAGTAACATAGTTGTTACAGGATATATTTTAAGCATGGTATAATACGAACCTCGTATATTTAGAAATGCTTCTCACAACTCACCGCAGAACCTCATTCTGGTTCTCTTCTTCACCGTGTTTCTCTACTGCTAGAAGTGAGATGATGACCGATAATAGTGCTGTTTTTAAACTTCCTTCATTCGAAATAGCGTCCGAATTGAAATGTGAAAATAAGGGACTCAGGTCAGCGATGAAGGTCTTTTCTTAGTCTCCGATCCATAGATTATTATATTGAAGCAATCTGCATGTGTGCTGTAATTGTTTTCACAACGTTTTCTCTCTAAACCAATTAACGTCAAAAATTGGGTTATTGCTTTTTGAAAACGAGGTGGCATCGCCAATAAATTAAGGAATTCTTTTAGCAAGATATTGACGGTTTAAGCAACGAAATTTATTCGATTTGGCATGTAATATTGTTGCATCAAATTAGGAAGAGACTTTCATCATGGTTGGATGGCGGATTTCGATGATCAGTCAAGGCGCTTTTGCCATAAAGCCCCAATGTTCCATATTTGGTAGGACATGGAACATGTCTCGGTGTTGAAGTAGCAAGTTACTAATAGTGTTCTTGTGTGAACGATGTTCCATCTCGTATGCTTGGTTTAATATAACGCGTGTTTTCTAGTGATTTATTCCATGGATTGGACTTGAAATATGCTGTGCACGCCATACAGAAGAGAATGTGTGTGGGCTTTAAGTTCAGAGCAATAGCTCGACAGAATTATCACTTCATTACTAGTCATATAATAGGACATATTGGAGGAGCAGGTATATAAAAACTGCACCAACTTGTATTGACTCACTGATTCTGTAAATGCTGGATAACGGTGTAAGAATCTACAACGAAACGTCGCTTTGTGCAATAAACAAGAAGTTGTCATTCCATTCATAAAGTTGTCTGTTTATACATAAGTAGATTGGTATTGTCTACACTGTCAAATCAGTTTTCATGGTGACACTTGCCAAGTCAGGGAATCTAGGAACCACAACTCTAAAACGGGTGTTTTGTTTATGAAACATTATTCCCTTGGTAAGAGGCGACTAACAGGATCAGGTGAAACGGTTCTTGGACTTGGAAATAGCCAGACAGAAAATCCAGGTTGGCACTGCTCTTCAGCAGCAGCCAATGCTTGTCGTAAGGGGCAACTAACAGGTTGGAGTGGTCATGTGTCTGTTGATGCACACCATTGTCAATCACTAGATTGTCTGGTCCAGACTCGATATTTTACAGTCCGTTGTCAACAGCTGGAACAGCTGGACACTTGCTGAATGCGGTAAACATCAAATGCACAAAACAAACAAATTATGTAGATCGATTCTCATGATGTCAAAGACTGGGCTGCCTGTTCCAGATTTGATTATTTACAGACAACCGTCATACCTGGATGAGAGTGGCGTTCAACTACAAACCTTATTAACCAATGTTATTTATCTTTGTATATTTGATGATCGATTCTGTATTTCACCAGTAACAGCTCTTTGAAGATAGATATTATCAAAGTATGCATAACTCTGTGGGAATAGAATTAGTCAAAACTCACAATATCAATCACCGGATTGTCTGCTTCACATTCCTTACAAGCGGTCGTTACATACCAGAAATGCACACATCACCACAACCACAACAAAGATAAAGGTATGTGTGCCTGTCTGGAGTGAAATATAGGCGTTAAGAAAGTAAAGGTGTGCAGTGTTATGAGATGATACAAATAACATGTTAAGTAGAAATTAATCTATTCTTGAGGAGTCAGACAAACTCCGATTTCAAAACTATATTTATGACGAGCAAATGAATATTACAGAAATAGAGTTTCCTGTCTGGAGTGCAATATAGGCGTTAAGAAAGTAAAGGTGTGCAGTATTATGAGATGATACAAATAACATGTTAAGTAGAAATTAATCTATTATTGACGAGTCAGACAAACTCCGATTTCAAACTATATTTATTAGAAGCAAATGAATATTACAGAAATAAAGTTTCCTGAAAAGTACCCGATATCCTAAAAATATACAAGCCGCATTAGGTTCACTTGAGTATATGATGAAATGTGAACTGCCAGCACTTTCAAGTAACCATTTTAGAAAAGGCGTTATTAGAAAGAAATTCTTCTCAGAGTTTACTACGTATCTTTCTGTTATTTACTTTTTGAAAGTTTTGTGTCTTGGTATAAAACACAGAAAACGTTTTGCTGTGAAACAGCTGTGTTTGGCCAGCTACATATAACTTTATCCACGAACACAAAACACCAATTTACAAAGCAGATATGGAATCAGAAATAGCATTTTCAACTCTTGAATATAACTTGAATGAACCATGCACCATAGAACCATGTAAACAGGTATATGTGTAATTTACTTCAATATTTAGTCCTCACTAATTTAAGTTACAAAATCCTTTCAATGATTTTCAGAAACATGTGCCACCAGATGATTCCGACTGTACCGTAAGCACGTGTTGTTTTTCTATTACTAACAAACGTTGATGATATCAGGTGTTTGCAAACAGGTTACATTCACAGACAAGTCAATTGTTCACCTGAACAAAGAAAATATTATTGCTTATTGACCGACACGTAATTTTGTCTTTATCTGCAATTAAGAAATCCTTTTATATTTGTGAAATGAACTTCGGTGAGATTTTATAACTGATGCTTAAATCATGTCCACAAAAAAGGGAACGGTCTTCCTTGAACTACAAAATACATTTTACCCTGTTCCTTGAACTAGAAAAGTATGTTTAACAAAACGTTCTCCAAATCTAAATATTCCACATACCACTGAACCACTTAGTAATTAACACTTTGTAATCATACTAATGCACTATGTGTTCTTTCATACTCAGTGGGTACCTCGGTGGATTCGGAAACTTCAAGGGAGATGTTATTGAGAGCAAACCTAATTCCTATTTGCAGAGATCTGAGTGATGGTAGTGTCATCTGGGCAATGCAGAATACAAGTGGTATTTATTAATAGACCATGAGTGGAGAAATGTGACTAGAAAGAGCTACCAAAAGAAAGGTTCATACATGTTTAATGCCTTAGATAATGTTCTATTATTTTAATTTGTTCTGAAGAAATAAACATTATAAACTGTGTAAAACCTGGAAAACCCTTGTTGGATTCTATCCTATTGACCTATACTTGCCAATTAATGGCGTACTTTCTTTCAATAACAAAAACCAATAAAATGATTTTCGTGAACATGAGTCTAATATATCATACGAATGTGTTTGTTAACATGCGGGGAATCTTGAAAGCCATCTTGCCAAACAGACAGATTGAGCACACAAGTCGCTAGAGACATAGAAGTGGTATTCAATATTATAGTTTGTAAACAGTTTGCTGACAACTGCTTCAGAGATTGCAGTTTTTGTTTGGGTGAATTTGTAAAAAAGAATTCTTGTGCGGCAAGAATTTCACTCTCGGGGGTTAAAGGTTCACGGTTTAAGCAAACATGAGGGTCATTGTAACTGCATTTAAGTGTTGGACAGTAGACTAGCTTATATCAGTGTGTTGCTTTCACTAAGTTGTGATTGTTTAAATGGAGCACAAACGATAAAGATCAATTATAACTGTAAATGAGTCGAGGTGATATACATATCCTGTGAATTGACTTCGGACCTATGCCTACAAACTGAGTCCGAGCCTACCGCCCTTGTCAGGGTGATACAGAACACCATATTTCAATGTCTTTTAGTATAGCGCAGCTGGAGGATCGAACACCGACCTTCCGCTCTCTAAGGAGACATTTCTTTCACCAGAAAATGTATTTTCGGGATGCGAATGGTTCTAAGGTATATAACCCCTCAAGACGCAGTAAAAACACAGCATTTGAATAGGACGGTACTTTATGCATAAAGGATCTAAATTTTGTATGAATATAACCTTTTGATACATCAAGCTAGAAGCTGAATGATAGCAGTCCAATACAGGTCATAGCGGGGAACAGGTTTTAGAACAGAGAATGAATGTCGTAACGGAGAATACGAAATTTCATATTGGAGTTACAATGACATAACGAACTAAACCAGATTAAGCATTACATTTATTGCCACAAACATGTAACATGCAATTGAGTGTGTTCCTAAACTTTCAGTGATTTATCGAAGACATGGGTAATTAATTATTCAGTCCTATCTCTTCTGTAGTCACTTCTTTAAACATTAATAATTGTTTGTCATATCTTTTTTTCGATTGACACAGGATCTCAGCAGCAACAGCATCATGAGAATGTTCAAACAATACCGTTTTCGTCAAAAAGGCTGTTACAGTCTGAGACGTGAGTCAGGTTTGTAAACATGGAAATATTCCAGTACATACACGAAGGACATCGTCTACTGTGTCATGGGAGTTGAAACAAATGTTTTAACTTTCCAGGATATGAAGGTTTAGATTAAGTGAATTGAATATGGAGTCTTTACACTATCCATGGACGTTTGCATTTCAGGAATTGGATTCCACTCGTATTGCCTCAGACTGCCTGCCGCCACACAAGGCGCTTAGATCAGAAGCTACATGGAGCAGTCGAACGCGCCTCTTCACTGTATGTTTGTCTGCTCATATCCAATGCTATCCAACGTTATCTGGAAATAGTGTTTACAGAAACGATTACATGACATAGAATAGTTAACAATTCCGCCATAAACCGATCCTTCATTCTCAGATGTGAACACATATGCATATTTGTCTCATGAACTGGCTGCTTTTTACGCCTTATCTCACAAGCCTTATTAAGGTAAACTTAATTTTCCTTTAGATCCTTCAGATCCCTGAGACCAACCTATTTCTAACCGTATGGACTCCGTATAGTCGCATAGTGTTTACAAATCACCGTCAATTCTAAACAAAAGCTCATTGGTGCGATCTAAACTTGATTATGGCTCGATCGTATATGGCGGAGCCTGCAAAAGCAACCTTAAACTACTTGATTCTGTTCACCACCAAGGTCTAAGACTTTGTCTTGGATCATTTAGAACTTCTCCAGTTGATAGTCTCAATGTCGAGGCAGATGAGCCTTCTCTTTCCCAACGCCGTATTAAATTATCTTTACAATATATTACCAAACTATATTCTAACGAGTCTAACCCTGCATTTAACTGTGTCTTCAATCCTCTTTATGACGATTTGTATAACAAAAAGTCTTCTCTTGTTCCGCCTCTTGGGCACAGAATTAAACCATTCATTTCTGCTGCCGGCATTGAGCTGGAGAATATATCTTCTTCTCGTCTTCTTTCTTCTCCTCCTTGGCAATTAGTGAGACCACAAGTTGACCTCACACTGACTAAGTTTAAGAAAGCAGAAACTAATGTATTACAATATAAACAAGAATATAATCAATTAAAAAATAAATATAACACATACAAATCCTTATTTACAGGTGGATCCAAGGATGGTGGCGCAGTTGCTTGTGCCACTGTCATTGGATCCCGAACAATATCTTCTCGACTACCAAATAACAGCTCTATTTTCACAGCAGAAGCTAACGCCATATTAAGAGCTCTTAAATATATTAATAAACACCGTAAATATAAACAATACATCATCTTTTCCGATTCTCTTTCGTATCTTCAGGCTATTAAAAATCTTTCTTCTAAACATCCACTTTTAATCGAAATTATTGAATAATAATATAATGAGCTTGCTACTGGCCAATGCGACATCGTCTCTTGTTGGTTACCGAGCCACGTTGGCATTTCTGGGACACAATGGCCGATCTTGCTGCCAAGGCAGCACTCAACAAATCTGTGACACCACTTCTTATTCCATACTCTGATTACAAAGCTAGCATTAGAACTTACATCCGTGATCTGATGCAAAAGAAGTGGGACACCCAAGTAGGTATTAATAAATTACATGAAATAAAACCTTATATTGGTTACACCTACTTGGGTTGTCAGTCCAGATTTGAAGAGGTCATCATGCGACGATGTCGCATTGGCCATACAAGGTATACTCATGAATACCTTTTAAAAGCTGAGGATCCTCCGTTTTGTATCCCTTGTGATGAAAGAATCACAGTCAAGCATGTCTTGCTTGACTGTATTGATTTTGCCATCACAAGGGATAAATATTTTAATGTCAAAACAGTGAAGGATCTTTTTAGTGTTAATGATCATTTAATCATTGAATTTTTAAAAGAAATAGAATTGCTAGATAAATTTTCATGAATAATTTGTAAATAGATATGTATTTTAATATTGGTAGTTTAGATGAGTAACTTAGATTGTTAGTGGCTGTACCCTCAAAGGGTACTACTGTAAAATCATTGTCCTCCTGAGAGGGTACGTAAGTCCCAAAACTTTCAAAGTAAGATGTAAATTTACCACATTTTAATCGTAGTATTTTGGTTCTTTTAACTTCCGGCTAAATTTTCCTACAATCGCCAGCGGCTGAAGGGATGTTGTAAATCCAGCTGGGGTCCATGCAGGTAGCAAAAGTAATGTAAGTCCCCATGGTTCCTAGTATGGTGATATACCTTCAGTTGTTGGCGATCTATAGCCCGTGTTTTATAGTGTATTGTCCTCTTTAATTGAAATGTTTTAGCTTTGCTCGCTAGTTTTATTCATATCTGTGATTCTCTAGTATTTTTACTGTCCATCGTCGACAGGTTTTACTCTTCAAAACGTTTTCTCTTTATATTGTATAAATTGTTTTCGTCACGATATGGCTGAGATATTGCCGATGTGACGTTAAATATTTACTCACTCACTCTAAACAAAAGCTTTGAATCCTGAAACATAAACACAACGCCGTCGTGAGTTTTTACACATTGTCAACCAAATGACCGCGCCTAACCATCAGAATACTCCCTGCTTGCATTTCTAACCTGGGATCACAGCTGATTTGGCTTTATTCCAAAACAAGGGTACCTGAAAGGATTAAAGTATCAGCTTGAGCAGAGAATCATAACCTGACATTATAACCTGACATACTATTGTCTGTATTAATTTTCACTTCTTGGATACATATAAGTGCACGTTTTCAAAATAACTTGGTGATCCTACGCCTTGTCACAGTGGATTGGGACCAAGGCTAATAGTATGCATTTAGGATCCAGTGACAGTGTTTAGTGCGTGAGTTATATTTTAAAATTCCATCGCCATTGTTTCACCTATATAGCAACGAAACGATTACACAAAATTACATCCAAAAGCAAGTTTCCCATTGATAACTGTGTTCAGTGGTAATCTGTCCAAGTATTAAATCGTTTGGATGACATGTATATGAACAAGTTGTCCTACGTGATACTGATTAATAATATCAAACAGTGACATCAAATTACATGTAACAGTCGTCCATAGGAAGAAGCAACAAAACCCTTTCCACATTCATAAGATTGTAAAATTGTGACTATATCATGAGTATATGTTTGTTCCAGTAGTATTACTGCTGTACGATGTTGTGTGTAAACAAATCGAGTCATCCCTGACATGTGTAAACTTGTCTTTGAACGTAGTTAAGAGAAACTGTTTTGCTGGTCTTCTCTAAAATGTCAAATGTTTTCATGACATAATTACATGATATATCCCCTTCCATTTTCAAACCTTTTACATAAATACATATAGTGCCGTATCTGCAGAAATTGTTATATCATAGGCAGCATCCTGTGTAGTGATATAATTGACTTGAGTGAAAGCAGTATACCATTTCTGATAATTAACTGCAACGATGTGTATGACGCACGCGTCATCTGGTTGATGTTATATAAACAGGAGTGTCGTGTCTACAGTCCACCGATTCACGTGTTTGTCTTCAATATGTGTTTCCTTTGTTGGGCTAAATTACATCACAGTTAGGTTTGCAATCAAGCCAAGTACCTTTGTTTGGTTAAATCATCACAGAAAGGTGTCTACCAAGCAGTACCACGTTGAACGACTTCACGAATACGGCTTCTGTTGTTTCAGTTTCACATGATTGGCCAAATACAAATTAGATATATTGTTTGATTCGTTCCAAATCAAATAACTGTGGATGTACTTTTACTCCACAGACACGCAAAGTTCGTTCTATGGCTCACTGAAGGCGACATAAATCACACCGCAGATGAATGTAATATTTGCAATCCAAACTTAATCTTCTGACATCTAAACAATTGTCATATGACAAAATAGTAAAATAAAAATAAAATACATTCAATGATGAGTTATATCCGGGATAAATTTTGTTGTAAAATTGTAATATACCTTCTGGAATTTCGCATGTATATTTAACAGACTCTCTGGGATAACAATCTCTGCAACAAGATACAAATAAAAAAAGGTTTTATATTTTTTATTTTACTTCCACAGTGGAGCGGCTAAGATTCATCAATTTTTAACACTTACACGAGTGATTAATACCTGTTTCCATTCTTTTCGTGAAACTCTTTAGTACAAATATCTGCGCACAGGTTCTCGGGAGACTGTGTTACGTTTATCGTCCCGTCACCTTGTGATAGGAGGTATGAATCAGAGAAGAGGTTGGGCATTGCCACATTGTGCTGCACGCCGTATAGGCGGCCATAAGTGTTTTTATACACAATCTGACGTGTAAATGGAAGCATGCATCCATGTTTAATGGAGTAAAAGAAACAAACAAGAAAAGTTAATCAATGGGTGAAGTGTTTACTTTGGATATCCGACTTGTGTTTAGGACCCGCAGTGTTATAGTCATGTAACGTTATAATAATGCTTGTAAAGTTTGTATTTTGACCAAACCCAAAAGTGTATATTTTCTTTTGACCAGCACTGTATTTCAACACTATTTCCACACCAAAATTATCCTTCTATATTGCAAGATAAGTTATTTTGTTGGGTTTTAAAATTAAGATTAAAGATTATTGGTTGTTCATTCCTTGCATTTTTAACAAACTACAGCTGTGGTGTCCCTATACCAGTCCTACCAGTGTTAAAGCAGATCACAATTATAGAATAGGGAATGATAAAGCATTGTGTTGTCAAGGCGTTTATTCAATACATATGTTTAATAGAGTGAGTGTAGTGTAATTGAATCTGACGTCACAGTATAACCTGCTGACCCAATAGAAAGTCCGCCTGAGATGAAGTCATCATGCGAATACCTAAAACTAAAAAGTCGCCTTCGTGCGAAGACACTTACTGGAGACTGGAGACAAGGCTGAAATGGTTCGAACATGACTGGTAGAGCCAATTTGGATCTTTCACTAAACAGCAGTAATCAATGTCAAGCTTCTCGTGCCAGGTGTGGGTTCGAATTCCAGACGCAAACTGATTAGGAATGGTTTGTACACACCATGAACATGCTTGCATTTTTCTTCTCACAGTTTTCAGACAACATTAAGAGTGAGTGAGTGAGTTTAGTTTTACGCCGCACTCAGCAATATTCCAGCTATATGGCGGCGGTCTGTAAATAATCGAGTCTGGACCAGACAATCCAGTGATCAACTGCATGAGCATCGATCTGCGCAATTGGGAACCGATGACATGTGTCAACCAAGTCAGCAAGCCTGACCCCCCGATCCCGTTAGTCGCCTCTTGCGACAAGCAAGTTACTGAAGATCAATAATCTAGCCGGACCACGGACATGTTACGATCCGTTAATAATTGCCTCTTGAAAAACATTAATGACAAGCATGAGTTTATGACTGATTACGATCAAACAGATTTATTCTTTCTCAGACACAAATACATTCACACAAATTACTATCATTGAAGATGGCAATACATATGTTAGATAGTTTTATATATTTATTAAAATGCTAAGGTTAACACAAAAATCGGAGCTACAGGTATGAATTATGCAAAAACAATAATCGCTTTTAGAAAAACATACAAGATAAATATATGCTTGGCAATACCTTATGTTAGATAGTTTTATATATTTATTAAAATGCAAAGGTTAACACAGAAGTCAGACTTACCCACAGAAAATAAAATTGAAACAAACAAGATGTAGTTTATACTTATAAAGGAAAATGCAATGGCTCAAATATGTGGATGTAACAATAAATAACAGGTCATATCACATAAATCAGTGCATTCCCGAAATTTGTCACATTTGAATGTCTTGACTCACTCAAGAGCTCAGCTCTTAAATCCAGAAAACACTTTTGGAGGTTTTTGTAGTCGGTGCTTTCAGATATGTATCCTGTCCACACAGGGCAAGTGGATGATTAAAAAAACTCGCATAGTCATCATCTCAATATGCTGTAGGTACATCTGCAAGAAACTGTTTCCTCGCAATTGTAATTCTAATCGGCACCTGTGGACAAACACCACAAAGCACCTCAAATACTTGGAGCTGAGATTGGATCATAAACTATCATGGGAGCTGTAGTGAGCAAACAACTAAATGAAAACCTTGCAACAAAGCTAACGGCATGTGCTATGTTATCAGAAATACGTTATAAGAAACATGACATAAGAATAACAAGGCATGCCTCAAAATATACACGCACACATGTCTGATAAACAATATTTTTTAAATTTGGGTGGTAAGGTGATCAAAAGCATCAAATACGATTTCTACCATAAAGCAACGCGCAGTCACAGGGTGCAGTAATGATACAATCAGCATGTGTCATAATAAATGTCGCGAATATTCCTGTTTTATTGCAGAATAGGTCATTTTGGCATTATTGCTGTCAAAGGTAAACGATGAATTTTATATACCCTCCCATTTAATTCCACATGTACCTTGCAGTTCAGCTGGTAGCGAGTTGCCTGAATAGCAATTCATATCATTAACAATTGTTTAGATAAAAATAGTAATGATACTAGGTGTAAGTGAAAATGTTACCGTAATCTTCCCCACCGGTGGTACCCGTCATAGCAAAGGCTGGTCAGTTGTTCCCCCTGAAACGTCATGTGTATCATCAAGCTTATCAGACGCGATCTTTCACCATGAGCTCCCAAGTCTACATGTAACTGAAGGACTCTTGTTTCTTTGTATAGTTGCATATAATGCCACACTACCTTTAACTACCAATAAAAGTAAGTTCCACAATGTTGACATTATAGTAATGGGTTGACTTGATGTTTTCATTAAATGTGTAATTAGTAATATTGAACATAGTTCTTCAAGTCGTACACGAAAAGAAAGTTCCAAACAACAATTACATTCCGACAACGGGCTACCGCCAGATTAAGCACATAAATGTTGATATTCTACCAATGATTTCACTAGATATGTCAATTAAACGAGAAATTAGTAATGTTTAAAGTAACCCATAAGTGTCTTACATGTGCATAGGTTTAACAATTACCACGACATTCCTACAAATAGATTCCTGGACTTACCACCACGATGTTGATAGAGTACCAACCCCTTAAATCAGACGTAATCAAATTCTCTCTCTCTCTAGTAACAAATATCAATCCAGTTTTACATATCTGATATACTGACGTGACTGAGCAGGTAGATACATAGCTAGTTTTCTCTTATGTTCATATTTAATACAATATGCCACTCATGTTTAATACATGCCCAATACACTATGCCCTTCTCTCTTTGTCTTTCAATCTTTAAGCTCGTCTCTCAGTTGCTGTCTCACATGCTCTTATTCTTGCTGTCTCTCCTGCTCTCTAACCCATGTTCTATCACCCTCTCAGTCGTGCTGTCTAATATGCGGCTTCTTATTCAGCATGTTAATGAAATCTAATTCCAGTGTATTATCTTCAGCGTTTACTGTTTCGTCTGTCTGTGACAGCGTATGGAGATCAGTAACATCATATGATTGACGAGAAGTTTGTCATTTGTAATCAAGTCTGTGTCTACAGTTTAATGATCACAACTGATAAGTACGATGTATTTGAAGACAATCAGGCTGAACATTTGATTAAGCGTCAAGTTTCCAGAAGAAAATACTTTATACTTGATATACTTTGTTCTGTTGTTATATAGTTGATCCTGTTGAACATACATACAGATACATATTTCCAAACGTGCACATCGTTTATGGCTCATGTAAACAATTTACTTACCTTTGCATGTGTTTGTAAGGACCCAGTTATCCCATCATATAATACTTTTTACTGCTTTCTCGTTGTTATGCCACGACCAGTAGGCTAGGGAAGCCCAGCATTATTCTTCCAATCGGTTATACCTTATGGAGTTAAGATTAAATATAAGCGACAAAAGTCTTTGGACTTCCATACACAAACCACCTGAAAGTAGAGTCGACTGTACAATTGCATCGAGCATTGTTTTTCTATTATGTGTAACGTGTCTCCCATAAAACATTTTTGAAACTTTATCGAGGCCTTGAACAAACTTCGAAGCATATGACGCTCTGTATAGAGAAGGCGAGGCAGTCTGTTATTACTCTCGTTCCAGTCTGAATGTATTTGACCTACTTATACCTCATTACAAACGATATATGCGCTAAACGTCAACATAAAATATACGGAACACTTTGCACGTCAAGTAAACATATCAACTGATGTTTTTCTTTCTTTCTTCTATTTTTCAAAGGCCTTATTCTATACTATTCTATTGACGTTCATGTTGGTTAAACAGATGTATAGTCCAACAAACCTCTCCCGATGAAGTACACACGTGAGCAATTATTCTCTTGAGCAACTTGAATTTCTGTTGAAATGATGCCAAGCCGATTGAACGGAAAACAGTTTGAACAATAACAGTAATCTTTTAAGTAACTGCAAATTTTATTATTTTCATTCTCATTAACATTATGGACACAAGGGGAATGAACGTTGCACGTAATATGCATTCTCGTGTTGCTTTTGTTTGAAATCGATAGAATTATTGAATAAATAGACTCAACTCAGAAAATAAGATACCATTAGATATTGAAAGGAAATATGGCGAGATTGAGGCACTCTGACAAGTAAACGATACGATTGGCCCTAGCATGTTAGAAATTCAGAATCTAATGTATCACGTTTGAAAACTTAGCGGGAGTGTTTTATCTTACCAAAGGCTGTTGGACTTTTTAATCAAGAGCCCAGACAGCTTAATGAGAAGGAATATTATCCCATGCTACCAATACCCGTTTGACGATTTTATTTCTTCGTCTTGAATGTGTAATAGGAACAACACATATAGTTCAGGCTAGAGTAATCGGATGCTCTGCCTTGGGTAAGAAGCTATAAATTAGTGAAACAATGTTCATGGAACATGGCATTGCTTCACGAAATGGTTTCACTTTGTGTTATACATATTTCAACAAATTGTGTCCATATGTATGTGACGGATACCATCTGACTTTGTGCCAATGCTTTCCGAAAAAGCTGTACGTCCTCGTGCAATAGAACTCTTCATTTAATCTATACCCTGCTGCCAACATCAAAGGTTGGTCTGCTGTTTAGCTGTCACATACACGTTCTGGTAAGCCACTGGGAAATTACTGCGGTATTTCCGTGTAAAATTCGTCTACAGCAAACTTGAAACGTGAATGGTTGGTGCCTGGCTGGTCATCTTGACAAGTGTCTGCAGCGACTGGTGTCATGCTCCAGATATATGAAGATTTCCTGATTTGTATTTCAGTGCCGTACGTTTGATTATGCTCAGTTAGTGAACATCTAATGTACGCGTGTTCGCGGGCCTTAGCAGTGTGCAAAACGTCCATTTGTCTCTTGTTACATCTTGCCACTTCAGGGGCGGTGTTGTCGCCTCATGATTAAAACGTTCGCTCGTCATGCCGAAAGCCAGGGTTCGATTCCCCAAATGGGTACAACGTGTGGAACACATTTCTGTTTTCCCCGCCGTGAGTTTGCTGGAATATTTCTAACAACATTAGAGTCTAACCCTGATCTTCACGGGTCTTTTGCTTCGGAAACATTGTATTAATAAATGTACATGTACACGGAGACTGACTGACCCTCCATAACATCACAGAGATATTGCTCCATGTCGAGGCAAAATCGATTCATTCTCTTGCATTTCAATACCAGAAAAAGGTAAATCACGTGTTTATAGTCATAAGAGAGAGAGAGAGGCACTGGAGTAGAAAATTTAATTTCATGCTTGTGCCTGTGCCTGTACTTGTGCCTGTGCCTGTGAACGTCCTGTTGAATGGCCAGAGCCAGTAGTGAGGTTTGTTCGTGTTTTGAAAGAAAAACATAAAGACTACAAATAATTAATATCATATCGATGAAGTTTGTGACCATTCTGATGTTTGACAGCTGTTCGTATACAGTATGTGGTGATTGCAACTAATAATACATTTTATACAATCCGAATGTACTCTCTCCTAAGTTACTGAAAGCACACCCAGTAACTCGGTAAAACATCATACACTGGCGTGTATTTCAATACAAACTAGTTAAATTACATTTGATAGCTACGAGACATGATTAACCAAAAATATATTTTTGTCTGGCTTAGATAAATTGGGTTTTTTTTCCTGCAATAAGTGCAAAATCTTCTCTGAAGTCAAAATACCCGTATATTATTACACCCTTTACGCTATCTCCTTATCATTAATTACTCTCCAATGTTCCTTTCGTCTGATGAAACATTCAATATGTTCCGAAGGGAAATATTCAGTTTCGCCTGTTAATTATCTCAAAGAAGGAATTATTGTAAAAGCAGTAATGCCAAACAGATATCAGTTTACATGTTTGCTATGTCAAAGGCACATTTGCAGTTCCTGACAACATAACATTACCTTCACGTTTCAGCGCCACATAAAGAAATCTCTGCTAATAACCACGTCCATTGCACGGTTTGGACTTGACTAAATGAAAGCATACACCCTTGTTTGGTGATAGTAAAAACTGGAGAAAACTTATATGTCTAACTGATGGTGATGTATTTACGATTTGCTTGTTTTATTTCAGTCTATTTCTTATAAATTTATGTTGTTTCTTAGATTACTTTATATCTATTTTTACTGATGCATATTATATTAACTAATTACATTTCAGGGGTGGGATGGGGGTCGAACCCATTTTATAAGTTAGCTTTCTTTCACCTATCAGTATAAAAACATTTGTATATAAATCACTTTCAGGGAGCAATGTTACTGATTTACCACAATGTCTGTTTGAGATGACCAAACTGCCATGCTTAATTTTGAAGTAAGATTCACTGGACATTCAGATGGAGGCTTAACGAATTGTGTCACGGTTTAGCAAGATTACATTCAGCTGTGAAATTATGACAGTGATTTTAGGTTTTCGGAATTTTCAACAATTATCAGCTCATATCTCGTTGCTGATACCACCCTTTCATAGCTTTTAAATAAATACAAATCTGATAATAACCAATAACGTCGAGGTGTTGAAACATTCCCCATCGGAACCCGTCTAAACTGAAATGGGAATGTAAAAGGATTACAACTCGAGACAAACGTCCTTTCTTCAGCTCTGGATTCCCGGATTGCAATAATTCTGCAATTTCTAAGAGTGATGAAAATGTTTTGGCAACAATTTTTCTGTAAACCAATTAACTTCAAACTGGGATATTGTTTCTTGAAAACAGAATCCCTAAAGACGGGGAGATCTTAAAATAAAGATGGTTCCCAAAAAGGAAACCATATAATTTGACATGCAATATTTTGGCTTAAAATGTTTTAATCATGTTGGCGCTATGCGTGTTATTGTGAGCGATGATTCTCTTTGAACAGTATTTCAGTTATGTCATGGAATGGTAGGTTTATTTGGAAGAACTTACTAAAAGCATACAAAGTTGAGGTATCCCAAGAGCACGTATTTGACCTTAAAACACAGTATTCATAACCAGGAATGATTCGCCTGGTATGATAGGCCGTCATGACATAGTCGGATCATTGATAACGTTTCTTTGCTTTAATCAAATTGAAGTTACGTTCAAATTTAGATATTTCGCTTATGTAATTTACTATACTTGATTTCATAGTTGCTTTGTAAATGGAAATGTGGCGTTCATGGAAAACGTTATTCCTGGCTGTCATACAGCTGCTTGACATCAAACGTTTTCTATGTTTTATGCCAAGATACAAACCAATCACATAAAGTTACGTATTTAAATCTGACAGGCATTTTTTCAAACACATTAATCTGATAGCTTCCTTTTTCTATTTTTAACCTATATTTCAGCTTTTTTCATTATGTCGAAGTAGTCGAAATCAAACCTTCGAATGTAATGAAATGTCGTGTCATCACATCATAAGTCATCATATACTCAAGTGAACCTAACGTGGCTTGTATATTTTTAGGATATTGTGTACTATTCAGGAAACTTTATTTCTTTAATATTCATTTGCTCGTAATAAATATACTTTGAAATCGGATTTTTTCTATTCCTCAAGAATAGATATATTTCTACTCATTATGGTATTGGTATCGTCTTATAATACTGCACACTTATACCTAATCTGAAACTTTCGACATTTGCATTCTCAAGACCCGCTGTTCTAAATGTTGAAGATTTGACTGATATTCTAGCACCACAAAAAGCTGGCGATTAGATTCTTCAGTAAAAGGACAATGAGTGAGTAGTCACTTACGTCCTCCTATTGTTGATATAACCTAGGTGTGGTACAAGTTATCTCCCCTGAGAGATCTAATCAAGTAAGATTCCATTATCTATCTGTGTTGGAAGTGAAGGCGTGCTGAGTTTGCAATGTGTGTTTATATTTTACATCTGGTGCTGCCCTAAATACTTCTACTCATGGTAAAAGTCATTTTTCACCAAGGTAGCATTCATGCATTGACATGTATTTGGCGTTACAGGAATGTAATGAGACTATTCATCTGCTTGCAAAAGGACAAACAAGAAAACAATGTGTTGCTTTTGTTCAGAGTGCTACATTCCTGAAATAATGACGTCAAAGCTGCATAGAAAAAAAGACGCTACTTTTGAGTACGCTATTTCAGGATAAACACTGCTGAACAAGAGTGCTGTGTTCAGCAAAATGTTCACCGTCAGATAGCGTTTTGTTTTTTTCATTTTGGACAACACACCAGACGCTTGCAAATAAGTGACCTTCAGACATCATGCGACTTACCCATTCATTCATTAGCCCAAGACTGACACATCATTACGGTCCCATGATTTTCACGAGAATTTCTGCTTGGAATAATGTTCAAACTCTCAGACTACTTCCACATTCCTGGGAATCAAGAAAACAAGAATGTGTGATCGTGCGTCATATAGTTTTAAAAAGGTGTGACAGCCGTACTGGATACAGCGCCAGTTTTTGATGCAATGATAAAATATCCAACTGTCCTTAAAAAAACAAAAGTATTGGATTGTGGGCAAACGACATAGACTTGACCTATTGTCAGCAAATATAATGACATCACCATGTGACAGAACACATTATGACATAAATATTTAGTCTGTTACCTGTAGAAGACATTAGTGAAAACCATGTATCACTACCATAAACGTTTTGTTTGACTCTGAGACCTGTCCATTCCTGTGTTGTACACGATTCCAAAGCTCCATACAAAATCCAAACAAAGAAAGATATATTGCTCAGTCCAGCAAATGTACCAAAAAAACTTTTATTGATTTATGTTCATATATATAACACCAAAAGACACTCGTTGGTGATCTTCTGTACATCAAATACAAGCAGGTTGCGTGACTGTATTCTTCCAAACTGTTTGATGCTACAATGCTCGCAAATAAACAGAAATAATTCCTGCCCACAAGTTAAACGACCACGGGGCTGAACAAGGCTGTGTGTGAGATGTGACGGGACCCTCCCATCTTATCCTTGATCAGTGATCTGTTTTCCTGTTATCTGCAACGTCAACCCCTTCAAAACTTGACTCCATCATCTGTCGTCGTTCAAACATCCTACAAAAGATTGTATAGTACCAAAGGAGATATCACTCACTAAAATGGTTCATTAAAGCACTCGAGCCGGAAATTAAACAGAAAGAAAAACTGTAATCATCCACTCGGTCTTGAAAAATAAAATCATGGCGATTGGACATTAACCCTTTTTCCTTGACAAGTTAAGCTTCATATATCACACACTGACGCAACTACGGTGTAAGTATCGTTGTTTATTACATTCATGCAACTGATGAAACACCATGACCGAGTTCTCTTGATAAATATATGTTGATTTATTGTTAGATTTCAAAAGAGTTAGATAACATGTGATGAGATGGAGGGTTAACGAAAGACTAATCAGCGAGTGATCAGTTAACGTAATATGCCCTAGTAACATAGTTGTTACAGGATATATTTTAAGCATGATATAATACGAACATTGTATTTTTAGAAATGCTTCTCACAACTCACCGCAGAACCTCATTCTGGTTCTCTTCTTCACCGTGTTTCTCTACTGCTAGAAGTGAGATGATGACCAATAAAAGTGCTGTTTTTAACCTTCCCTCATTCGAAATAGCGTCCAAATTGAAATGTGAAAATAAGGGGCTCAGGTCGGCGATAAAGGTCTTTTCTTTAGTCGCCGATCCATAGATTATTATATTGAAGCAATCTGCACGTGTGCTGTAATTGTTTTCACAACGTTTTCTCTCTAAACCAATTAACGTCAAAAATTGGGTTATTGCTTTTTGAAAACGAGGTGGCATCGCCGATAAATTAAGGAATTCTTTTCGCAAGATATTGACGGTTTAAGAAACGAAATTATACGATTTGGCATGTAATATTGTTGCATCAAATTAGGAAGAGACTTTCATCATGGTTGGATGGTGGATTTCGATGATCAGTCAAGGCGCTTTTGCCATAAAGGCGCAATGTTCCATATTTGGTAGGACATGGAACATGTCTCGGTGTTGAAGTAGCAAGTTACTAAGTGTGTTCTTGTGTGAACGATGTTCCATCTCGTATGCTTGGTTTAATATAACGTGTGTTTTCTAGTGATTTATTCCATGGATTGGACTTGAAATATGCTGTGCACGCCATACAGAAGAGAATGCGTATGGGCTTTAAGTTCAGAGCAATAGCTCGACAGAATTATCGCTTTAATACTAGTCATATAATAGGACATATTGAAGGAGCAGGTATATTACTGCACCAACTTGCATTGACTCACTGATTCTGTAAATGTTGGATAACGGTGTAAGAATTTACAACGAAACGTCGCTTTGTGCAATAAACAAGAAGTTGCCATTCCATTCATAAAGTTGTCTGTTTATACATAAGTAGATTGGTATTGTCTACACTGTCAAATCAGTTTTCATGGTGACACTTGCCAAGTCAGGGAATCTAGGAACTACAACTCTAAAACGGGTGTTTTGTTTATGAAACATTATTCCCTTGGTAAGAGGCGACTAGCAGGATCAGGTGAAACGTTTCTTGGACTTGGAAATAGTCAGACAGAGGATCCAGGTTGGCACTGCTCTTCAGCAGCAGCCAATGCTGGTCGTAAGGGGCAACTAACAGGTTGGAGTGGTCAGGTCTCTGTCGATGCACACCATTGTCAATCACTAGATTGTCTGGTCCGGACTCGATATTTTACAGTCCGTTGTCAACAGCTGGAAAGTTGTACACTTGCTGAATGCGGTAAACATCAAATGCACAAAACAAACAACTTCTATAGATCTTATTCTCATGATGTCAAAGACTGGGCTGCCTGTTCCAGATTTGATTATTTACAGACAACCGTCATACCTGGATGAGTGTGGCGTTCTACTACAAACCTTATTAACCAATGTTATTTATGTTTGTATATTTGATCATCGATTCTGTATGTCACCAGTAACAGCTCTTTGAAGATAGATATTTTCAAAGTATGCATAACTCTGTGGGAATAGAATTAGTCAAAACTCACAATATCAATCACTGGATTGTCTGCTTCACATTCCTTACAAGCGGTCGTTACATACCAGAAATGCACACATCACAACAACCTTAACAAAGATATACTTATGTGTGCCTGTCTGGAGTGAAATATAGGCGTTAAGAAAGTAAAGGTGTGCAGTATTATGAGATGATACAAATAACATGTTAAGTAGAAATTAATCTATTCTTGAGGAGTCAGACAAACTCCGATTTCAAAACTCTATTTATTACAAGCAAATGAATATTACAGAAATAGAGTTTCCTGTCTGGAGTGCAATATAGGCGTTAAGAAAGTAAAGGTGTGCAGTACTATGAGATGATACAAATAACATGTTAAGTAGAAATTAATCTATTATTGAGGAGTCAGACAAACTCCGATTTCAAACTATATTTATTACAAGCAAATGAATATTACAGAAATAAAGTTTCCTGAAAAGTACCCGATATCCTAAAAATATACAAGCCGCATTAGGTTCACTTGAGTATATGATGAAATGTGATATGATGAACTGCCAGCACTATCCACCAGTAACCATTTTAGATAACGGCGTTATGATGAAAAAGAAATATCAAGCCAACTTTCAAGTAACCATTTTTCGTTATTAGAAAGAAATTCTCAGATTTTAATACGTATCTTTCTGTTATTTACTTTTTGAAAGTTTTGTATCTTGGTATAGAACACAGAAAACGTTTTGCTGTGAAACAGCTGTGTTTGGCCAACTACATATAACTTTACCACGAACACAAAACATCAATTTACAGATATGGAATCAAGAATACATTTGCATCCAGTACACAAAAGCACCAATTTACAACCAGCAGCTCATGGAATCAGTATTGGTATGTTCAAAAGATAGCAAATGCTGCTCTGCCAACCCGCAAACTGAAAGGGCACTCTATGAATATTCAAATTATTCTACATTGAAAATAATCACTGATAAAACATATTGTAATTATCATGCGCAAAAAGACGAACAAGAATAGATCCACTATGTAAACGTATTTTGAGGGTAGTAAATATTACATGGATGAATCATATGTGTAAAATTTACTTCAATATTTAGTCCTCACTAATTTAAGTGACAAAATCCTTTCAATGATTTTCAGAAACATGTGCCACCAGATGATTCCGACTGTACCTTAAGCATGTGTTGTTTTCTATTACTAACAAACGTTGATGATATCAGGTGTTTGCAAACAGGATTTACATTCAGAGACAAGTCAATTGTTCACCTGAACAAAAAAGAAAATAATATTGCTTATTGACTGACACGTAATTTTGCTTTATCTGCAATTAAGAAATCCTTTTATATTTGTGAAATGAACTTTGGTGAGATTTTATGACTGATGCGTAAATCATGTCCACAAAAAAAGGGAACGATCTTCCTTGAACTACAAAATACATTTTACCCTGTTCCTTGAACTAGAAAAGAATGTTTAACAAAACGTTCTCCAAATTTAAATATTCGACATACCACTGAACCAATTAGTAATTTACACTTTGTAATCATACTAATGCACTATGTGTTCTTTCATACTCAGTGGGTACCTCGGTGGATTCGGAAACTTCAAGGGAAATGTTATTGAGAGCAAAGCTAATTCCTATTTACAGAGTTCTGAGTGATAGCAGTGTACCTGGGTAATGCAGAATACAAGTGGTGTCAGGGTTTCAGTCCAGTGTGTGCGCATGTAAATCCTCAATATGTGTTTGCCTTGAGGAATTTAATTGCATCACAATCCGCTATGCAATTTAACTAAGTACCTTATGTTTTGTATTAATAGACCACGAGTGGAGAAATGTGACAAGAAAGAGCTACTAAAGGAAAGGTTCATACATGTTTAATGCCTTAGATGTTCTATTGTTTAAATTTGTTCTGAGGAAATAGACATTATAAACTGTGTAAAACCTGGAAAACCCTTGTTGGATTCTATCCTATTGACCAATACTTGCGAATTAATGGCGTACTTTCTTTCAATAACCAAAACCGATAAAATCATTTCCGTGAACATGTGTCTAATATATCATAAGTAAGTGTTTGTGAACATGTGGGGAATCTTGAAAGCCATCTTGCCATAAAGACAGACTGAGCACACAGGTCGCTAGAGACATAGATGTGGTATTCAATATTATAGTTTGTAAACAGTTTGCTGACAACTGCTTCAGAGATTGCAGTTTTTGTTTGGGTGAATTTGTATTATTTTTTTCTTGTGCGGCAAGAATTTCACTCTCGGGGGTTAAAGGTTCACGGTTTAAGCACACATGCGGGTCATTGTAACTGCATTTAAGTGTTAGACAGTAGACTAGTTTATATCAGTGTGTTGCTTTCACTAAGTTGTGATTGTTTAAATATAGCACAAACAAAGATCAATTATAACTGTAAATGAACGAGGTGCATTTAATCCTGTGAATGGACTTCGGACCTATGCCTACAAACTGACTCCGAGCCTACCTCCCTTGTCAGGTTTGAAATAGAACACCATATGTCATTGTTTTTTAGTATAGCGCAGCTGGGGGAGCGAACACCAGCCTTCCGCTCTCTAAGCAGACATTTCTTTCACCAGAAAATATATTTTCGCGATGTGAATGGTTCTAAGGTGTATAACCACTCAAGACGCAGTAAAAGCACAGCATTTGAATAGGACGGTATTTAATGCATAACGGATCTAAATATTGTATGAATATAACCTTTTGATACATCAAGCTAGCCGTTGAATAATAGCAGTCCAATACAGGTCATAGTGGGGAACAGGTTTTAGAACAGAGAATTCTTGTCTTAACGGAGATTACGAAATTTCATATTTGAGTGAAAATGACATAACGAACTAAACATTGATTTCCACAAACATGTAACATGCAATTGAGTGTGTTCCTAAACTTTCAGTGATTTATCGAAGACATGGGTAATTAATTATTCAGTCCTATCTCTTCTGTAGTCATTTCTTTAAACATTAATAATTTTTTGTCATATCTTTTTTCCGACTGACACAAGATCTAAGCAGCAACAGCATCATGAGAATGTTCAAACAATACCGTTTTCGTCAAGAAGGCTGTTACAGTCTGAGACGTGATTTAGGTTTGTAAACATGGAAATATTCCTGTACATACACGAAGGACATCGTCTACTGTGTCATGGGAGTTGAAACAAATGTTTTAACTTTCCAGGATATGAAGGTTTAGATTAAGTGAATTGAATATGGAGTCTTTACACTATCCATGGACGTTTGCATTTCAGGAATTGGATTCCACACGTATTGCCTCAGACTGCCTGCCGCCACACAAGGCGCTTAGATCAGAAGCTACATGGAGCAGTCGAACGCGCCTCTTCACTGTATGTTTGTCTACTCATATCCAATGTTATCTAACGTTATCTAGAAATAGTGTTTACAGAAACGATTACATGACATAGAATAGTTAACAATTCCGCCATAAACCGATCCTTCATTCTCAGATATGAACACATATGCATATTTGTCTCACGAACTGGCTGCTTTTTACGCCTTATCTCACAAGCCTTATTAAGGTAAACTTAATTTTCCTTTAGATCCTTCAGATCCCTGAGACCAACCTATTTCTAACCTTATGGACTGCGCCGTATAGTCGCATAGTGTTTACAAATCACCGCTTCAATTAAAAATAAATATAACACATACAAATCCACAGGTGGATTTCAATTCTAAAACAAAGCTTTGAATCCTGAAACTATAAACACAACGCCGTCGGGAGTTTTTACACATTGTCAGCCAAATGACCGAGCCTAACCATCAGAATACTCCCTGCTTGCATTTCTAACTTGGGATCACAGCTGATTTGACTTTATTCCAAAACAAAGGTACCTGAAAGGATTAAAGTATCAGATTGAGCAGAGAATCATAACTGATATTATAACCTGACATACATGGTATTGTCTGCTAATTCTTTTCCTTTCTACATTAATTTTCACTTCTTGGATACATATAAGTGCACGTTTTCGAAATAACTTGGTTATCCTACGCCTTGTCACAGTGGATTGGGACCAAGGCTAATAGTATGCATTTAGGATCCTGTGACAGTGTTTAGTGCGTGAGTTATATTTTAAAATTACATCGCCATTGTTTCACCTATATAGCAACGAAACGATTACACAAAATTACATCCAAAAGCAAGTTTCCCATTGATAACAGTGTTCAGTGGTAATCTGTTCAAGTATTAAATCGTTTGGATGACATGTATATGAACAAGTTGTCTTACGTGATACTGATTAATAATATCAAACAGTGACATCAAATTACATGTAACAGTCGTCCATAGGAAGAAGCAACAAAACCCTTTCCACATTCATAAGATTGTACAACGTGACTATATCATGAGTATATGTTTGTTCCAGTAGTATTACTGCTGTAATGATGTTGTGTGTAAACAAATCGAGTCATCCCTGACATGTAAACTTGTCTTTGAACGTAGTTAAGAGAAACTGTTTTGCTGGTCTTCTAAAATGTCAAATGTTTTCATGACATAATTACATGATATATCTCCTTCCATTTTCAAACCTTTTACATTACAAATATCCCCTTCCATTTTCAAACCTTTTACATAAATACATATGGTTTCGTATCTGCAGAAATTGTTATATCATAGGCAGCATCCTGTGTCGTGATATAATTGACTTGAGTGAAAGCAGTATACCATTTCTGATAATTAACTGCAACGATGTGTATGACGCACGCGTCATCTGGTTGATGTTATATAAACAGGAGTGTCGTGTCTACAGTCCACCGATTCACGTGTTTGTCTTCAATATGTGTTTCCTTTGTTGGGCTAAATTACATCACAGTTAGGTTTGCAATCAAGCCAAGTACCTTTTTATTGATTAAATCATCACAGAAAGGTGTCTACCAAGCAGTACCACGTTGAACGACTTCACGAATACGGCTTCTGTTGTTTCAGTTTCACATGATTGGCCAAATACAAATTAGATATATTGTTTGATTCGTTCCAAATCAAATAACTGTGGATGTACTTTTACTCCACAGACACGCAAAGTTCGTTCTATGGCTCACTGAAGGCGACATGAATCACACCACAGATTAATGTAATATTTGCAATCCAAACTTAACCTTCTGACATCTAAACAATTGTCATATGACAAAATAGTAAAATATTTAAAAATACATTCAATGATGAGTTATATCTGGGATAAGTTTTGTTGTAAAATTGTAAAATACCTTCTGGAATTTCGCATGTATATTTAACAGACTCTCTGGGATAACAATCTCTGCAACAAGATACAAATAAAAAAAGGTTTTATATTTTTTATTTTACTTCCACAGTGGAGCGGCTAAGATTCATCAAATTTTAACACTTACACGAGTGATTAATACCTGTTTACATTCTTTTCGTGAAACTCTTTAGTACAAATAACTGCACATAGGTTCTCGGGAGACTGTGTTAAGTTTATTGTCCCGTCACCTTGTGATAGGAGGTATGAATCAGAGAAGAGGTTGGGCATTGCCACATTGTGCTGCACGCCGTATAGGCGGCCATAAGTGTTTTTATACACAATCTGACGTGTAAATGGAAGCATGCATCCATGTTTAATGGAGTAAAAGAAACAAACAAGAAAGGTTAATCAATGGGTGAAGTGTTTACTTTGGATATCAGACTTGTGTTTTTTGGACCCGCAGTGTTATAGTCATGTAACGTTATAATAATGCTTGTAAAGTCAGTATTTTGACCAAACCTAAATGTGTATATTTTCTTTTGACCAGCACTGTATTTCAACACCATTTCCACACCTTCTATATTGCAAGATAAGTTATTTTGTTGATTTTTATAAAATTAAGATTAAAGATTATTGGTTGTTCATTGGTTGCATTCTTAACAAGCTACAGCTGTGGTGTCCCTATACCAGTCCTACCAGTGTTAAAGCAGATCCCAATTATAGAATAGGGAATGATAAAGCATTGTGTTGTCAAGGCGTTTATTCAATACATATGTTTAATAGAGTGAGTGTAGTGTAATTGAATCTGACGTCACAGTATAACCTGCTGACCCAATAGAAAGTCCGCCTGAGATGAAGTCATCATGCGAATACCTAAAACGAAAAAGTCGCCTTCTTGCGAAGACACTTACTGGAGACTGGGCTGAAATGGTTCGAACATGACTGGTAGAGCCAATTTGGATCTTTCACTAAACAGCAGTAATCAATATCAAGCTTCTTGTGCCAGGTGTGGGTTCGAATTTCAGACGCACAATGGTTTGTACACACCATGAACATGCTTGCATTTTTCTTCTCACAGTTTTCAGACAACATTAATAGTGAGTGAGTTTAGTTTTACGCCGCACTCAGCAATATTCCAGCTATATGGCGGCGGTCTGTAAATAATCGAGTCTGCACCAGACAATCCAGTGAACAACAGCATGTGCATCGATCTGCGCAATTCGGAACTGATGACATGTGTCAACCAAGTCAGCGACCCTGATCACCCAATCCCGTTAGTCGCCTCTTATGACAAGCATGGGTTACTGAAGATCAATATTCTAGCCCGGATCTTCACGGGTAGACAACATTAAGACAACATCATATAAGTAACATATTCCAACTCTAAGAAGTCAATCACCGTTATCACACATCTATCTTTTTCTCTTCTTACGTGACATTATTTACCAGTTTCAAAAACTTTATATAGAAAATACAGAACACAAGATCATTTTGTACCTTATTATATGAAGTCCATGGCCCCATGCAGACAGTTATCAACAGCATATGACAATAATGTCTACCCCGTTGTACACCTACAGTAATACAGTGCATGAGTCTGACATAATATGTCATCGAATGTCCACCGCTCCTGTGCCATTTACGTCCAATGAAATCTGTTTTGTCGGATAATTGAGACTGTTGTTCATTGGGAGTTGGCGTTTTACATGTGCATAGATCTCACCGCTGAAATTCTCTTTTAATGTATTTCAGGTTATTTATTCATATTTTAAAGGCCTTCTCAAGTAGGTTCTGTGAAGGACTGTTCACGCCCACCTGTTCAGAATATGAATCCCAGATATACATCTCCTATAAATTCAAGTATATCATTATGCCAGTCACTGAACTATTGTTTTTCCAAACTTTCGAAATGTGGATTTTTTTCGAAACTGATAAGTTTTCATAACAAATATAATGCAACATGTTACTCGACTTAATAATTGCTTTGAAAAACATCAATCGCGACAGGTAGTTTATGACGTTTATACGTCAAACAGGTTTATTGGTTTTCTCAGACACAAATACATTCACACAAATTACTATCATTGAATATGGCAATACATATGTTAGATAGTTTTATATATCTATTAAAATGCAAAGGTTAACACAGAAATCGGAGCTTACAGGTATAAATTATGAAATCAATAAAAAAACATACAAGATAAATATATGCTTAAGAAATAATATTGAAACACACAAGATGTAGTTTATACTCATAAAGGAAAATGCAATGGCTCAGATATGTGGATGTAACAATAAATAACAGGTCCTATCACATAAATCAGTGCATTCCCGAAATTTGTCACATTTGAATGTCTTGACTCTCTCAAGAGCTCCGCTCTTAAATCCAGAAAACACTTTTGGAGGTTTTTGTAGTCGGTGCTTTCAGATATGTATCCTGTCCACACAGGGCAAGTGGATGATTAAAAAAACATCGCATAGTCATCATCTCAATATGCTGTAGGTACATCTGCAAGAAACTGTTTCCTCGCAATTGTAATTTTAATCGGCACCTGTGGACAAACACCACAAAGCACCTCAAATACTTGGAGCCGAGATTGGACCATAAACTATCATGGGAGCTGTAGTGAGCAAACAACTAAATGAAAACCTTGCAACAAAGCTAACGGCATGTGCAGTGTTATCAGAAATACGTTATAAGAAATATCACATAAGAATAACAAGGCATGCCTCAAAATATACACGCACACATGTCTGATAAACAATATTTTTTTTAATTTGGGTGGTAAGGTGATCAAAAGCATCAAATACGATTTCTACCATAAAGCAACGCGCAGTCACAGGGTGCAGTAATGATACAATCAGCATGTGTCATAATAAATGTCCCGAATATTCCTGTTTTTTTGCAGAATAGGTCATTTTGACATTATTCCTGTCAAAGGTAAACGATGAATTTTATATACCCTCCCATTTTAATTCCACATGTACCTTGCAATTCAGCTGGTAGCGAGGTACATGAATAGCAATTCATATCATTAACAGTTGTTTAGATAAAAATAGTAATGATACTAGGTGTTAGTGAAAATGTTACCGTAATATTCCCCACCGGTGGTACCCGTCATAGCAAAGGCTGGTCAGTTGTTCCCCTGAAACGTCATGTGTATCATCAACCTTATCAGACACGATCTTTCACCATGAGCTCCCAAGTCTACATGTAACTGAAGAACCCTTGTTTCTTTGTATAGTTGCATATAATGCCACACTACCTTTAAGTACCAATAAAAGTAAGTTCCACAATGTGGACATTATAGTAATGGGTTGACTTGAAGTTTTCATTAAATGTGTAATTAGTAATATTGAACATAGTTCTTCAAGTCGTACACGAAAAGAAAGTTCCAAACAACAATTACATTCCGACAACGGGCTACCGCAAGATTAAGCACATAAATGTTGATATTCTACCAATGACTTCATTAGATATGTCAATTAAACGAGAAATTAGTAATGTTTAAACTAACACATAAGTGTCTAAAATGTGCATAGGGTTAACAATTACCACGACATTCCTACAAATAGATTCCTGGACTTACCACCACGATGTTGATAGAGTACCAACCCCTTAAATCAGACGTAATCAAATTCTCTCTCCAGTAACAAATATCAATCCAGTTTTACATATCTGATATACTGACGTGACTGAGCAGGTAGATACATAACTAGTTTTCTCTTATGTTCATATGTTTGTCATATTTAATACAATATGCCACTCATGTTTAATACATGCCCAATACACTATGCCCTTCTCTCTTTGTCTTTCAATCTTTAAGCTCGTCTCTCAGTTGCTGTCTCACATGCTCTTATTCTTGCTGTCTCTCCTGCTCTCTAACCCATGTTCTATCACACTCTCAGTCGTGCTTCTAATATGCGGCTTCTTATTCAGCATGTTAATGAAATCTAATTCCAGTGTATTATCTTCAGCGTTTACTGTTTCGTCTGTGTGTGACAGCGTATGGAGATCAGTAACATCATATGATTGACGAGAAGTTTGTCATTTGTAATCAAGTCTGTGTCTACTGTTTAATGATCACAACTGATAAGTACGATGTATTTGAAGACAATCAGGCTGTACATTTGATTAAGCGTCAAGTTTCCAGAAGAAAATACTTAATACTTGATATACTTTGTTCTGTTGTTCTATAGTATATCCTATTTAACATACATACAGATACATATTTCCAAACGTGCACATCGTTTATGGCTCACGTAAACAATTTACTTACCTTTGCATGTGTTTGTAAGGACCCAGTTATCCCATCATATAATACTTTTACTGATTTGTCGTTGTTATGCCATGACCAGTAGGCAAGGAAGCCCGGCATTATTCTTCCAATCTGTTATACGTTATGGAGTTAAGATTAAATATAAGCGACAAAACTCTTTGGACATCCATACACAATCCCCCTGAAAGTAGAGTCGACTGTACAATTGCATCGAGCACTGTTTTTCTATTATGTGTAACGTGTCACCCATAAAACATTTTTGAAACTTTATCGAGGCCTTGAACAAACTTCGAAGCATATGACGCTCTATATATAGAGAAGGCTAGGCAGTCTGTTATTACGTCTGTTATTCCAGTCTCAATGTATTTGACCTACTTATACCTCGTTACAAACGATATATGTGCTAAACGTCAACATAAAATATATGGAACACTTTGCACGTCAAGTAAACATATCAACTGATGTATTTCTTTCTTTCTTCTATTTTTTAAAGGCCTTATTCTATACTATTCTATTGACGTTCATGTTGGTTAAACAGATGTATAGTCCAACAAACCTCTTCCGATGAAGTACACACGTGAGCAATTATTCTCTGGAGCATCTTGAATTTCTGTTGAAATGATGCCAAGCCGATTGAACGGAAAACAGTTTGAACAATAACAGTAATCTTTTAAGTAACTGCAAATTTTATTATTTTCATTCTCATTAACATTATGGACACAAGGGAATGAACGTTTCACGTAATATGCATGCTCGTGTCGCTTTTGTTTGAAATCGATAAAATTATCGAAAGAATAGTCTCAACTCAGAAAATGAGATACCATTAGATATTGAAAGGAAATATGGCGAGATTGAGGCACTCTGACAAGTAAACGATACGATTGGCCCTAGCATGTTAGAAATTCAGAATCTAATGTCTCACGTTTGAAAACTTAGCGGGAGTGTTTTATCTTACCAAAGGCTGTTTGACTTTTTAATCAAGAGCCCAGACAGCTTAATGAGAAGGAATATTATCCCATGCTACCAATACCCGTTTGACGATTTTATTTCTTCGTCTTGAATGTGTGATAGGAACAACACATATAGTTCAGGCTAGAGTATTTGGACGCCCTTCCTTGTGTAAGAAGCTATAAATTAGTGAAACAATGTTTATGGAACATGGCATTGCTTCACGAAATGGTTTCTCTTTGTGTTATACATATTTCAACAAATGGTGTCCATTTGTATGTGACGGATACCATCTGACTTTGTGCCAATGGTTTTCGAAAAACCTGTACGTCCTCGTGCAATAGAACTCTACATTTAATCTATACCCTGCTGCCAACATCAAAGGTTGGTCTGCTGTTCAGCTGTCACATACACGTTCTGGTAAGCCACTGGGAAATTACTGCGTGTAAAATTCGTCTACAGCAAACTGGAAACAAGACGTGAATGGTTGGTGCCTGGCTGGTCCTCTTGACAAGTGTCTGCAGCGTCTGGTGTCATGCTCCAGATATCTGAAGATTTCCTGATTTGTATTTCAGTGCCGTACGTTTGATTATGTTCAGTTTGTGAACATCTAATGTACGCGTGTTCGCGGGCCGTAGCAGTGTGCAAAACGTCCATTTGTCTCTTGTTACATCTTGCCACTTCAGGGGCGGTGTGGTCGCCTCATGATTAAAACGTTCGCTCGTCATGCCGAAAGCCAGGGTTCGATTCCCCAAATGGGTACAATGTGTGGAGCACATTTCTGTTTCCCCCGCCGTGAGTTTGCTGGAATATTTCTAACAACAGTAAAGTCTAACCCTGATCTTTACGGGTCTTTTGCTTCGGACACAAATAATAAATGTACATGTACACGGAGACTGACTGACCCTCCATAACATCACAGAGATATTGCTCCATGTCGAGGCAAAACCGATTCATTCTCTTGCATTTCAATACCAGAAAAAGGTAAATCACGTGTTTATAGTCATAAGAGAGAGAGAGAGGCACTGGAGTTGAAAATTTAATTTCATGCCTGTGCCTGTGCCTGCGCTTGTGCCTGTGCCTGTGAACGTCCTGTTGAATGGCCAGAGCCAGTAGTGAGGTTTGTTTGTGTTTAGAAGTAAAAACATATAAATTGCAAATAATTAATATCATATCGATGAAGTTTGTGACCATTCTGATGTTTGACAGCTGTTCGTATACAGTATTTGGTGATTGCAACTAATAATACATTTTATACAATCCGAATGTGCTCTCTCCTAAGTTACTGAAAGCGCACCCAGTAACTCGGTAAAACATCATACACTGGCGTGTATTTCAATACAAACTAGTTAAATTACATTTGAAAAAAATATTTTTGTCTGGCTTAGATAAATTAGGTTTTTTTTCCTGCAATAAGTGCAAAATCCTCCCTGAAGTCAAAATACCCGTATATTATTACACCCTTTACGCTATCCCCGTATCATTAATTACTCTCCAATGTTCCTTTCGTCTGATGAAACATTCAATATGTTCCGAAGGGAAATATTCAGTTTCGCCTGTTAATTATTTCAAAGAAGGAATTTTGTAAAAGCAGTAATGCCAAACAGATATCAGTTTACATGTTTGCTGTGTCAAAGGCACATTTGCAGTTACTGACAACATAACATTGCCTTCACGTTTCAGCGCCACATAAAGAAATCTCTGCTAATAACCACGTCCATTGCATGATTTGGACTTGACTAAATGAAAGCATACACCCTTGTTTGAAGATAGTAAAAACTGGAGAAAACTTATATGTCTAACTGATGGTGATGTATTTTATTATTATTATTATTATTATAGGATATTTATATAGCGCACATATCTACGCACTAGTGCATGCTCAAGGCGCTGGTATTTTTTCCCTCGATCATTGGATGTCAATATTAACTGCACATCGTATTAGCAATCTCAACTCCCTGGGGAGTATACAACTCTTGCTGCCACTAGGCGCACCGAGTTATTGTGGCTTTCTCATCCTAACGAGGTACCCATTCACAGCTGGGTGGACTGGGACACATAGTCACAGCACTTTGTCCAACTTCACTGCACGTTGCTGTACCCGCAACTAGGTGTTTGCACGTATTCATGTGGCCACCATCTGCACATATACCAACGGATTCGTGGGTTCTTTTAAGTGCACAGGGTTGTGTACTGTACACTAGGGGTTGTGACAACATTTAAAGAGTCTGCACACAAAGTTGACTCCAAAGTTTTTACACCCGGTCACAGGTGGGCTCGATCCCGGAACCTCAACCTCGCTGGATTAGTAGCCTGGCGCCTTAGCCAGCTCGCCCACCGCGATTTGGTTGTTTTATGTCAGTCTGTATCTTATAAATTTATGGTGTTTCTTAAATTACTTTATATCTATTTTTTACTGATGTATAGTATATTAATTAATTACATTTCTAGGGGGTTGGGATGGGGTGTGGTGGGTGTCGGGGGTTGTCAAACCCATTTTATAAGTTTAGCTTTCTTTCACCTATCAGTATATAAACATTTGTATATAAATCACTTTCAGGGAGTAATGTTACTGATTTACCACAATGTCTGTTTGAGATGACCAAACTGCCATGCTTATTTTTGAAGTAAGATTCACTGGACATTCAGATGGAGGCTTAACGAATTGTGTCACGGTTTTATGAAGATTACATGAAGTTGTGAGAATAGGACAGTGAGATTAGATTCTCAAAATGTTCAACAATTATCAGCTCATATCTCGTTGCTGATACCACCCGTCATAGCGTCCAACAATTAATACAAATCTGATAATAACCAATAACGTCGAGGTGTTGAAACATTCCCCTTCGGGAACCCGTCTAAATTGAAATGGAAATGTAAAAGGATTACAACTCGAGACAAATGTCCCTTCTTCAGCTCTGGATTCCCGGATTGCAATAATTCTGCAATCTCCAGGAGTGATGTAAATGTTTTCGCAACATTTTCTCTGTAAACCAATTAACTTCAAAATGGAATATTGTTTCTTGAAAACAGAATCCCTAATGACGGGGAGATCTTTTAGGAAATAACGATGGTTCACAGAAAGGAAAATCAAATTATCTGCCATGCAATATTTTGGCATCAAATACTTTAATCATGTTGGCGCCATGTGTCTTATTGTGAGCATGGGTTCTCTTTGAATAGTATTTCAGTTGTATCATAGCATGTTAGGTTTATTTGGGAGGAATTATCAAAATTATGCGGGTCTCAGACCTTCACAAGTGTGAGGTACCTCAGGAACACGTATTTGGCACTTAACCATAACCAAGGCGAATATCTGTTACAAGTGCTTATAGAGTGGTTGAGGGGCGGTGGGGTAGCCTAGTGGTTAAAGAGTTGGCTCGTCACGCCGAGGACCCGGGTTCGAATCCCCACATGGGTACAATGTGTGAAGCCCATTTCTGGTCTCCCCCGCCGTGATGTTGCTGGAATATTGCTAAAAGCGGCGTAAAACCAAAACTCAGTCAGTCAGTCAGTATAGAGTGGCTGAAACATACATATCTAACAGTTACCGTTACCTATGCAAAGAGGGGCGGTTGGGTAGCCTAGTGGTTAAAGCGTAGGCTCGTCACGCCGAAAACCCGGGTTCGATTCCCCACATGGGCACAATGTGTGAAGCCTATTTCTGGTGTCCCCCGCCGTGATATTGCTGGAATATTGCTAAAAGCGGCGTAAAACTAAACTCACACACTCACTCACTCACCTATGCAAAGAGAGGTTAGAATAGGTGATTAGGCTAGAATAAATACGACCTTGTTTTTCTGTGAATGTTCCGCCTTGTACGGATTGTTAATGACGTTACGTTACTGTAATCACGTAATTTCGTAGAATCTTGTGATAAATTAATATTGTTTTAACGTTCTAACAATGACAATGAATTTTGCCTCTATGTTAAGCTTTCGGACTATGGGCAATAACACTTCACTAACAGTGTGATGAATGGTTCTACCCGTACAAGAGATAGAGATTCATCTGATGTATACTGGCTAGCGAACACTTATCTCCATTTTCATCAGTATTCCACGTGCGCAGTTCCGTTCAATTACAATTCCGGTATTTTTTCCTACGGTATTTGACAACAATACAGGAAAGCAAATGAAAATTCTTCACGGCAAGTAACATAAGAGAGAAATTACAGATAAAGTTATGAACCCTATAATGTTTTAACTTAGTCGGGGGGATGTCCCGCGACCTATATAATAGCAAGTTCAGGTTCACAAGTCATTAATTGTTTCATTCCCTATCAATCTACTGTAAAAGAAAGACTCAAATAGTCACACAATCAATTATTCGAGGTTACTGTATGAAATAAATATATATTATTTCACGGATGTCATGAGTAATTCTGAATGGCGATAACTGTTACAGTTAGTTGTGAGAAAACATCTATTTATACTTCCATGAATCCCTTCCGCCGCGTTACATAAAAATATGATCGGCGGCAGTGAACGGACTGGACACATCAATGAATAGCTAATTAAGTATCATAATTAATTCTGTTTCATTAAGTTAACAAAAGGAGGAATAATTTTGTAAATACCGCTAAAATATGGCGATAACTGTTCGTATCCAGTATTTGTCTTTTTTTATTAATTACATCACACGGCACAACATCAAAGGCCTTATTAATAATGCTTTAATATTATGCCAGTTTCCAAACTGCTGATATTTATGCTTGGCGGTATATTGAGATGAGGATATAGATGTGAGAACGTCCCTTAATGTTTATTGATTGGCAATGTGTGATGATTCAGTATCAAGGTGACAAATCAATTGTCTCTGTAGTTGAGTAGTAGAGAGCGAGAGAGGTAGAGACAATAGTTTTATATTGCTTTTGGCCATTTGGTGTCTGTGATGGGAATCGACCCTTTCTTTGTTGCAGCAAAAGCTGTCATATTTACATGCATGTGAGACATTGGACACTTTTATGCACCTTTGGCTTGATCAGCTAGCTGACGTGAGACATATATATCTCTGTGTTTTAAGTGTTAGAACGAACGGTATCGCTGTCGTTGATGCAGGTGGTCAAAACGTCTTGACCAATATTTTTGCAAACAAAAACAGAACTTTACAAACATGAACGGCATCCGCTACTTTTGGACTTACTGACAAATAGTTTACCCTTTTAGGTATCATTTAATTGATTTGCTATCTGAGCATCTACGAGTTGTTTCTTGTGCTGTTACTGATGTTGGTTTTGTTTTGTCCTTGTTTTGGCTTCTGTTGCGTGTTTTGGTTAGTTGCGTGATGTACAGTGTCGGTTTTTGCTTGATTACTGACTAAGATGTAAAAGGTTTAAGAGCTGGAACATACCGAAATAACATTGGTATTCCTTTGTGAACACGAATATTTGTTTCCTCGTGGACCAACTAGTATCAACACCAATTATTTTTGCAGTTTAAAAGGAATATGTGATCCACATTCTTCAGATGAAAGTTTGGCATGTATTCAGCATCAAAGAGCGCCATGTTAAAGGGCTATTATTATCTAATACATACGCAGCGCCTTGAGCATGCACTAGTGCGTGGATATGTGCGCTATATAAATATCCTATAATAATAAATATAATAATAAAAAAAGATTACTTGTCTACCCGAACAAACACGTGATCATTTGAAACGGTGTACATAAAATAGAGAATTCCATAAGAACACATTTTGGTCAAATGTCTTCAACTTGAAGTTTAAGTTCGTTGTCGAATTTCCTTCAAGTCCGTGGACGATTCATATGGATAAATATGGGAAGGTAAGCACATGTGGATTCCTGTTTCTTTCCTGAATGCCCTGCCTGTAAATATTCAATATTTTTCATATTGTTTTCGCAGTAACTTCAGGTGACAGCTGTTTTCATTTGTCACGAATTGTCTGGGCCTTTGGAGTTAGGGGTAATTTGAAGAGAATAGATATATATCCGATATCACAGAAAGAGAGAGGGTGTAGTCTAACAGCATAAAAGAGGACACAAGAGCAGCAGTGCAGGTTAGAAATACGGTGCGACAGGACTTGAGATGACAAACAGGAGACGGTGTACAGGGAAATGAAGTTTGTCACAACCAAACACAACGGAGATGCTCCGCTAACCCTTTTTCGGATGATGCAAACTGACGAGGTGTTGCTTGCATCTCATCCAAGTGCCTTGTGTGGCGGCAGCAAGTCGGAGGAAGTACGTTTTGGAAATCCATTACCGACCCCCGGAAATTGGCCAACACATGGTGTTTATTGACATTGTAAACACAAAAGTAAACCGAAAGGCCCACATGGGTTTTACTGTCTGCACTCATTTACATCGAGTACGGGTACAGCAGTGAAGTGTCATCAGCTGGCCGTTTCAGCTGGTTCCAATGGTAGCATCTGGAACTGCTCATTTGTGACGTCATTCCGACTTTACGTCACAATATGATTTGAATGACGTCACCACTGCTGACGACACAACAACACAATTGTGTGCGATATTTGTATATACGTGTCAATACGCAGTGAATAGTCTTCCGGGAATCGAATACCATTTCATCACGTTTTTCAACCAATCAGATTAAAGAACACGGTGACTTTTGGTTTACAATTCCTCATCATCTCGCTCATACTTGAGCTGATACTGTACGTAAAATCTTTTTACATTATGTCTGATGGCGGGTTGCCTGAAAGGGGCGAGTTGTCTATATGTTGTATTACTTGTAAATAATCCGAGAATAAAGGGAACAAATACTACATTTGTTATTGCCTTACTTTCCGACAATTACGACTAAAAGACTCATTTGTAGACACTTAGGCTACAAATGTCAGCCAGTGTCTATTCCTACCATACATCTTAAAAGGTCATTGTGAACTTAGTTAGTTAGTTGGGAGAGCTTGACAATAGCCAAAATAATTAGACGGTTGGCTAATTGTAAATATAGCTTGAGTTGACCATGGTGACAAATCAGTGCAGCTAGTAAATACACTAGAATTCAGTTAATCAGTATTCCACGCGGGTACAAAGCAAAACCGTGGCAATCATATGAACTGGGCACTGAACATCAGTGATGACACCAGTAATGTACGTCGAGTACGATGTAGGTATGGTTGTATGATGCGTATGGAGACACCAGCTCACTGTTTAATCAAGGTGTGACGTCTATGATTAATGCTGAAAGGTGGAGTTTGTATGTGTAAATCTACTCTGAAATCAAATTATATGCCTACGCCTCAGACTAAAAGTAACCGTCTGACAAGTATGTTTTTTTTATCAATGTCACTAAGAGGTTATAAGTATAAAAAACTAAATATGTCAGTTTATCCATTTTAAATTATACGATATCAGGTATATATACTAGATAAACGTGTGTTAAATCAGGCGAATGTATTATTGCTGTGATGGTTGGAAAGCGAAGAAGCCAATTTTGACTTAATGGTCTACTTGTTCTCAGATATCACATGACACGAGATATTCATTCTGCAAGAGACAAGAACTATGATAGCCATCCAAACAGTGTTGAAATGTCATTTGGGTAGTTATGTCTTCTACGAATGTGTATATGAGATATATATCCGTGTGCAATGTCTTACTGAGTCGGCTTTCGGGGATTCGTTGTCATTGAGACCATTACACTTTCTAGTAGTATCTGGGAAATGCAAAGTCAGTAGATATCGCCAAATGCTAGTTATGTCAGTTATAACAATAAAAAGACTAAAGGATTAACAGATGGTTCTGAGCCGCACGTAGAAATATTCCTGACGTACGAGTTGTAACCAAGAAGGTGATCCGTGATGGCCATTGTGAATGTTAAGTATAACATTGTCGGTTAAATTGCCGAGTAACTACAACATATACAAGTAAGTGAAACAATGTCAAAGCGTTTTATGGACAGGTATTTCAATTGAGACGGAAATCATGACAATGCTTTCATAAAGAGTTAAACTGTTTGTAAGTGGGCTCTGTATTGCAATATGTTGACCGAAGTTTGAACGTTGAATTGATCTTTCCGTCGCTCAAAAGAAAGACTTTCGGTTTGTGGATTTCTGTTTCTGATAGTGATTCATAAACACACGCTTATAGTCGGAATCGTGCGTTGTACTTTGCTTGTTGTAGATATTACCTATGGATATGTTGTCGCTTTTCTTTCCACATCAAATTTGCATAAGATACTTAATGATAAAATGACAACTGTCAAACACATTGCGTTGTCTCAGAAATATTTGAACGCACGTCGAGAACAACGCGACCCTCGCGTCCTTTTTATGCAGCCTCTGTTTCTGATCGAAGTCGAAGTAGCTGTGCACGATGTTGCCAACGTGGCCACACGCAAAATGGATGACTGCCTTTACAGATGGCCCCAACCTTAGGGATCTCATAGGTCGGTGTTAAATACACCACCAGTCGTTTTTATTCATTTAGTGTAAAAAGACAGGCCTGAGGATAATTCAACAAAACTGCATTGTATCCACGAATAATGTTCCCGCTGGCTCAAGGGGAGAAATGGCCGTACGAGACACTGAGTTGTGTCGGCTAATGTGATTGCTGTAGAGACATTTGCGGCTATACCGGGATCACGTCTACCTATATCTACAGAGGAGAATGTGATCAGAGGCTTGCGTATTGAATCAAGGGAACCGTTTGTGAACAGCAGTGGGTCTACCTATAGGAATATAGCCATGATGTATGGTGTTTCCAGAATAGCACAGCAAATTGATAACATTTTCGTCAGACTTGCTTGTGGCTGATTTGATATCGCAACTGTTTACTCTGGAAGATATTGAAGATAGAATGTGTCCTCTTTTACAATGAGAGCAGATAAATATATTTCAGTTAAATAAATATATGATTCTTGAGTATTGTAACAAGGGAACCGTTTGTGAACAGCAGTGGGACCACCAAAAGGAATATAGCCGTAATGCATGGTGGTTTCAGAATAAGACTCAGGCCACATCAAATAGATAACATTTTCGTCAGACTTATTTGATCCCGTTAAGTCGCTAGCGATTGAGTTGACATCGCAACTGTTTACTCTGGAAAGAGAATGGGGTGAGGAGAGTAGTCGTCTAAGTTATCTCAATTTGTTGAGTTATTTAGTTTATATGTACATCCGACAGAGCGTGGGGAACCAGCACCACAACAAGCTTTCAAATCAAGCTGACACACTCCGTAACAAACTTGAATTAACGTTGAAAGAAGTATTAAACCCTCACTCACTCATTCATACACTCACTCACTCACTCGCTTTGTCAAGGTGGGTAAGCCAAGTCGTCGCCTGTAAACCTGGTATAATCCACACTTTCTTTCATGTAGAGTGTCATATATGGAAAAAATGCGTATGAATATAAGCGCCACAAAGTCCCTTCCACAATCATTGACAAATATTCGGTGATGACAGACATGTGTGACATTCTGATGGAGGAGGAAAGTCATGATTGATAACTGATTAACTGTACCCATCCTTCAAAGTATGTACTCAGTACCTGTATTTTCGTCCTCATATACAACACAGCTTGCTATGATGTTGTCACCCACGATTTACGTAAATAGAATAGAAAAAAATATATGTGTTCAACATACGTCCAGGCAGCGTTACGATTGAATTGCACGATGATTGCATTCATGCACACAAACGTCACTGAGCAATGAGCAAAAATGACATTTTCAAAATGGCGGCCTTGACGGCCATGTCTAATAACGTAGATTCTTACAAATATATTTACAACGGTTTTTACCGCAACTAGAATTATTTACACATACAATAATATTATCATCGAGCAACTCATCAGAATAACGTTCTGTAAATAATTTAGTTAAATGTTATCTTATTAATATGTAAAGCCTTTTCCTGTTTTTTTCCGGCTGATAAATTTAAACTGCGACAATCTGCCATTGTCAAGAATGAAATCAACTGGATGAAATAAAATCGTTAAATCGTTAAAGTTTCCACCGAAACATCATCGAAATCTTGGAAATATTCAATGTCAGAATAACTGCTAACAAACCAATGTCTGATGCACGTTCCACCAATATAATTTGAGCGATTTCTCGGATGAAAAGCGTAATTTTTGACGCCAAGCAGAATAAAAAAATCCAGAAACAATAGGGACCTCTAAAGATCCAATAAGGTTGTAACCTTGGGACTACGGCCGGAAAGCGCAAGGAGACAAACGACCTCATTCGAGCATTTCGTTGATGACTACCCCATGTACAGGTATTCCATGTTAGATTTGATGCGTCTTTAGCCTAAATCACATTTGTGGTATTTCCGTTGTCACATTGAAAATGATAAAGAGACATTAGCTTGAAACTTTCGACATGCACGCTGGATTACCAGTTATTTATCGTCACAGCATGGAACACGCCATACAGGTTACATGAGGACGAAAACACTTGTAACGGAAATTGTTGTTTTAAAACGAAATCAATCATGTTGTTTTGCTCCTCTATGGTTAATTTGTGAGAGAATTAATAAGTGTTTCAGTTGAATGTTGAGTTGTTTTCGTTGTAAATTTAGTTTGTTTTGTGTTTTATGTCCAAATGACTACTAAACAGTCTTATCCAACTTTCGAGAAACTGCGTTTTCCAACAGAATGTTTAACAAATATCTGGTTAAACATTCTGTCATGTTTTCTCTTTTAACAACAGCTCCTCGCTCATATTTGGTTCGCCTGGGTTTCCGAGTCGTCTAATGCGCGTCAATTCATGGTCCTTAGATGCCTTCCTTAGGGGTGCCAGAAACTTTAGATCACAGTTTCGAATCCAAGATTCACCTTAATAGGGTTTCGCGGTTTATAAGTATGTGCGCGTGTGTGCATTGTTTCTTCACTAATTCGATGAAGGCTCTTAAAGAACTGATGAATCGGAAAGAGAGAGAGAGTATGCAATTGTGTTCCGAAGACAATAAGGCTGCTATCATGATACAAATAGTTCATTGCAAGATCAACGAACCACGCTGTTGTTTGCCCCATGTAAATCATTGAGACCATCAGATCCTCATTTGTATGTTCACAAGCATGGATCCAAGTCTGCATCTCCACAATCCTGGAGGAGGATTCCAATATAAATAAGTTGGCGCGACCCATGCATCATTTAACATGTGTGGTTCTTAAGGAAATTTTTATACATTTAAATAGACAGTAAGACTGAACTATCATTAATTCGTGTTAGGTGAGGAGGCAGGTTGCGCTTTTTGTGTAGTAACTTCATACAAAAGATTATGATAATGTACATATTGCTTTTGTAGTAACTAAACTGGGGCGCGAAGTATTGAAAGTCACATAATTAACAATATTGCTTAGATAGCTTTAGAGAACGGAAACTGGAGTCTGAACTATTGCAACTATTAAAACATTACGACTGTGCTCAAATAGCCTTTTAGAATCACTGGCTCATGTGTTTGAACGCCAACGTCATCAAACGTCATAATGTCGTCTGTCACTATTGTCCGTTACGTATGATGTCTGCTGTTGTCTGGTAATGTATATATCCATGATACTACTGTTATCTGTCTGTGTTGTGTGATGCCGTCTGCTGCTGTCTGTGTTGTGTGATGCCGTCACCTACTGTTGGCTTTCTGTGTTGTGTGATGCCGACTGCTATTGCTGTCTGTGTTGTGTGATGCCGTCTGCTATAGTTGTCTGTGTTGTGTGATGCCGTCAGCTGTCTATGCCATCTGCTACTGCTGTCTGTGTTGTGTGATGCCGTCTGTCTGTGTTGTGTGATGCCGTCTGCTACTGTTGTCTGTGTTGTGTGATGCCGTCTGCTACTGTTGTCTGTGTTGTGTGATGCCGTCTGCTACTGTTGTCTGTGTTGTGTGATGCCGTCTGCTACTGTTGTCTGTGTTGTGTGATGCCGTCTGCTACTGTTGTCTGTGTGTTGCATAATGTCTTCTGCTATAGTTGTTCGTGTTGTGAGCTGCCATGTGGTATTGTTTTCTGCTGTCTGCAATCGTATCCCGTGATGTATAATGTAATCTACCACAGTAGTCTGTGTTTGTGTCGTCAAAGGTCTTATAATTCATGTTATTTTTTTAACGGCGTTGAAGTGTTTATTGACAATATTATGATTTTCACTCATGGTTGGCATCGGAGACATGAAGCACTCATACAGACAATACACGTATATACAACACTAGAAACGTCAAACGTCACAGAATCAACTACGGGTAAACCATGACACATTATTACAGTGTTTGCATTGGATTTGGAACATTGTGGCAATCATAAAGTGACTTGAGATGTTTCAACAGAAGTTACTCAACAAGATGTTTATTGGGGATGCTTGTTTTTTTCTTCAACCATACTTCAGACCCCAACCCATGTTATGGGTTGCACACTATCCTTGTCACAGTTATCTCTGATGTGCTAATGGGCGTTGGGGTAGCCTTGTGGTTAAAGCGTTGGCTCGTCACGCCGATGACCCAGGTTCGATTCCCCACATGGGCACAATGTGTGAAGCTCACTTCTGGTATCCCCCGCCGTGATGTTGCTGGAATATTGCTAAAAGCGGCGTTAAACTCAGTCAGTCACAGTTATCTCTGATGTGCTAATCGTCCTCTGTATAAAATGGACTTCCCCTTCTTTGTTGCCTGTCACCTGTCACGGCCGCCATGTTATCTCATCTGTGATGCCAGACCAGTCAACATATTGATTGCTGGTACCTTCATCTGTCGACATTCTTCGATCAAAACTGAAAGTTGTCAAACAGATAATATCAGGTAATCATTTCGTCACTGTTTTATCTTGTCATGTTAAATGTAATCGTGACATTTTATCTGTAGAATGTTCTCGATCACTCTTTGCACAGCTAATTACCTTCTTCGGGGCTTGCGTGAACATATGCAGTTGCGTAATATTAACTTGATTTATACAGTTCTACCGTCGACAGATTGTATTAAACAATCCATACATTGAGGATGTAGGAAAGAAATATGCTAAACCATGACAATGACATAGTGGCAAGTAGTCATGAAATCTCATTTTCCGAGAAAAATAAATGTGATATCAAAATCAAATCAGTTGTACAAGAATCCGCCGACTGGTGGCATCACATTGGGAAATGGTTTATACCTGAATAGGTTTAATATTTGTGCTCTCAGCAATGCAACATGTTAATAGGTTTTGTCTGTTTTGCTGACTTTGGATAGTGATTGAACATTTATCAACGTCATTAGGATATGGAACGTGCTAATCAGAGATCAAGTCAACGCGTCATCACGTCATCAAATCAACTGTCCCCACCACCCAATCCCGTAAGTCTTAAGCTGTTGTTGAAAACCAGTCATAACTTATGTTAATGGGGTTTACATATCTACATTGCAGAAAGGAGATTTCATGTGACCGATATTTCAGACATATTGTGTCACAATGAAGTAGAAACTATAACACCTTACACAATCAAACGATGGAGTATACGAAGATAAACTGTGCCTTCAAATATGATATAATTTACATGAAGTTTCCTGTATTTACACAAATATTTATTTTTTTTTTTTTTCTTTTGTAATTTAAATTTTATTTCTGAATCCCTGTTACAGTCAAAACTAAGCAGCCAGGGGTGGCCCAGTCCGAAGATATACAGTAATTAAATGGGATACAAGTGGATATTTTAACGAAACAAGACTATCATAGTGTGTGTTTGTGTATATGGGGGTGGGGGAAAGACATGGGATGGGATGACATGCATAAAAGAACACTTTAGTTTGTTGGGGATAGTTTTGTGATTAGGTGTGCTCACTCATCACTTCAAAATCATAGTCCCTAGTTGTTTTCTTTCATCTATATGTCACCTATCTAAGTCCTTGCCCAAAGAAAAGGAAGGCAATCTCAAGAAAATTCAGTCCCTCTAATGTCTAAATATCCTTGATTATGGGTTTCTCGAGGAACTAAGAACTCCAGTGTGAAATTCGCAAACGAAAATGCATCCATAACTGTTTCTACTATTGTCTAAGGACTTAGAGTACTGGAATCAGCATTCTGACACTTAAGATTTAGAACTTTTGTCCTTTCTTCAATGCTATGCTCCAGATTTCAATATTGATGCAAAATACACGTTCCTTGTAATTGTTTCGGAACATTTTCTCTCTAAGCCAATTATTGCCAAAATAGGTTATTGCTTTTTGGAAAAGATATTGCATCTCGGATAATTGATGGGAATGTTGAAATGATTGTGTTGAAGGTCTAGGGAAAGAAATCACACAATTCGGTAGGTATCATTATTGTGTTCAATTAGAAAGACTTTATTAATGTTTGTCTTGTTGATTTCAACGATCTGCCACTGCGCATGTGCAATTACAGTCGACCAGTGGCCCAGTCGACCGATATGCTGTTATTCGCAGATGCTTAGTCCAGTGGGTGTGCCAGGACATGTGATCATGGTTCGAATCCAAGATTCTCCCTGGAAATGTTTCCAGCTTTGTCTTCACTATCCTCGAGTTAAATCTTTTCATCAAAGTGGTAAATGTCTGCATGGAAAACAGTTCAAGTATGTTTTCCAATTATGTTATGACCCTATATTTGTCGACAGCATTGTCTGGAAATTCTTATGGTTTTTAAAAAGAAATTGCAGCGCCTCAACCCCATTCCGACAGAAAATCAGATAGTAGAGTCTTGCATTCAAACGTTGCAAATACTGATAGTTTGTCGGTTCATCAATAATTTTTCATGCTATGTAACTATTTAGGTTGACATTACTTTACCTCCAGGAAAGGCGGATGTATACTCAGTACAGGATTCGCCCACGAAGTCAGATGACCTTTTTGAGTATCGTGCTATCTATGGCAAGAATAGGCTACTCTCAGTATCATAATGGCCACTCATCCACGCCAGTGGGGGCGGTGGGGTAGAATCTAGTGGTTTTTAACATCTGATTCGAATACGACTCATCCATTGCTTCAAGCGGCGCAAGTCAGTCAGTGAGATAAGTGATATCCTTATAATTGTTTGCGCGACGGCTGATATGATTACTGTGCGTGCTATGATGATGATGATGATGATGATGATGATGATGAAAAATGAAATGATCATTTGGTCACATAAAAGCACACACCATAGCATATTTAGTCATATATTGATAGAATACCTCATCAAAGTATGTATATCGGAGTTTATAGGCGAAAGATAATTTCTTCATAATAACTTTTGGATTATTAAGTCTAATGATCTCCTTCTCGGATGTCTGCTAGTGTCAGATCAGGTGATGAAGGCCTATACAACACATACTGGACTATATCAATTTTGACATTTGTCACTGAAATACGCTTATGCGTATTACATTCTATAGGACATCCAAACTACTTTGGAATTACTGCCTGTTCCTATCGTGTTGAGTTGTCTACAAGTGGGTCTATAGGGAGTAGTTTCATGTGTTATGTTGGAAATGAGGACAATTTAATTTATTTATGCTATAGAACCGGTAAAATTTACACATTGAACCCGCACGATAAATGTTTTATTAAATACGTGATGACTTTCACAGACACTATCCACTGTTTCTGCAACTGGGGCGAATGTATTCTAATGTCTTCAATCAAATCCGTGCAATGTTAAACAATAGGTCTCTATTATAACTGAAATATAAACTGTCTGATGATTGCGAGTTACTTATATGCATTTCACAGATACACAGAGTCGACACGGTTTGATATCGAACACGGATGTATATTTCTGTGCTGACTTATTTACCTCTCATAGCTACGAGACGGAACTACAGTGAGTGAGTGAGTTGCGTTTTACGCCGCACTCAGCAATATTCCAGCAATATGGCGGCGGTCTCTAAATAATCGAGTCTGGACCAGACAATCCAGTGATCAACAGCATGAGCATCGATCTGCGCAATTGGGAACCGATGGCATGTGACAACCAAGCCAGCGAGCCTGACCACCCGATCCCGTTAGTCGCCTCTTACGACAAGCATGGGTTACTGAAGGTACATTCTAACCCGGACCTTCACGGGTGACGGAACTGCAGAACTGGGAAATGTGACATTTTTGGCATGTGTTATTTGATCATACTATCAAATGCCATGTCTCTTGACCAATGTGTACGAATGAGGTATGATGTAATGTAATATCATGTATGTACTAATAATGTTGGGTCAAACAGATATCAACTTATAGGTTTTCTTTTTACTAGACCCATTTACACAAACAGGCGATTGACATGGAAGGTTATAGCATTAATGAGGTCATGGCGGATGAAGACATAGCCTTAGAAGTTACTCATTAATGCGTTTCGCGAATGGCTGTTACAATGTACTTTTTAGATATGCTTTGATGGACTGATGTCAAATTTGCTCCCGAACAATGGTCTTTTTTCAGGATACATGTACTAAGTTTAATGCTTTGAGCGTGATTGTCGCAAACAGATATCTAAGGAATCCAGTCATGGTCCATTTGTTAGTGCTTCATAGTTTAACTGAAAACCCGTTCAAATAAGTGTTTAACTCTTTAATACATGAAAACCCGTTCAAATAAGTGTTAAACTAACTCTTTAATACATGAAAACCCGTTCAAAGCAGTGTTAAACTAACTCTTCAATAGATGGAATCATACTCCGTAGTTCTTTAAGTGTTGGAAAAGTGATACAAGTACCGCCAATAAAAATGTTTCCCATACACAACCATTCCAGCAGATGTACAACGCTTTTCAAATACTGTCATCTGAATCCTCAAATTTTAGATAATATTTCGACTCATAAACGTTTGAATTCATAAACGTTTGACATTCATGTTTTGTCTTTCCCCAACGACGTTATAAGATAAGAAGCTGAATATTTCAGTGTGGACCAGGTCAAACTGAAGGATATCGGGTATATGTTTCAGACAAACAGTTTAATCAGACGAAAGCATTTTCTTTGGGAGAGTAGGAAAGCTAAGTAGGCAATGCTGGACTTAATGATCTACTTATGCTCAGATAACTTAACATGAGGTATTCATGCCTGCTAGAGACAAGACATATGATAGCCAAACTGCTGAAATGTCATTTGAGAAATTATGTCTGTTATTATTGGGTACAGAGATACATATGTGTAATGTCTTACTGTGTCGGCTTTCAGGGATTCGTTGTCAAAGAGTGTAGGGTACCTACATGGAATTGAACTTTCGGACGCTCAAAAGAAAGACTTCGGTTTGTTGATTCATGTTTCTGATAGTGATTCATAAACACATGCTTGTAGACAGTGTACTTTCCTTTTGTAGATATGTTTTATGATTAAGGAAATGTTGTCGCCCCTTCCTTAAGGATCTCATAGGTAGTACATGGCCACAGTCTATTGCTAAATATGTTTGAGAAGATATCTGTACTTTCAGAGTTTTACGTGGAACTAAACTTTCCGGTGCTCAAAGGAAACAATCAACGATTAGTGACTTTCCGTTTGACAGTTCTAGTACCTGAGGTTGATTCATCTGTACAAGCTTATGTATACTTCAAGTAGAAAGTACTTTGCTCTTAGCAGATATTTCCAAGGATTATGGTCATTCATTGATTTCTATTTCCAAGGACAACGTGACCGTAGCATCTCTTTTTACTGCTTCTGTCTTTGATTAAGTCGAAGTAGCTTTTGTATGATGTTGCCAACGTCGCCACTAGCAAAATGGATGACTGCCTTTACAGATGGCTCGAAGCTTAGGGATCTCATAGGTCGGTGTTAAATACACCATCAGTCGTTTTTCTTTATTTACTGTAAAAAGACAGGATAATTCAACAAAACTGCATTTGTGTCCACGAATAATGTTCCCACTGGCTTGGGGGAAGAAATGGCTGTACGAGACGCTGAGTTGTGTCGGCTAATGTGATTGCTGTAGATACATTTGCGTCTATACTGGGATCACGTCTACATGTATCTACAGAGGAGAATGTGGTCAGAGGCTTCTGTATTGCATTAAGGGAACCGTTTGTGTTCAGCAGTGGGACTACCTATAGGAACATAGTCGTGACGCATGGTGTTTTCAGAATAGTGTTTTCGACAAATTAATCACATTTTCGTCAAACGTATTTCATCACGTTAACTCAATAATGGTTGATTTGAAAGCAACTGTTTACTCTAGAAATTGTGAAGATAAATATAAGTTATAATGTTGCTGGACACAGATGCACACATAAAAGTATCTGAGCAATCAACAGCAATCACATTATTAAGATGGCTGCCTTGACGCCATTGACTAAATTAGGTTGAATTCTACAAAATATACAACAGTTTTTATTGTAACTAAAATTAGTTACACATGCACTCTTATTCCTTAAGCAATTCATCAGAACGAAGTTTATTAACGCATTTAAATAAATGTCACCGCATTTTATAAAGCCCCTTCCAGATGTTTCCTGTTGGGATATTCTTGGCATGAGCACATTAACTCCCCTCACCCCATAGTGTGACATTGTGCTATTATCCGCTTTTTAAAGTCATACGTTAATAGTGTCGCGAAGTAAAAGACATGGGTGAAATTAAATCCTCATCGTCGTGTTTGAGAATTCTCAATATCAGACTAACCTCCAACCATCCAATGACTGATACGAGTTCCATAGGTATAATTCGAGCGATTTCGCGGATGAAAAGCTTAATTTCACGCCAAGGTCGACAAAAAGATCCAGAAACAGCAGAGCCCTCTAACCACGCAATGCGGTTGTAACCTTGAACTGTTGCACTAACGCATAGAGAGACAAACGACCTCATCCGGGTATTTCGTTGATGACTACCCCACGAGCATGTATTTGGTGTCAGATTGAAGGGGACATTAGCCTAAATCACATTTGTGTGATTTTCTTTGTCACATTGAAGATGATTAACTTCACTTTACTTGAAGGATCTCGACATACACGCTGGAGAAGCAGTTATTTATCGTCACAGCATGGGACACGCCATACAGGTGACATGGGGACGAGAACACACTTGTAACGGAAATTGATGTTTTTAACGGAAATCAATCATGTTGTTTTGCTCCTCTATGGTTCAAATCAAGATCACGTGACAACTAATAAATGCTTTTAAGTTCAGTGTTGAGTTGTTTACCTGTTTTGCTATTTGTTCTTTATGTCAATGGATTTCTCTTTAACACTGACAGCCTCTGGTTCCTGTGACAGTCGGGTCACATGGTATGTCAAGTCATCCCAGTAATCAAAACGAACATATGAATAAGAGGGTTAGACCAATGCGTCCTATAATATATATCGTCATATGAATAAGTGGAGACCCATGCAGTATATAATATATATCGTTATATGAATGAGTGCTGTGAAACCAATTCGGCCTAAAATATGTCTCATAATGTGAATGAGAGGGTACATATATCATTACATTAATGAGTGGGTACGGCCATTGCAGTCTGTAATATATGTCATTATATGAAAAAGATCCATGCACACCCAGGTGAGACCAATGCAGCCTAAAATATATATCGTTATATGAATAAGTGTGTGAGACCCATGCAGCATATAATATATATCATTCTAGGAATGAGTTGCTGATTCCCATTAGACCTATAAATATGTATCGTTAAAATCATCTTAAAATTGACAGAGACAACATGTCCTTTAGTTCACTGACTGCTATTCATATGAATAGATAATAATGAGATTAAATTGTCGATTTGTTTCTGGAGGCAAAGGACTGTATTTATGTCATTGATTAGTTGAAGTGGTCAGTGTTTTGGAGGGCAGGTAGAAGTAATCAAATACTAATCTATTATTTATTCGTGTTAGAAGTGGAGGCTTACTGAGCTTGCACTATGTGTCTATGTTTTACATCTGGAATGGGCTGACTTACATCTGGAATGGGCTGACTGTAGCTCAAGGACACGTGTGGGGCGGTGGGGTAGCCTAGTGGTTAAAGCGTTGGCTCGTCACGCCGAAGACCCGGGTTCGAATCCCCACATGGGTACCATTTGTGAAGCCCATTTCTGGTGTCCCCCGCCGTGATGTTGCTGGAATATTGCTTAAAGCGGCGTAAAACCAAATTCAGTCAGTCAGTCAAGGACACGTGTGATCTATGTTTCAGAACATATGTTTTATTATGACGACTTCAGTCGCATTCTGTGCTGTATAATGTCAAAAGTCAAGGTTTTCTGTGTTTTATACAATACTAGTCGTCCTCTGCAGAATGTTGACTTCATCTTCTCTGTTGCCTGTGGCCGCTGCTATGTTATCTCATCTTTGATATCTTTTTTCCTATTCTATGGTGCCAACCTAATCAACACTTAGATGTCGCTACCTTCATCTATCGACAGACAGATAATATCCGGTAATCATTTTGTCACTCAGAAACCAAAAGATATCTTCCATCTTGGCCTGAACAATGTAATCTTAACTGTTAATCTGTGATATCAATCTCTACTCAAGTAATTACCTTCTTCAAAGCTACTGCGTGGTCAGACTGTTGCGAAACAATGTGATTAATAACAACCCCCGTCGACAGATTTTCATACTTTCTAGGTGATACAAATTACCTTCGAAGACAATCCACTGTTTTGTGAGGAAAAGGTTATACCTTGAGTATTTGGTGTTTGTGCTTCAGTTGTTTAAGATAGTACACATTGAAATACGTCATAAAGGATGCCCTCGGAAATACGTTTATTTCTATTGCATGTTACAAGCCGGTTAGCACAATCTAACTTCTTATGAAACTATGTCACCCTGTCAAAGATCTATTACAAATCTCGATCGCACATTCAATTTTATACCATCTGTCCCCTTTTACCATCCAGTATCTACTTGAAATGTCACCCCCAAAACGAACGAAGATTTTGCTCTAGTTGTTAAGGAGTGAGTCTGTGCTGTCATGATAATGCCTTCATGAGAAAGGTGTTCAGAGCATATTCACTACACTGATGCCCCGTCCATAGACCTGACATTTTGGCCGTATGACGGAACTTATCACACGTCATGATTTTTATTGTTTGGTGATCTTGGTGACGGTACATGTCTTTCTGCAACAGTACCAGTTGAACAGCATAGCTTGGAAAAACTATATCCAGTATTTTTTCCAACGGCTTTACGTTGCACGTCGAACATATTTGTTGACAGCATTGTCTGGAACTGCCTGTACGTTTTCCCAAAAATAAACCCAATCCCAGCGCCCCTACCACATCCCCACAGGAAATCAAATCCAATAAAATCAAGATATCTTCAAACTCATGATTTATCGGCTCATCACTATGTTTGGTTATGTATCTCTTTAGGCTGACATCATGTAACCTCCAGGAACCGAGGATCTATAGATCTACTCAGTACAGCAATCACCCACGAATCAGATGGCCTTTCAAGCATCGCGCCATCTATTTCAATAATAAGATCTCTTTAAACATCTGATTTTACGACTCATCCACGCAGCATCAACAATAGCTTCTAATTGTTTGTGTGATGGACGATATGATTACTCTGTATGCCATCATGATGATGATGATAAATATTAAAAAATAAGTCACATAGAAAAAGCACACTATACCATGACAAACAGACATATGTTTCACAAACACACAGCTAGACATATCTGTACATGACAAACAGTATTGCTGGAATAATAGAAGTTGAGGATAAACTGATAGGTAATTTATATAAAAACACGTATATATCAGAATCCGTGGGTTAAGTTTAATCTGGTCTAATGATCTGTTTATTCGAATGTCTGTGTCAGTATCACATTATTTGATGACAGCCTGTACAGCATATGATAGAACAGATCCATTCTGACATTTCTCATTGATACACGTTTTCCAGTGTGATCGACAATGCTCAGTAAGATTTTATTTTATTCAATTTTTTACTTTAAAGTAAATACAGGTATCAATCACACAATACATTTACATTAACAGAAAATGACAAGACCAGAATTTGTGAACCATATCGACTCTATTTGACATTTCAGCTGCACATTTAGGAACATTTTCATAATACCGGACTTTGCATATTAATGTTTGGAAGGTTGGCAATCGTTTCAGGTTTATGGTCACATACTAGTATAGTCTTTTTAAAAAATAAGATGACTATGATTAGTTATTTCTCTCTGGGAAACCAATTAGTATCCTTTCTTTATTAAAATGAATTTCTATTTGAGCTTGTTATTTTTGCCAACCTTCCAGCTTGGTCCACAGTGGCCGTACAAGGTCAGATTCCCAAAATAAATGCTGCAATGTGTCTGTTTTGTGAGAACAAAAGTCACATCTATCTGATTTAGTATAGCCCATTTTTGTAAACAGATATTGGTTGGTAGGATATGGTGTAGGATTTTGTACTGGAACCACTGGATGTTTGAATGGGTGGTGCACCGAAAAGGTATCATGTTATGTTTGGTCCATGTTTTGACAGAATTGTTACATTGCATCTCGTGATCCCACTTATTATTATGTTGGTTTTTTATACAGTTATTCCAAATAAGTGTTGACTAATAAAAAAAACCTTGATCCTTTGTTGTTTGTGCAAAGATGTCTTAGATTTAGGGAAGATTGGTAATTCAACCTTATTTTATATTCCTAAATTTCCAAATGACTTGATATATGTTTTTGTCGTTTGTATCAAACCATAATACAGAAAGAAGTTTGTTTTAATATCGTATTTGAAGCGCTTTCAGCATGCATGTGGAATGGACTATAGCTCTATATAAATACTATAGCAATATTTGTTTTTAAATTCGAAGAAGTTTAGAAAACACCCGTTTTCATCCAAAAGATCATTTGTAAAGTGGACTCATTTGGAGTTCCAGTCTGAGTGTTAGATGCTTTTTTGTTAATCATGATATTGCACATTGCAGTTATGCCGGATTGTTTGGCTGAGATGATCTGTATCCGCTTGTGGTTTGATATGTTTTATAAATTCAAACCAGGATGAGAGCAGGTCTACGCAAAACAGATTTCTATAGGTTTGAAAAAAAATCATTTTTCAAATGATGACAATTAAGTTCTAAACTATTTATGCAACTCATTTTTGGTAAATTCATATCAATAAGTTTGGTCCATGGTGTTGGTTTCTTATAGTAACGCCTAAGTACTGACAACATTGTGATTGCATTATCTCCTTTATCTAGGGTTCTTTGAGGTGAGGTGAAATTGGGTTTTACGTCGTGCTTGAGAATATTTCGCTCATATGACGACGTGCATGCGTGTGTATGTGTATGTGCGGCTGCTTGTACTAGCCCAGGCTGAAGCTGGTTTTATAGTGCTAGCCCACTGAGATACCATGCCGCAGTTAAGCATGAATACCCCACTCAGACACATTATACTGACTCCGAGCCGACAAGGCCTTGTTGTACCCATTAATGCCGAGCGCCAGGAAGGGACCAACAAGTACCATATTTTAACGTCTATTTGGGGATCCCAAAAGGAATCTAACCACTACCAACGGAGGCGGTCTAGGGTACTTTGAAACCTCCATCGTTTGGACTACATATAACCTGTTTTCGCTTTCATTTATCGGGTCTATTTTTCCAAAGGAATCTGAAACAGTAATGACACTTTCAGGCGGATTTGGAATTGAAGAAAAAAGGTGGTTGAGTTTTGGTAAAATAAGTGATTTTAACGCAGTGTTTCTACCGAGGGGGTGAGGTTTCTGGTGGACCATAAATTCATCAATGTTTGGCATTTTAAAGCTTTTCATCATAATTCATTCTGATTATATCATCTAGGTCTAAACTCAAATTGATACCCAACAGTGTGAAGGAATCTTGATCGCAATTTAGTTTCCACTCGGGTCATAATTTCATTCTGGAACGTTTCTTTGATCCCAACCACAAAATCCTAGTTTTATCAACATTTACCTTCAGTCCAGAGAAGCGTGCAAATTGTTCTAATGTTTGCATTACAGCATAAAGACAACGCTCAGTGCCATCAAGCATACACGTGGTTTCATCAGCAAATTGTGCTAAGAGATATTCGATATTATCAGTCTTTATGCCCAGCTGGATGTTTGAGTTATTTCTGATCACATTACCCAGTATCTCCACACATTATATGAAGAGGTAAGGGGAGAGAGGGTCTCCCTGTCGACAGCCCCTTGAAATTTTGAAGAAATCTGAGCCAAATCCGTTTACCAGTTTGCAAGTTTCAATGTCACTATAAAATGTTTTAACCCAATTTCGAATAGAACTTCCGAAATTAAAATATTCAAGTGTTATATCAGTATCGAAAGCCTTTTCAAAATCTATGAGTAATAATAGTCCTGGTATCTGATAACTCTCTGTATATTCTATTAAGTCATAGACAAGTCTTGTAATTTCATTATATATCTTCCTGTCATAAATCGTTTTTGATCTTCGTTTATGATGGTGTCAAGAACAGTTTTATTCTCTTGGAGATTGCCAAAGAACCAATTTTGTAGAAAATGGAAAGCAACGATATTGGTCTCCAGTTTTTGATATATTGTTTAGGTTTGTTTCCTTTTGGTATGAATGTAATCAAACCTGATATTAGTAGCATGTCTTGCCTATATGATTCATTCAAACAACATACAAGATATTTGCCCAAATCTATCCAAAAGCATTTTATGAATTCTGCTGTAATTCCATCAGGTGCAGGGCTTTTTCATTTTTAAGGGATTTAACAGCTGAAAGAACTTCATTTTGTGTAAGCTCCCCTTCAAGGGTTTTTGCCATTTCGTCTGATAGTTTATGAATGTTATATTCATCTAAAAGGCTATGCAGACCGACATCCAAAACCTCATGTTTATAGTATAACTTTTCGTAGAATGACTTCACTTCCTTTGCCATTTCCTGTTGGGTATTAACAACATTTCCATTCTTGGTCTCAATACACATAAAGGCCATGTTGACGAAATTTCTTGCTTCAAGATTTGGGAATTATTTAGATGGCTTTTCAGCACTAGCTTTTTTTGCTCTAGATCTTATTATCATCCCCTTCGTTTTTATAAGGTTTTTTTCTTCTAGTTTATCATTTATTTCATCGATGTCGTCTATAAGGTCACGTTTACTTTCATCGTCAAGAATAGTATCAAGTTCTACAGTTTTTGTATTTAAATTATCATTCAAATCCTTTTCTTCTTTTTCCCGCTCTTCTTTTATGGCGCCGCCATATAACTGGAATATTGCTGAGTGCGGCGTAAAACTAAACTCACTCACTCACTCTTTTATGGCACATAATTATGAGACAGTATTTCCGCGTATCATTAGCATCAACATTTCCCATAGCATCTGGTTACTTAGTTGAGGGAGAGTGGAAGGTCGCGGGTTCGATCCCCGACCGCGTCATACCAAAAGACGTTAAAATATGGTACTTGTTGGTCCCTGTCTGGCGCTCGGCATTAATGGGTACAACAAGGATTGGTTGGCTCGGAGTCAGTATAATGTGTCTGAGTGGGGTATTCATGCTTGACTGTGGCATGGTATCTCAGTGGGCTAGCACTATAAAACCAGCTTAAGTCTGGGCTAGTACAAGCAGCCGCACATACACATACACACGCATGCACGTCGTCATGTGAGCGAAATATTCTCAAGCACGAAGTTAAGCCCAATTTCACCTCACCTCACTTAGTTGAGAATCAGTTTGACCGCTGTTATCTACATTATACGGGTCTACTGTATCTTTGATCACCTTTTTAACAAGCTCAACATAATCAGGATCTCCGAGAAGTGAGTTATAGAATTTCCAAAACCCTTTACCACGTGTAAGATTTGTTAGTTTAATCGTTAAAGATATTCCTGAAAGGTCAGATTTGAAACTTGGTTCAATTTCACCTTTAACAACAGAAGATAGCAGGTTATGTGATATAAGTAAATACTCAAGCCTACTCAGTTTTATCGCTGTCGCCATGTGAATCGTTTTTCAGTCGGATTGAACTTTCTCCATGGATCAACTAAATTAAACTCTTCTTTAGCAATCTTTCCCGGGCTTTCGGGTTGTTAACATTTGTATAGCTATAAGCATCTTTAAGGTAATCTTGAATGATATCCCACCCCCTACAAAGAGAGATATTGTCGGTTTGGAAAGACCGTAAAGGTTTATCAATATCATCAGGACTGTCTGTACTTGGCCCGTACACATTTGCTAGAGCTAACTTAAAATCATTGACGGTAAATTCTCATCCCATGACATTGTCATTGGCATCCCTATGCTGAACGTCAACTGTAAATTCCAGGTTATTTGACACCAAGATAGCAACATCCCGTGCATTGCTCCTGTTCGAGATTATGTAACAATGTTTATTTCCCCATTCCTGTTTAATGTTTTGTTCAATTTGTGGCGTGAAATGGAACAATATATGGATGATCGTTTTTTCGTAATGAAATTGAATATCTCTTGGCGTTTAAGCCGATCATTTAACCCCCTACAGTTGTAAGAAGTTATCTATATACTGCTCTACATATTATTGTGATTTAACACTATTCAATAAAAAAGTATATAAGAAAGGGCTAAACGATAGAAATGACAAGGTAAAATGATAGCTTTCTATAATTTGACCGTATAGTCTGAAAGGTGGGATTACGATAGGCTGTATGTTGGTTTCTTGGTAGTGTGTTGGTATGTCACATAAAAAAGACTGTTGTGTGATACTGTACATATTTGTAAGTGATTGTATGTGTTTCAGGGTTTGTTTTGTTTTGTATTGGGCGATTGATACAATTAAAAACAACAATATGCATTCTAGCATAGATTAAAGTGAAGGGTGTAGGCGGTGATGTGAGCTTCGCTCGGCTACCCCTTAACATAATAAACCTAACGTAAAAGCAGACGAACAAATATATTTGTGTAAAGTAACAAATGGCCAATGTACACAATTGTACTCAAGGCTTCAACCGTATTAAAACCTTCGAAAGGGCAATAACTTGCAATGATATGTAGCAAGCAAATAAACTTAATTCAAACATTTGTTTGTGATAATGTAGTCCCGATATAGAAAACACTGATAATAAAACAATGGTCAATACGATGTTTGAGGAATGCTGCATCAGGTACTAACAGCGTCATGATGGAGAGTCATGGTATTGTTCTTAAGTGCTCACCTGTGCTCTGCAGGCATTATTTAGGACACATTCATCTCAGGACACTCAGTGTATGAGTGAAGGTGTGGGTTACAATATTGATCTTCAATAACCCATGCTTGTCGTAAGAGGCGACTAACGGGATCGGGTGGTCAGATTCTCTGTCTTGGTTGACACATGTCATTGGTTCCAAATTGCGCAGATCGATGCTCATGCTGTTGATCACTGGATTGTCTGGTCCAGACTCGATTATTTACAGACCGCCGCCATATAGCTGTAATATTGCTGAGTGCGGCGTAAAACTAAACTCACTCACTTCTGTTCGTGTATGAAAGGTACCTTCTAATATACACGCTTTTTAACATTCAGGATAAACGGTAGATGCTTGTATTTTGACAAACTATAACCGATATGCCTCTTTACTAGTCCAGCGTGTGTTAAACCACATCATACCAATGTAAAGGAGAACTGGAACATTGCGGTGGCAATAGCGTTTACAACAAATCAACTTTTCATCAAGGCAAATGGTTTGTCAGTAGTTTTACTCTTGTAACGATTCTCTCATGTATCTGAACTGGATGTTTAATCGATTTTCTGCTGTCGACATGAAGCGTTGGTCAACTGTTTTGGTGTCATATGTAAGTTCCTCCACGCCACTGGGAAATTAGTGCTGTGCTTCTATGTGTCTCCATTAATGAACTCCAGACTGAAACCGTACAGAACCAGGTCCTGACAAGTGAACCCGAGTTGTGCTTCTGACATAACTCCAGTGATTGGAGTCAAGCCTCTGAGACTCGAAAGATTTGGAATACATCCATTCTGTCCCAGCCATCTGTCACAGAATGTCTGGCAGCCTTACACGAAACGCTGGCTGTTGGTCCTGCTGACGATGTTCAAATAACATAACACTTATATGAAGTGTTTGATCAAATAGCTTGAAATAGGTGACACATCATATAATGCTACACTTTAGACCAGTTTATAAACTGCGACAGAAATCTGCAGAAACCATGTGTACATGACTATCCCACACGAAATACTTCACAACTTGATGAACAGAGTATTTGTCTGTCCAATTTTTCGTATCGCTGACACGAATCATGTAGCATGCAATTCCCTATATTGACATGCAATAATACAGTCGAGGTGAACAATTGCCATGCCTTTGGGTGTGTTTCTTTCGGATTCAATCGGTGGGACAGGATACGCTCATATGGGTCAGCACTACTTTATTGTCATATTGATTCATGTCATTGAACACAGTGTTGGTAAATCCCATACTCTCTCGCTAATAAACACATACTCGTGGTATAGTCGGAATTGGACCTTTCTAGTAAGGAAGATCTTGTCCTATGGTTGTGGATAAGTTTGTTATCGCCCTTATGTATAGGAATCCCAGTTTGAAAGTGACTGTGGATTCTCATCACCATGCTTGTGGGTTGCACTGCAGTAAGTATACAGTGGTAGTGTTCACTCTCACTTAGCCAAAGTCTGTCCTGTTTGTATGTCTTTATGTATGTATACAGCGTGTCGCGTAAATAAAATATTTACTTACTTACTTACTTACGTACTTACGTACTTACTTGCTTGCTTGCGTGCGTGCGTGCGTGCGTGCGTGCGTGCGTGCGTGCGTGCGTGCGTGCGTGCGTGCGTGCGTGCGTGCTTGCTTGCTTGCTTGCTTGTTTGCTTGCTTCCTTCCTTACTTACTAACCAAAATGGTCTTGTTAAGACAACATTGCACTATGGCTAGTTGAGATATTCGAGCCAGGTAATTCGAGCCACTGAAGCGTGAGCCTTTGTTTAACGGTTATAGTCTATATCTACAATGCCACACGGTTTAAGAAGTATGCAAGTGTGTGTGTGTGCGTTTGTTTGTAACATGAATATTCGGTTTAAACATATTTATTCTGCAAAGGGCCAGATGAAAACTTAAGATTAATTAAATCATCTTGAAGTGATAATAAAGTCATGTACTGATTTGATAACTTCATGATTTATAGATCTAGGTAATTCTTGGTTACCATACAGAGCGTCATTTATGTTATATCCATGTTTGAAATAAAATAAATCGTTTCTTATAGCATCATAGTTGGGACATATGAAAAGTTAATGAAGGGTGTAATCTTATTCTTGAATTCACTTGGTGATTGTATAAGACTTAGTTCTTCAAGCAAAGCATTCCAAAGTTCAATAGTACTGGGTAAAAATAAGTTAGCAATTTAGTGATAGTTAATTTCTTAATGTGCCTTCTTTCTTTCAAGCATTGATGGCTGGTTAACTGTACAATTATCCCATAAACAACTACAATAATCAAATAATGGCAGAATAAAGGATTTATACGTAACAAATAGTGTTTTTCTTGATAATCGGTATTTGTAACTCCTTAAACAATTTATCATTGGTGAAACTTTATCAAGTACAGAATTTATCTGTGCAGTCCAATTTGCGTCTTTTTGAAACCAGAGGCCTAAATGTTCGTACTTGGAATAATAATTATGTTTGCATAAATAATCTTTGACTAGTTAAAATCATTTCACTAATATCACTAATTGAGCATTTCCTGAAATTCCCCAAGAGAATTAAAATAATACAATGTCAATGTATCTCACTTAAATACAAATTTCACTAATCTATCAGTAGTATAGGGAATAGCGGAACAGGACCGCAAAGGAAAAAATAATGATAAAAAAGGAAGGAAAAGAAAAAAAAGAAGAGGTGCATTCATGCATTTGAGAATATATAGAGACACTGTTTGTCTTCATTGTTTTTCTCTCCCCCAAGTAGTCGAGCCAACACCAAGACAGGTATACAGAAAACAAAATGGAGTCCAGCGCAGAAAAACAACAACAGTATGTCGATCGATGGGGTTTGGACCACTCCGCTAGATCGTGTTGTTTCTACACCTTCTGCAAACAGGGGCTCCCCCTCCTCCCCTCCAAGGAAAACCACCGACGAAGGTGCACTCCAATTAGAGATATACAGGTACATAGATATAGAACACAACAATGCCAGGAACCAAGCTATCACGCAAAGCCTTTGCCGAGATCCGATAGGGTCGTTTGTCCCTTCGGGAAGTGAAGAGGAAGTACCATATATCGCAAGCCAGATATACACGAATCCGAGGTGGCCCCGAGCATCAGACGTCCGACATGGCAGAAGTCTTCGAGACCCTGCTGGAGAAGTGTCCCCATGTGTGCTTTCCAACTGAGAGAAACAAATCCTGGAGAAATCGGGACACACCTTCTACGAGCGCTACCAGATCCCTTGCCAGTTTCTCGAAATCTATTTGCTGAGCTTTCGCCAATTCGTAGAAGACTGCAAAATAGTTGATTTCACCTACCCACCCAACCAATTTCGACCCCCGGCAAGCAAACTCCGAACCGTTCTTGCCAACTGCACGGAACCCAAGGACAGACACAACCAAAGCACCGACTGCCTCGCCGCTATATTGGAACTTCCCACTCTCTTCGAACCAGACAACTCTACATGCAAGTGTGGTGCCATCAACCACTGCGTCGGCAGTAAGAAATGCTTTCTCTGGAAAAAGAAAGTGATAGACTACACACCCAAGGAGCGATTCCCACTCGAGGTACCGGAAGAAATCGCGATCCCCTACTGTCTCTCGAACATAGAGAACCTGTACGACGACAACTGCCTCTTGTGGTGCCTGTGATACCAACGCCTCCTCAGCAAATTTGTGCACAATTGTCCATGTGAGAAAGATTCTTGTATCTTCCGGCAGCTATCGGGAAAAGCAGAGCCATGGGGATGGAGCAATATCTGGCATAACCCCTTGGCCAACTATGGCGGGGTCCAAGGATATGGAAGTGGCAGCCCCTCTGTGCAACGAACACCGAATAGCCGCAGACGTTCCGGAAGAAATCTACATGTGCAAAAAGTTTGCCCTACCGAAATATGAAGGGAAGAACCAACTGTTGCTGCTACTCGATTCGCCGACTGGAGAAACGATTCCGGTCTACGGCTACAAGATACGAAAAACGATTCGAGATACCGGCGGAATAGAACGCCTACGGTTGGTTGGTGGACCGTTTCTGTGCAGGCTCGGCAAAATCTGCCACTCGCCCATATCGAAAAGGAAAGACCATCAAGAAGTCGAGTTGATGCTCCCAGAGACCAAGCGGGAAAAGCTTCTATCGTGAAAACACACACACACACACACACACACACACACACACACACACACACACACACACACACACACACACACACACACACATGATGCTCTTCGAAACAGATGTACAATAGAAGGGGGGCACGAAGGGGACCATGGAAACTGGTTTCGGCGTTTCTCTCTTCTTCTCTTCGTGGACCGGTGTGCTGTGCTTCCAGGTCTTGTGGACGACATTCCAGAGAAAAACGACAGCTAACGAAATGTAGGCCCTTCTTTGGGTCGATTCCACCATCGTCCTCGTCCTCGGCGGCGGCAGCATGGTTGTGGTTTCCTCGATCGGTTCTCGCCATATGTCGTAGAGTCTTTTCAATCCAATACCAAAACGCTTTCTGGTCTCGGCTGCCGACAACACACCTCGGAGTGCATGTATTTCTTGCACTGGACGTAACGCCACATATACGATAAGAATCGCTGATAATGTCTTGTGCCGCGAATGGATTCCTAGAAAAGCTTGGTACAACGAACATACACTTCATGACCTTAACAACCATGCATATTCTTCACTGGTGCCTTATTGCAATGGTGCTTCGCATTGCTACTTGAATGTTCGTGGAGCTCAGAACTGTCTAGCCGATATTGATGTCAAGCTAGATAGCACTGACGTCATGTCTGTGAATGAACACTGGCTAGACCCATCTCAGTGTCATGTCCTTGAGACTCTACATAATGACTATAAGGTGTTTACTAAATTCCATGTAGAACACACCTCCAAACGAGGTGCAGGCGGTGTTGCTCTGTTTGTGAGACCATGTAGGATTGGCGGTCGCAAATAACACATTCTCCAGACCAATACCATCTGCCACACCAGGAAACATTAAAGAGGGCCTTTTGCACAAAGGGAGATAGCTTAGCTTCATAACTCCTCGTGAGAGGGAGGAGGGTGGGGTGGGGGTGGCTCGTCAAGCTGAAGACCCGGGTTCCATTCCCCAATTTTATTGTCCCTCGACGTAATATTTGTGAAATATTGCTAAAAGCGGTGTAAAACTAAACTCATAGACTAGTCACACGAGTACAATGTAACTATGTGGTTACGAGATCATTTGATCGTGTCATCATGCACTGATACACTATTTAATCTATCATACCTCCATATCTTGCAAAATGTTGATTGAAGTTCGAATTGACTTTAAGAGGTTGAACATGGAATTGAACTTCCTTACTCTCGAACGGAAGACTTCGATATGTGGATTACTGTGTTTGCTAGTTATTCATAAACACATGCTTCAAGTCGGAATCAAACGTTGTACTGTGGGTATGAAGACCTTTCCTAAGATTATGGAAATGTTGTGACGTTTACTCCCACATAAAACATTTTCCTCAGATACTGAATGGTAAAAAGACAATTGTCAAACACATTACTTTCTGTCACAAATGTTTACACGCAGGCTGAGGACAACGTGACCCTCGCGTCCTCTTTATGCTGCCTCTGTTTCTGATCGAAGTCGAGCTTAGCTGTGCACGATGTCACCGGGACGTGGCCACATGCCAAATGGATGATAATCGCCTCTTTACAGATGGTTCCTACCTTAGATCTCTATACAGGTCAGCAAGCGTTAAACACCACATAAGTCGCTTCCTTCCTCTCACTTAGTGTGTAAAAAGACATGATAATCCAACAAACCGGGCATTGCATCCACGCATAAACCCCGCCCTGCCGGCTCGAGGTGAGAAATGCATTGTATGGAGACACTGAGCTGCGCCGGCTAATGTTTCTTGTATTTGGAGATGCAAAAGAAATGTCCATCCTAAAATATACATTGGCGATAAGGAAATACCTTCCAATACACATGTAAAATTTGCTGGTCTCCAAATCTATTCATCCAGTAGAACAATAGAACGTACGCAGTATGTATGTGAAAGACTTAGGCTACTCTTTAATGCCAATAAGAACCATGGCCTGTGTTTTGTTGGCCTTAACCCACTTTGTTGTGTCCGTATTTGGGAAAGAGTTATTCTGCCATTCGGTTTGTACTCTTGGAATGTATGGGCCCGTTTACCTGAAAAGGAATATGATATGCTGGAAACTGTACAAAACCAGTTTTGTAAGAGTATCCAAGGCCTTTCAAAACGTGGATCATCCACAATAGCCAGAGACAGTCTCGCCCTGGCCACACTACGAAGATATATGCACCAGAAGTCCTTGCTATTTCTTGGTAAACTATGTAACAGCAATACTGAATTTGTCTTTAAGAAAGTGCTTGTGCATAGACTCTGCCAGTACAGACAGACTTCATCGCCAATCTTCCATATACTCAATCTTGTAACAATGTATGACCTAGATATGCATTTGTACAACTATGTAAACCGATCTTCCTTCTTAACGAAGGCTGAGTGGTCTGTACTGGTTAAAGAAAGAATACTTAAAGCTGAGGATACACATGTTGCTTCTGTAACGAGGTTGAGACTTAAATTTGAAGGATATCAGACTTTAAGATATCCTAAAAATGTTCACAGACTATGGTCTGCATGTTATAAAACGCTAGAATATTTCAATAATAATGCTGCTCTTTTACGTATCAGCACACTTAGCATTCAGTCTCTTAAGTGTGAATGTGGCATAGTTGCCTATGATATTGTAAAACATGTATTTCTACACTGTACTCTCATACAAAGTAGTAGAAACGCTTTGATTGAGTCACTAGCTGACATGCTAGATGTTGACAATTTTGTCAGTTTATGGAATGATGAAGACCTTTTTTGTCTCATTTATGCTCGGTGGTCTACCAAATGTACATGCTCAAGAGCTTGAACACGAAATGAGGTTGAAATGTATAAAACTAATCGCAAACAATGTAAAACCTTGGCTACATCAACTAAAGTACCTATTCTAAATTTGATTGTCACACTCTGTAACCTGTAAATACATATGTATAACTAATGTTACAACCTGCTGTATCTTCGACTTAGGAGGAAATAAAGATTATCTATCTGTCTGTCTGTCTGTCTGTCTGTCTGTCTGACTGTCTGTCTGTCTGTCTATGGAAGTGGCAGCCCCTCCGTGCAACGAACACCGAAAAGCCGCAGACGTTCCAGAAGGAATCTACATGTGCAAAAAGTTTGCCGTACCGAAATACCAAGGGAAGAAGCGACTGTTGCTGCTACTCGATTCGCCGACTGGAGAAACGATTCCGGTCTACGGCTACAAGATACGAGAAACGATTCGAGACGCCGGCGGAATAGAACGCCTACGGTTGGCTGGTGGACCGTTTCTGTGCAGGCTCGGCAAAATCTGCCACTCGCCCATATAAAAAAGGAAAGACGATCGAGAAGTCAAGTTGATGCTCCCAGAGACCGAGCGGGAAAAGCTTCTATCGTGAAAGCACACACACACAAATACAAAAAAAACAAAACCACGATGCCTTTCGAAACAGATGTACAATAGATATTTTTTGTTTCTACTGCATGTGGAAGGGGTGCACAAAGGGGGACAGTGGAAACTGGTTTGGGCGTTTCTCTCTTCTTCTCTTTGTGGACCGGTGTGCTGAGGCGGCGTTGGTATCGCAGGCACCACAAGAGGCAGTTGTCGCTTTCTTTTTCCAGAGAAAGCATGTCTTGCTGCCGATGCAGTGGTCGATGGCACCACACTTGCATGTAGAGTTGTCTGGTTCAAAGAGAGTGGGGAGTTCCAATATTATTATTATTATTATTATATGATACTTATATAGCGCACATATCCAGGCATAGTGGCAAGGCAGTCATGCATTGATTGTGTCTGTCCTTGGGTTCCAGGCAGTCGGCGAGAGCAATTGGGAGTTTACCTGCCACGGGTCGAAATTGGTTGGGTGGGTAGATGTAGATGAAATCGACTATTTTGCAGTCTTCTACGAATTGGCGAAAGCTCAGCAAATAGATTTCGAGAAACTAGTGACGGATCTGGTAGCGCTCGTAGAAGGTGTGTCCCGATTTTTCCAGGATTTGTTTCTCTCGGTTGGAAAGCACACATGGGGACACTTCTCCAGCACGGTCTTGAAGACTTCTGCCATGTCGGACGTCTGTGGCTCGGGGCCGCCTCGGATTCGTGTATATCTGGCTTGCGATATGTGGTACTTCCTCTTCACTTCCTGAAGGGACAACTGACCCTATCGGATCTCGGCATAAGCTTCGCGTGATAGTTTGGTTCCTGGCATTGTTGTGTTTACACCTATGTACCTGTATATCTCTAATTGGAGTGCACCTTCCGCCGGTGGTTTTCCTTGGGGGGGGGGGGCTGTTTGGAGAAGGTGTAGAAACAACACGATCTAGGGGAGTGGTCCAAACCCCATCGACATACTGTTGTTGTAATTCTGCGCTGGACTCCTTTTTGTTTTCCGTATACCTGTCTTGGTGTTGGCTGGACTACTTGGGGGAGAGAAAAACAATGAAGACAAACAGTGTCTCTATATATACTCAAATGCATAAATGCACCTCTTCTTTTTTTATTTTCCTTATTTTATCCGTTTTTTTTCCTTCGGGGTCCAGTTCCGCTATTCCCTATACTACTCTCTCTAATTGAGCATTTTGTTGAAACAAACTATGGCTCATCTGGACAAAACACTAACCCAAGTCAGCCAAATTCCACTCTGGCAACTGTAAATCATGAAATTAATGCGAGCATTTTATTAATGCGAAAAATGCGTCTGTACTCTTCCTGCATTATTATAATGACGCATTTCAGTCTGACCATGTCTTCTTTTGAGAACTTAATAAAAGACAGAAAACGTAAATCTCTTGTCGTCTACAGAATATAACAACAATCTAGACGTCTCTCATAGAATTACTAGTAATTGACAAATGAGCACTAATTTCCATGACACTAATTGATATCCATTGAACTTATTCATCGGCAAATTATGTAACAATAGCGGAAGTGTTGACACTACACATTACACCATTTCCTCACTAAAGGCATCTCAAGTCACATGTACTTATCACTGGTTACAATCACTGGTCATTGTTCAAAGTCACTCAAGCACATCAGCAAGACCGGACATTCTCCAACCACGCAGGATCATTTCGTGATCTTTGCTCACCTTTTAATTTGAGCAAATCCTTTCAAGAGAAGTCTTTCAAGTTGGATTACGTTTATAAATGTTGTCATAAGACATGTAGTAGCAAGCATTCACGTGATCAATCATGGCAGCGTAATCAAAGCATCGTCAGCTTATTTCCAATCGTTGCTTAATAAGCTCAGTTCAGCTTATTTGGTAAATAACAAGTGTAAAAGAAAATGAACAACATCAAAGATTCAGGGTGTCACATTTTATCATCAGATTGCTGAGCTCGCATTAATTTCGTGTGACGCATTTTAGACTAGACCCCTGCACTCGCATTAAATTCGTGACGCATTAATTTCATGATTTACAGCATGTGAGGGACATGTTTTAACAGATCTGGCTAAGTGAGAGGACACCGTAGTGTCTGTAACCTGCGTCGCCTGTGGCTTTGTAACTGACCAATTTTAGTTTTAGTCGTTACACCTACAAATTGTTTAATATCAAATATCACAGAATCACTGCACATGAAATATCAAACTGATACACACAAAAGAGACTGAACATTGAGCAAAAATGTCTACCTTGACGCCCCTGCTTAAAATCAGATTGTTTGCTACAAAAATATTTGCAACAGTTGCATCTATTACATCTGAAATATTCCAGCTGTAGAAGTAGTAATCAAATACTGATCTATCATTTACACGTGTTAGAAGTGGAGACTTGCTGAGCTTGCATTATGTGTTCATGTTTTACATCTGGAATGGGCTGACTTCTGAAGCTCAAGGACACGTTCCACCGTGTCACCTATGTTTCGGAACATAAGTTTTATTGTGATGACTTCAGTCTGTGCTGTATGATGTTCAAAGTCAAGGTTTTTGTGTTTCATATAATATCCTGACAGTTATATCTGATGTGCGAGTCGTCCTCTGAAGAATGTTGACTTCATCTTCTTTGTTGCCTGTGGCCGCTGCTATGTTATCTCATCTTTGATGTCTTTTTTCTATTCTATGATGCCAACCAAATTAACACTTGGATGTCGGCACCTTCATCTGTCGCTGACAGATAATATCCGGTAATCATTTCGTCACTCAGAAACAGAAAAGAAATCTTTCATCTTGGCCTGAACAATGTAATTTTAACTGTTAATCTGTGATATCAATCTCTACTCAAGTAATTACCTTCTTCGAGGTTATTGTGTAGTCAGACTGTTCAAAACAATATGATTGATAACAATCCCCGTAGGCAGATTGTCATACTTTCTGGGTGATAGAAATTGCAGGCAAAGACAGTAATCCATTGTTTTGTGCTTCAGTTGTTGATACCATTGTTTGGAACTGCCTATACGTGTTTCTAAACGGAAACCCAATACCAGCGCCCCTACCACATCCCCACAGAAAATCAAATCCAATAAAGTCCAACGACCTTTAAACTCATCATTTATTGGTTCATCACTACACTAAACGCCAAAAGAAACGTTACCCTCCTACCTTTATGAATTACTGAAAAACTATCAAAGATATGTTAGAAGGCATTAGTTTACAAGAATGCTTAACAACACAGCTTTATGCAAATCACGAAAAGAACATCTCAAATGCATTCATATTTAGGTGAAATGTATCTTTTCCAGAAGAGTTAAATTGTCCTATGTTCGTCCATACCGAAATAAACCAATAACAGTGATTTAGATGTCCAAAAGAAAGGTTGAAATAAAATTCTGCTTTGGGACAATGATAAACCACTTAAAGTCACCATTTTTCAACTATTAAAATAATAAATAACTGTTGTAGAGTGAGTAAAATTGTAAAATAATCATTCCTCTGATTTCAGTCTTTCAAAATATTTTCTGCTGATTTGCATTGGTGAAAACAAGTAAAATGTGTCTTTGATATTGTGAAAAAATGTTTAGGAACATCTAAAATTATCTTTGTTAACATTTTTGCTTGCAAAGTAACAAATTTCCATTTTCTGTTTACACATAGCAATCTCAATCGCCAAAACGCAGCAATATTCAAGCAGTATTTGCATCCATTTCACATGTAGAATGATGCTATAGGGTATGAAGAGAGCCTAGAATACATGATATGACACACAAGTACGAGAAATATGCCACGATTAACAGCTGGAGAGAGAGAAAGAGCCATTGGGATGGTGCAGATGGGGTCGACATACAATGCTGTTGCCAACGCCCTCGGATGCCACTGTTTCACGGTTATAAGACTTATTCAGGGCTTCAGACAGACTGGGGTCACTGTAGACAGACCAAGAAGTGGACGTCCACGCATCACAACGCCAGATGAAGATAGGTACCTCCGTCATTAAGGAAGCGTTTAGTGTTTTGTCATCTATACAGGAATCCCCCACGAATCAGATGACCTTTCGAGCATCGCGCTAACCATTTCAATAATATGCAGATCTCTTGAAACATCTAATTCTACGGGCAACAAACCCGTGGTTATAACCAGTGGAATCCATTTTTAATGCCATTATACTTATGTTGTATCAATTTTGAAAAGTACCCCGTGTAAAGAACTGACGTGGCCCACTGGGATGTGTCCGCAACAGGACCACATAAAACATTTTGAAAGCTATGATAAGGCTTTGAATGTAATCCGGAAAAGGTTGTGAGACATAGGCAAAGACACCTGTACCATAGAAACGGAAACTATTGGAATACAGTTTTCTTCAGTTGGATGGTTCCTTTTCCTAGACTTTTTGAAATATCAATGATCCCCTAATTATACACTGCAAAAATAAACAGACAAAGACATGTAAATGTAACTACACAACCACTCCAGCAGATGTAACGCATTGTAATAAGCAGGATCTGATTCCTAAACTTTCAGCATCTGGAACCTTTTCTAATTCTAACACTTGTCTACTCCTGCATATCAATTCTCGCAATCGTGTTACTGGATCTGGTGATCTGGCGGTATGACTGACGTAATCTCATGATTTAAAACGATCGGGACAAATCAACACTATTATACAATGCTTTTATAAACATAGCTGTTTTACAAAATGAAACATTCGTCTGAATTGCAAACAAGGGAATAATTTGACATAGAGATACGGTGGCCCCTAATGTGTAATGGGAAGTAAAACACGAAACAGATGTTTCTATCCTTTTAGGGCATCATTTCATGAATTTATTATGAACGACAGTTCAGACAATCCATGGCCGTGTGCACGTCTACAGGAATTGGATTTCAACACGTACTGCCTCCGACTTGTTGCCGCCACACAAGACACTTGGATGAGATGCAAGCAACATCTCGTGCTCTTCGTGTTTGTCTCTGAAGTAGTGTTACCTTCAAGTTGTGTCTGGAGTAACGGTTAGATTGTATAATAAACTTGTCGTGACAGAAAATTGATTGATCTGAAGATATGTATAGAACAGCATGAATATTTTGTCATGATCCAACAGTTGTTAAACCATGATCACATCAGCCTTCTTTCTTTAAAACTTAGTTCCTGTTATATTTTGGTGTTTATTGAAGACGTCTTAATGTTCGTGATGTGGATATTCTACCGATGAGTCAAATGCATGTGTTCATTAAATGTATTCAAGTATGAGCTTGCAGTGAAAATCTCTCTTAAGCAATAAATATCAATCACTCAAATTAAACACATTAGAGATATCGACTTGAACTGGGAGCATGTACTCTTTTTCCTGTCTCACTCTGTGATAAGCTTCATTCCCCGTAAAATGTACTCTGTCTCTTATTTCTCATTTCTAACCCTATCACACCGTATCTTCAACCTGCACTCCTGCACCGGTGACCTCTTTTATATTGCATTCGTTGTCTCTTTCCGTTGTGCCATCTGATATACTATCCAAAAAAGAAACGCATAGGCATTTTGTATTTTTAAATCTATTAATTACCAATTGTGTTCAAACAATCGTCAACATATGTAACGAAACTGCTGATAACATGATTCTACACTATTGCACAAGTGAAAAATCGACTTTGCCTGAAAATGTTGAGTTTGAAGAGATTTCTTACAAGAAATAAAAAGGCATCGCCACAACGCAACACAAATCACCTTCTAGTTGAAATTGTGCAGCAAAGCGCATGCACTGTCTGGCTATAAAAAGCTAGATTACTTTCGGAAATGGGCAGGAGTTTCAAGGTCAATTCACTACGCCAAGTCTTGACGCTGCGACAGGGAACATCGCCATTGAAAGAATGCACGCTGTAGATTACCAATTTTCTGTTGCCAGGTGTCTGAATGGTAGTCTGAGCACGATATCACGGCTTGCAGCTCGTTACAACCAAACAGGTATAACAAATGACCGCCCCCCTACAGGCAGACCTCGAGTTACCACTGCCGTCCAAGATCGGTACATCCGGGTACTACATTTGCATGATCGTACTGCTACGGGTGAGAGCCCAGCAGCCAGGGTGCCTTGGCTTCGGAGGATATCCGGTCAAACTGTACGGAACAGGTTGAGAGAGATTGGACTGAGAGCCAGGAGACCCGGCGTCGGGACCATGCTACGTGGTCACCATCGCGCTCAACGTCTCCGTTATCTAAAATTATCCACTTGGTTGTATAGACATTTTTTATAGAAAAATTTAAATATTTTTATTCATTTCAGATAGGTATACAAAGACAGGGAGTACACAACTCCATGTTAGGGCTGGTTACATATTGGCAACAAAGAGTTACAAATTTTCAAAGTAAGAAAATATAGTTACTAGTATACAAAGTCAGGGAGTGCACGACTCAAGCAGCAAACTTCATGGGTTACAGGCATGCTCGAGATAGTTATACTTCAGCAACAGAGATTTACCAATTTCGAAATGTGGAAACATAGGTACATAAAGTCAGGGAGTGAACCACTCAAGCAACAGACTCCATGGGTTACAGGCATGTTCCAGCTAATTATACATCAGCAACAAGATTTACTAATTTCGAAGTGTGAAAACATAGGTACACAAAGTCAGGGAGTGCACCACTCCAGCAACAGACTCCATGGTTTTGAGGCATGTTCTAGCTAGTTATACATCAGCAACAAAGATTTACCAATTTCGAAGTGTGAAAACATAGGTACACAAAGTCAGGGAGTGCACCACTCCAGCAACAGACTCCATGGGTTACAGGCATGTTCTAGCTAGTTATACATCAGCAACAAGATTTACTAATTTCGAAGTGTGAAAACAGAGGGATAGGTACACCATGTCAGGGAGTGCACCACTCCAGCAACAGACTCCATGGGTTACAGGCATGTTCTAGCTAGTTATACATCAGCAACAAGATTTACTAATTTCGAAGTGTGAAAACATAGGTACACAGAATCAGGGAGTGCATCACTCCAGCAACAGACTGGTTGTACAGACATTACCTTCTTCTAAACTGATGTAAACATTCATGGACTAAAGTCTATTTGTGGAATAGTTTATTTATGCTCACCATCTCTCTCATACTTCAACTTTGTATTTTAAATTATGTCTGATGTCGGGTTGCCTGAAGGTGTCTATATGTTGTGTTACTCGTAAATAACCCAAGGATCAAGTTTGACATTTGTCATTTAGTCCTTTGCGACAATTATATGATTACCGTCACAATGTACGTGTTATTTTCAGACACTTAGGCTACATATGTCAGCCAGTACCTAATACCCCCATACATCTTGAAAGGTCATTGTGAACTTGTGCTGTTTAGGAGAGCTTGACAAGAGTCAACATAATCAGGCAGTCAGCTTATGGCAAACATAGTTAGAGTAAATGCATGTAGTTAGAGTAAATGCATGTAGTTAGAGTAAATGCATGTAGTTAGAGTAAATGTAGCTGGTAAATGCATTAACATTCCACTAATCGGTATTCCCCAGGGAGTACAATTAAACTATGAACTGGGCACTGAACATCAGTCATGACACCAGGTGTTCGGGAAATAGAACACATGTCATACCGTACGCGAACTTTATGTTCGACTGTAGGCTCAGTACTACTGTATTTTCACTTACCTTTCGCAAATCGATAAAGAGCTTTGTATTATATGGCATCGAAGACAAAGTAAATCTTGTTTCCAAAGAGCATGGTCTTCTTGGTGGAATACACCAGGTGTTCGGCACCAGGTGTTCGGGAAATGAAGAGCATGTCATACTGTATGCGGCTAACTTTGTGTTCGACATACTGGACGCATCAAAACGGTAGACCCAGTACTACTGTATTTTCACTTACCTTCGTAAAATCGATACATTATATGGCATCGACGAAAAAGTAAATCTTGTCTCCAAAGAGCATGGTCTCCTTTGTGGAATGCATCTATCAGTTCAGAAGGTTACTAAATGAATATGCCTTGCTTTTTTCGCCATATTTTTACCTGTCAGTTTTGCAAATGTGTCTTTCTCACAGCAAACTATTAAATTCATAAACGTTTGACATTTAATGCTTTTATAAATTTCCCTCAGAGGTAATAAGTATAAGGAGCTGGATCAAAGGCAGGTCAAATTGAACGATATAAAGTACATGTATGCATATCAGATAAACACGTTTAATCAGACCAAAATAATATACTGAAAGCCATTAGAAACGCATCACTGATAGATTAGCATATTTCTTAGGTGCGTTTTGGCATCCAAGAATTTTTAGAGAACGATGTGATAAGTGACCATTTAAGAAGAGAATGAAATGCGTTATGAAGTTGCACTGCATTTATTGACCAAGGCAACGTGGGTTAAACATAGACGGGGTCAAATCAAAAGTTCACACAGGTAAACAACAAGAAGGAAGACAACGTCAGTATCGCGTGTGTCCACCATCAGCATCAATAACAGCCACACACCTCCTCCTGAGAGAACAGATGACCCTCCTGAAGAAATCCTGAGGGATCTGTTGCCATATCCTGCGGAGAGACGCTTCCAGCTGCTGCAAGTTGAGAGGTGGCGCCATATTGGCAATTCTCCTCCCCATCTCATCCCAGACATGCTCGATGGGTGCCAAATCAGGAGACAGTGATGGCCATTGCATGGCATTGATGTTGTTCTGTCGCAAGAAGTCCATGGTATGCCTTGCAATATGGGGTCTGGCGTTATCTTGTTGCAGAGTGTGCAGACGTCGATGGGTCATCATGTGAGGGACAACGATAGGCCTTAAAACGTCCTGCGTGTACGTTTGGGTGGTAACACGGCCTCGAAAGACATGCAAGGGGGTCCTGTCAAACACACTGATCCCGCCCCAAATCATCAAACTTCCTCCGCCCCAGCGATTAGCCTCCAAAACACAGCAATTGGCGTAACGCTCACCGCGTCTACGCCACACACGCAAACGTCCATCAGCGTGACTGAGGTGGAATCTGGATTCGTCGGTAAACAGGACTCCTGTCCACTCTCTGTGTGTCCATCTGCGATGATGTCTACACCAAGCGAGACGTGCCTGACGATGTCTACGTGTCAGAATTGGACCAAAATGAGGTCGACGTGCACGTAGCCCTCTCTCACGTAAACGACGTCGCACAGTTTGAAGACTGATTCTTCCCCTTCTCCCACGGATTGCTGAAGTTGTCCTTGCTGCTGGCTGGAACCGGTTCCTCAAATGGGTGACCTGGATGTAGTGGTCTTGATATGGGGTTGTGACGCGTGGTTGTCCCGGACGTTGACGGTCACGTGTGTTGCCTGTTTGTTGAAGATGCTGGGAGAGTCTAACAATTGTCGACATGTGACAGTTGAACTGTGCGGCCACTGCACGGGTGGATAATCCAGCATTAAGCAAACCCACTGCTCGCTCTCTCTTAACAGCCGATAATCGAGGCATCGTTACAAATTCAGCAATAGAATTCAAGACCAAAAACCATGTGATTCTTACAGGAAAATTGTCAAACTTTAACCCTGCTTGAATTTCGTATCAGTTGGGTCATCTGTCCATGCTCTACATGACAATTCGTGGTTATGTGATCATCATGTGTCACGTGACCGCACCTGCATGCATGCTGCTCCCACTTTGCATGCTTTTCAGGGGACATGGTTAGTTGATTCACACAACAGTTTGGGTTCGAACCATTCACGTCAGTAAAACTTATATCATCAGAATGGGTGATGCGTTTCTAATGGCTTTCAGTACGAAGAAGCCAACGTTTGACCCAATGATTTACTTGTTCTCAGATAACACATTGCATGAGATATTCATTCCTGTAAGAAGGAAAGACTTATGATAGCCATCCAGACAGTGTTGAAATGCCATTTGGGTCATTATGTCTTTCACCAATGTGTACAGAGATATATATCTGTGTGCAAAGTCTTATTGTGTCGGCTTTCAAGGATTCGTTGTCTAATAGAATCTGTGAAATGCGAAGTCAGCAAAAATAGCCAAATACTAGGTATGTCGGTTATAATAACGAACTGATGGATCTGAGACTTACACAGAGTGTTTGCTTGCTTGTGTGTTTGTCTATTTATCTGCGTACAATAATATTTGAGCTATTTGACGACGCTCTGGCAGTAATCGAGTTGGACCTGACACTACACCCATCCAGATACCATGTGAATCTGTCTAGGCAATTTGGATACAATGACATACATCACCAAGCCTGACCTGGCCTGACCGATACGCATGAAGCTGAATATACTTTCTACCCCGGATCTTCACGGGTAGAGCTTCACATACAACTCATACAGCTTTGTCAACAATGCTTAATAGAAATCCTTCTCTTAGCTTTCTGAAACGTTTACCACGGTATTTCTTTCTCCGATATCCCCCAATTCTGTGTGCTGTACCTTTACAGATAGACATGACGTTATGATGGATTTAGATCATAGTTCATGAGAAGCTTGTGTAGTATGAGAATGTGTGGCATGCATGGCTTATCCGGACAGAATCGCTCCCAACGAAATCGTCCTGACGGGCGGGAGGTCATTGTATTTAGCCAAGAAGATGATCCGTGATGGCCATTGTTCTGTATGACATTGTGGGTTAAACCAGATAATAACAACATACACAAGTAGGAGAAACAAAGTTGAAGCTTTCATGAATAATTGATTTCATTAAACTTCTGAGCTTTGATAAGGAGTTACCCTGTTAATACATGTCTACTGTATTTCAAAATGTTGAGGTTCGAATCCCCACATGGGCACAATGTGTTGAGCCCATTTCTGGTATCCCCCGCCGTGATGTTGCTGGAATATTGCTAAAAGCGGCGTAAAACCAAACTCAGTCAGTCAGTCAGTCAAAATGAGATTGAACTTTCTGACGCTCAGTAGAAAGACTTCGGTTTGTGATAGTGATACAGAAACACACGTACACAGTCTGAATCGTGCATTGTACTTTGCTTGTTGTAGATGTGTCTTATGATTATAGAACTGCTGTCTCTCCTGTTGCCACATAACATTTCCCTGAGATACTGAGTGGTAAAAATACTTGGTCTTACAACGTGACCCTCGCTTCCTTTTTATGTTGGCTCTATTTTTTATAAAATTTCTATAAGATACTGGATGGTAAAAAGACAATTGTGAACATCTTGGCTCACAAATATGTGAACGTAGGTTGAAGACAACGCGACCCTCGCGTCCTTCTGATGCTGTCTCTGTTTCTGATCAAGTCGAAGTAGCTGTGCACGATGTTGCCAACGTGGCCACAAGCAAAATGGATGACTGCCTTTACAAATGGCTCTTCCTCAGGCATCTCATAGGTCTGTGTTAAAAGACAAGATAATTCAACAAAACTGCATTGTATCCACAAATAATGTTCCCGCTGGTTAGAGGAGAGAAATAGCCGTACGAGACACCGAGTTGTGTCGGCTAATGTGATTGCTGTAGACATTTGCGGCTATACTGGGATTACGGCAACCTATAGAGGAGAATGTGATCAGAGGCTTGAGTATTGTAACAAGGGAACCTTTTGTGTATAGCAGTGGGGCTGCCTTTAGGAATACAGTCTTGATGCATGGTGCCCTCACAATAGTGTTTTCGGCAAATTTGTCATATTTTCGTCAGACTTATTTGATCAGGTTAGGTCACTAGTGGTTGATTAGACATTCCAACGGTTCACTCTGGGAAATATTGAATCAGATAAAATTGACTTCTTTATTTACGAATCGGTGTTATGGAGTAATGTATTGGGTATATATGGTTAGGTGTCACATGACGCAAAGTCAATAAATATTTGAAGATAGTCATCGAGAGTGTCACCAATGACGGCAAGGATGGGCCAGTTTTCGAAGATGTCTCCCCAAGCTATGCATACAACACCTTATTTTCGTTCTCATCCAGAACTTGTAATGATGTTGCCACCTGCAGTTTGGATCAGGAGAAAGATCAGTAGATAAACAAATGTTCCGTTGAGTGGAACTAAAGTTTGAAGTGAAACGTTTGTGCCACAAGTACTTGATACGTGAGAAAATCATCTGTACTTAACAAATGTTTGACAGCGTAGCGATAGGTACCTGGCTATGAATATGATCAATATTTTATTGACGTATCAGATAAAACATAAAATGTTCTCGTGCTTCCCCTACAAAGCGTCAAACATAAAATACTTAGTGTTGCACATTATAGAATCGCTGCACATGAACTGATGCACATTAAAATGATTGACGATTGACATAAATGGCCCTGGACCCCATGAGTCAACAGACGATATATATACATCATATGTTGTTGCAGATCCTTTGCAACTAAACTTATTTACGCATACAAACATATTTTCATCAAACAGACTGACGTTCTATGAATAATTTGGTTGAATGTCATTGCATTATATACAGTCCTTTGCCAGTGTTTCCTGGCAAATCAACTTCCCACACACACACACACACACACATCCCACACACCTCTCATACTGTGACAGTGTGCTTCTGTCTGCTGTTTAAAGTGACACATGAAAAGTGTCGCTTGCGTGAAATTAAATCGTAAAACTCTCTATCGAAACGTCATGAGAATATTCCATGTCATCCTTACCCCTAACTAGCCCTAGCGAATGACTGTTGCGATTTCCATAAATATAACTGGAGCAATTTCTCGGATGAAAAAAGCAATTTGTTGACATCAAGCTAGACAAAAACATTCAGTAACAATAACGAACTCTAACGACGCAATACGATTATAACCTTGGAACTATGTCCGGGAAGCATAGGGAGACAAACGTCCTCATCCGGCCATGTCGTTGATGACTACCCCACGTGCATGTATTTGGTGTTGAGTTGTTTTCCCGTTTTGGTGTCTGTTCTTTATTTCAATGGATGAAATGGAATGTTTACAAAGTATCTGGTTGAACATTCTATGAAGTTTCCTCTTTAAACAGTGACGGCCTCTCGTTCCTATGACATTCGGGTCACATGGTATGTCATGCAAGGAGTTGCAATGCCCTGTTCAGAGGTGCATTCCTTGGGCATGCTAGAGTGGATGGATGGTTATGGAAACTCGGCTAGTTGAGTAAGTGGGTGGCTCCGACAGCCAGTCTCTGAGTAAAATAATGTAATCTATACAATTGTGGTACATGGTGTCAGGTTTGACTTTGGCTTCAATCACGTTCGTGGTTTTGCTGTAACATTAAATATGATACCGGAAATTATTGTTTTAAAATGAAATCGGTTGTGTTGTTTTGCTCCTCTATGGTTTAATTCACGGTCACCTGGTCATCAATAACGGCTTTAAGTTGGGTGGTGAGTTTATCGTTTTAAATATATTCATTCTTTGTGCTTTATGTCCAACAGCCTTATGCAGGTTTCCAGAAGACCTTTTTGTGAATGAATTGGAATGTTCATCAAGCATCTGGTTAAGTATTCTACAACATTTTCTCATTAAAAAGTGACAGCCTCTCGTATCTATGCATGTTATATGCAACTTTAGTTAGAAATATTCAGCTTTCGTAGAACGTTTGGTTGATAGCACGAGTAACGTTGCCGCTTGAGCCATGCCAATCAGTGTGGCCCCTAGAATCTCATTGGTTTTGTAGGCAAGCATCTTAGCAACCCCACAGATTATATGAATGAGTGGGTGAGATCCATGTCGTCTATAATAAATATGGTTCTTTGAGCGTATTTTCAAACTTTTCAATACAATTTCCTAAAGAGTGACACGTCTGAAATAGACATAGAAATAGAAAGTCGCACCACGTAAAATTTTAAAAACTCATTATAGTTAATTGATTGATATTCATATGAATGGATAAATGGAATCTAAATGACCTTATCGATTTGTTCATGGACGCAAAGGATTGCACTTACGTCATAGATTAGTTAATGTGGTCAGTGTATCGGAGTTCTAGTAGTAATCAAATACTAATCTATTATTTATTCGTGTTGGGAGTGGAGACTTGCTAAGCTTGCAAGATGAGTTTATGTTTTACATCTGGAAATGGCTGACTTAAGAAGCTCAATTACACGTTCCACTGTGTGATCTGTGTTTGCAATTCCATATCTGAGTTAACGATAACGTTTACATAACCTGTTTACAACAACATGAAAACGTGCGCTCGAAGTAGTGGAACACCTGTGTCACCCAACCTCACAACGTTGTCTGCCAACGTTGTCTGTGGATTCATGATGTTGTCAGTTTCTGACGTCTGCAGATATCTCCTGTTTTATATATTGTCTGCTACTGTCGTCTATGGTGTGATGTTGTCTGCAACAGTTATTTGTGTTGATGATGCTGCGTGCCACTGTCTGCGGTGTATAGTGCCGTCTGTTTGTGTTGTCCGAGTTAACGATACCGCCTGCAGCTGCTTGTGTTGTCTCTGTTAACAGTGCCGTCTGATACTGTTCTCTACGTCGTATAATATCGTCTACCATCGTGTTCTCTGTTGTATTATAATGACTTTGGTCGCATTCTGTCCTGTATGTCAAGAGTTTATTGGTTGCGCAATATCCTTGTGGCAGTTATCTCTGCAGAATGTTGACTTCAGCTCCTCGTGGACACTGTCATGTTATCGCATGGTTTTTTTCTTGTTATCTAATCTATCATACCACCAAGTCAACAAGAACTTTAGAACCTTCATATGTCGGCACTCGTCGATGAAAACTGTAGAAACATGAGTAATGCATCCGATACTCTTTATCAGCAGTATGTTCCAGATCACTCCATGCACAAGTAATTACCTCCTTCGGGGCTAGTGTGTAGTCGTGCAGGTGTTATACAATGTGATTTATATCTTCATTAAGGACGCCATCGACAGATTGTCTGAAACACTATATATTAAGTTGTCGGAAAGAACTTAAATCCATGACAATGATATATAGGCATATAGTTAAGTTATTACATTATACATCATCATGGAACGTTTCCAGATAGGATTACGTGACATTTCCATTATCATAAGACATGTTTTTTCTGAATAGTATTGTACGATTCCAATTGTATTTTGTGCATGTGTTTACAGAGAATTGATGATACCGGGTACTTGCGTTATGTTTTGTGGCATAGTAAGTGAGTTTAGTTTTACGCCGCACTCAGCAATATTCCAGCTATATGACGGCGGTTTGTAACTAATCGTGTCTGGACCAGGCAATCCAGGGATCAACAGTATGAGCATCGATCTGCGCAATTGGGAACCAATGACATGTGTCAACCAAGTCAGCGAGACTGACCACCCGATCCCGTTAGTCGCCTCTTACGACTAGCATGGGTTACTGAAGATCAATATTCTAACCCGGACCTTCACGGGTTTTGTGACATAGTACTATATGTTATGTTAATATATAAGTCTTTAGATAATACACAATAGAGGTGTTATATCAAACCAATGCTATTATTCAGCGTTTATGCTATTATCCAAACTGGCATGATACAAATGTAGATAGATAGATGGATGGATGGATGGATGGATGGATGGATGGATGGATGGATGGATGGATGGATGGATGGATGGATGGATGGATGGATGGATGGATGGATAGATAGATATTTGTGAAGGAAACAGAACATTATCTGTGAAAAGTGAATCTGGATCTTACACTTTGCACATGTATTTCTTTGGGTAAAATGAGCCAAGGCTTCAAGATATCATGGTGATATTGATATGTACAATCATGGATGCCATGGGTAATCAGAACATCCCTCATGGCTCAACGTGGTGTCGGGTTTATGCACGTTGTTGAAAGTTCAATGTTTTGTTTAACTTGCAAACTTCTGTGAAATTGAATTAAGTGTCTGTGCCTGTCGTGTTGAGTTGTGTGCAATAGGGACCACAGGGAGGTTTGTTCATGTTTTGAGTTGTTAAGGAGGATAACTGAATTTTATTTATTCTACAGAAACGGTTAGATTTACACAATGAACCTCACGTTAATTGTTTTATTACATTTTGATGGCTAACTGTGGATGCTTTTCATAGGCACTGTCCAAAGGTGCACAACGGTGCACTGGGGCAAATGTATTCTAATGTGATTAATTTTATCGAATCGGTTCAATGTTAAACATACTGCCTTTATCACAACTGAAATATAATATGTTTCATGATATCAGTTTACTAATATACGGTTAACGGATACAGCCATAAGGTGACCTATTCTCTTCACCAATAAGTCCTGGAAGCCGATTCGGTAAGACATTGCTCACAGATGTATAGATATATGTAGTCATTATATTGCCACTGATAGCTACGAGATAGATCTACCTAAATGAAACTGTAGCATTAACAGTATAATATGTTTTGTCTTTTGCGTTAATGCTGTATGTGTAACGTCAGAGTAGATGGTTGCGTCACACATCGGTTTCCTATTCTTTCCAGCGCTTTCCAAATTTAAATTTTAAGTTTCAGACTGATGATATACTTTATGCTTAACATTCACAATGGCCACCACAGATTACGGTGGCTAAATACAATGGCAACCCGTCAGTCAGGACGATTTCACAGGGAATGATTCTATCCGGATATACGAGGTTTTACTGCACATTCCAAACATACAGCCATGCAAAATATATAACACTGTCTTGGCAGATACTTCTCATGAACTATGATGTAAATGCATTATCACATCTCCTTCTGAGGCTCTGCACGATTTGAATTTATCGTCAGCAATCCATGGTTGTCGTCAGAGGAAATACATGGGATCGGGTGGACATGCTTGGTAGTTGAGGCATGTCACTGCATCCCAACTGCTTAGATTGATGCGCATGTCTGGATGACGGAATTGTCTGGTCCATTCTCGTTTAGTTCCAGAGTGCGGTCAAGTAGCTAGAATATCACTGTGTACACACAAATAAACAAAACACAAACAAACACTCTATATGAGGCTCAGACCGATCAAATATCCCTCGTAGTACTGTATTATATCCGACATGCCTAGTATTTGGCGATTGTCACTATGCATTCCACAGATACGATAAATATCATTAACACATACATTAATTGTCCCATTGGTAAGAATATCATAATCACGATGCTTACTCTCCAGGAACATTAAGACATTAAAGGACTTCGATAAACACCAAGATCTAATAGGAACTAGGTTGAAAGGAAGAAGGCTGATAGGATCATGGTTTAACAACAGTTGGATCATGACTAAATAATCATTATGTTCAATATATCTTCACATCAATGAATGTTCCATCACTGAAAGTGTATTGTACAATGTAACGGTTTCTCCGGACACAACTTGAAGGTAACACCATTACATATTGCACAGACAAACACCAACAGCACGAAATGCTACTTGCATCTCACCCAAGTGTCTTCTGTGGCGGCAGCAAGTCGGTCGTAATACGTGTTGAAATCCAATTCCTGTAGACGTGATCACGACCATGGGTTGTTTGAAATCTCTTTCACACTGATTTCATTGAATGATGCCCTAAAATTCCAGAAACACCTGTTCGTCTTTTAATGCCCATTACTGAGTAGGGGTTGCCATTTCTCTATGTAGAGGTATCTTTATTTGCAAGTCTCACAAATACTAGCTTGTAAAACAACTATGTTTATAAAAAGACTGACTGACTGAGTTTGGTTTTACGCCGCTTTTAGCAATATTCCAGCAACATCACGGCGGGGGACACCAGAAATGGACTTGGGGATTCACAAGTGTTTGTGCCCCTTTATAAAAGAACCCATTGTATTCTCATAAACAGATATTGTTACATTATTTAAAGCCTTAGTAAACATGCATTTGCTAGAAAAGTTAACCTGGTATTGCACCAGATATAACTTTTCGTCATGTCATATTTTCGAATGTCCATCACGCGCCTACTCTGAAAGCTTTACTGAGGTGTTGAATGTTGAAACCAATATGAATAACCCTTGCAGCAACAGTCGCCTACCTTGAAGAAAGAGCTTGTTTTCTTGTGCCTCAAAAGTTGTTCAATGTTTGGTGTTAAACACCACAAACTCCACATTGTTCGTTTGTTTGTTTGTTAACTGGTTAAGGCAAGTGTTGTTTGTTTTAAACATATTTTATTCATGAGAAAAGGATTGGGTACAAGTTATACAACTTAGAACACCCTCTCCGTAGTATTTACATAGTATTATTTACATTCATTCTACAAGATGGGCAGAGAAGAACAGAAAGATGGGAAAGAGACGAACAATTGCAACAATTCAGAAAATCGTTTTGATTGACAAATATATGTTTGAGCAATTTTAAATATGTTTTGGTTTATGTGAACAGTCAGATCTGCATTGCCATGTAATAGTAACTCATAGGTTATATTCACATTGGAAACACTGCGTAAATTAGTCATCGTGGTAGTTCTCTGTACCGTATATAATTGACAGTCAAATAGGTAATGATAAGAATTTTCACAAACATTTCCACAAGAACAACTTGGGTTATCTCTTATACCAGCACGGAATAGATCATAATCCAAATGACTACACATGTAACTAGTTTTGTAAGGATGATGTTAGTGATTCTCGGTCCAAAATCAAAGTATTGAGGAGCAGTTTTATGGTTTATAACAATATTAGATGTAAAAGAATTCAATGACACGCTTTTTCTCACTCAACTGGAAGTTCATTCCACATTATAATTGTGGATGGAAAAAACGAAATATACGAAAATTTTAATCGTGAGAAAGGAAGTGAGACATCATTAGAGTTACAAAGATTATAGTTACATTTAGATGCTACGTCAGGTGTCATTGGATAATGTGTATATTTATTGCCTGTTCTTTAAAGCCGCACTCAACACTGTTCCAGCTACTTCACAGTGGTCAGTAAATATCTCAGTCTGGAGCCGACAATCCAGTGATTGATAAAATGAAGTGCATCATTGGTTGGTTGGTTGGTTGGTTGGTTGTTGTTGTAAGCCGACGTTTCTGGGCTACTTCTTGTCCCTTCTTCAGGTAATCACCTGAAACGTCGTGTTATACAATAAAGAAGAAGTTGCCAACTATATACTAGTCTTATATATTGACCAATATGGAAATGCCTCTCAAGAATCTCTCCGCCATATAGCTGTAATATTTGTACTATTGCTGAGTGCGGCTTTAAACAACAAACAAACAAATTATGCGCCAAATACTTCAATACTTATTGCAAACTGGTTGTGTAAATGGACCTCTAAGTTGTTGATATCTGTTTGATAGTTTAAAAAACATATTCAATGAATATTGCTTTTAGCATGTTACATTAAAACATTTAATTAGTCTGAAAAATAATTTTTATTGAATGTTTTTGGAAGAATATGAAGCCGATGTTTGACGCAAGCATCTGCTTGGTCTTAGATTACACATACAACATTCCTGCAAGAGACAGAACACATGGCTAGACAAATAATGTCAAAATGTCATATCGGTAGATCTATCTCGTAGCTATCAGATGAAATGAAATGACTGTAAACAAATCTATATATCTGACACTAATGTCTTACCGGTTCGGACACCTTTCGGCTGTATCTGTGAACCGCATATTAGTAAGCTGCAATCGTATAAGGTATCATATTTCAGTTGTCATAAAGGCAGCATGTTAACCAATGAACCGATTTAACCGATTCCATAGAACACATTAGAATATATTCACCCCAGTGGCACAGACCGTTGTGCACCTTTGGACAGTGTCTGTGAAAAGCATCCACAGTTCACCATCCAATATGAGATAAAACATTTAAAGTGACGATGTTTTGTGTAAATTTAACCGTTTCTGCAAAATACATAAGAAGCAGCTATCCGACTTCCCAACTCAAATCATGAACAAACCTCCCCATGGACCCTATTGCACACAACTCAATACGACAGGCACACACACTTAATTCAATTTCACAGAAGTTTTCAAGCTAAACAAAACATTGAACTTTCAACAACGTGTATAAACCCGACACCACATTGAGCCATGAGGGATGTTCTGATTACCCATGGCATCCATGATTGTACATATCAATATCACCATGATATCTTGAAGCCTTGGCTCAATGTGATCCAAAGAAATACATGTGCAAAGTGTATAAGATGCAGGTGTGTTTATTTTCAGGTAACATTCTTTTATATCAATAAACAAATGAGTTTATTAACAAACCTACAATCTATAACTATCTGCCTCCCTACCCCCCCCACTCCACCCCACCCCACCCTTACCTACGCACCTAATCTATCTGTCTGTCTGTCTATCTATCTATCGTGTCTATGTGGAATATATTATGCTGATTATTGGTGTTGCGTTCATGTAACGCCTCTATTGCGTATTGTTCATAGACGCATTTGGTATTATGTTTTACTATGTCACAAAACATATCGCAAACACCTGGCGTCATCAATGTTTGGTTAACATGCACAATTTGAATGGTACAGTACCAGCCTAACAGCAGAAGTATGTTATGATTATGGAAACGTTTCATGATGATGTATAATGTAATACTGACTGAGTTTGGTTTTACGCCGCTTTTAGCAATATTCCAGCAACATCACGGCGGGGGACACCAGAAATGGGCTTCACACATTGTGCCCATGTGGGGATTCGAACCAGGGTCTTCGGCGTGACGAGCCAACGCTTTAACCATTAGGCTACCCCACCGCCCCGTATAATGTAATAACTTAACTATATGCCTATATATCATTGTCATGGATTTAAGTTCTTTCCGACACCTTAATATATAGTGTTTCAGACAATCTGTCGATGGCGTCCTTAATGCTGATATAAATCACATTGTATGACACCTACACGACTACACACTAGCCCCGAAGGAGGTAATTACTTGTGCATGGAGTGATCTGGAACATACTGCTGATAAAGAGTAACGGATGCATTACTCATGTTTCTGCAGTTTTGATCTACGACTGTCGAAAATGAAGGTTCAGTTTGAAAAGTCCACAGAGGACGACTCACACATCAGAGATAGCTGTCACACGGATATTGTGCAACCGATGAAAGCTTGACTTTGGATATAAACAGCGCAGAATGTGACGGTAGTCATTATCATAAGACAGAGAGCACGATGGTAGAGTGAGTGAGTTTAGTTTTACGCCGCTTTTAGTAATATTCCAAGAATATCACGGCGGCGGACACCAGAAATGGGCTTCACATATTGTACCCATGTGGAGAATTGAACCCGGGTCTTCAGCGTGATGAGCGAACGCTTTAACCACTAGGCTACCCCACCGCCCCAGACGGCAATAGTAACACAGACAACAAAAGAAAGCGACATCATTAGCACAGACAGCAAAAGAAGGCGACATCATCAACACAGACAACAAAAGAAGACGACATCATTAACACAGACAACAAAAGAAGGCGACATCATTAACACAGACAACAAAAGAAGACGACATCATTAACACAGACAACAAAAGAAGACGACATCATTAACACAGACAACAAAAGAAGGCGACATCATTAACACAGACAACAAAAGAAGACGACATCATTAACACAGACAACAAAAGAAGACGACATCATTAACACAGACAACAAAAGAAGGCGACATCATTAACACAGACAACAAAAGAAGACGACATCATTAACACAGACAACAAAAGAAGACGACATCATTAACACAGACAACAAAAGAAGACGACATCATTAACACAGACAACAAAAGAAGGCGACATCATTAACACAGACAACAAAAGAAGACGACATCATTAACACAGACAACAAAGAAGGCGACATCATTAACACAGACAACAAAAGAAGGCGACATCATTAACACAGACAACAAAAAGAAGGCGACATCATTAACACAGACAACAAAAGAAGACGACATCATTAACACAGACAACAAAAAAGAAGGCGACATCATTAACACAGACAACAAAAGAAGACGACATCATTAACACAGACAACAAAAGAAGACGACATCATTAACACAGACAACAAAAGAAGGCGACATCATTAACACAGACAACAAAAGAAGACGACATCATTAACACAGACAACAAAAGAAGACGACATCATTAACACAGACAACAAAAGAAGGCGACATCATTAACACAGACAACAAAAGAAGACGACATCATTAACACAGACAACAAAAGAAGGCGACATCATTAACACAGACAACAAAAGAAGGCGACATCATTAACACAGACAACAAAAGAAGGCGACATCATTAACACAGACAACAAAAGAAGACGACATCATTAACACAGACAACAAAAGAAGGCGACATCATTAACACAGACAACAAAAGAAGACGACATCATTAACACAGACAACAAAAGAAGGCGACATCATTAACACAGACAACAAAAGAAGGCGACATCATCAACACAGACAACAAAAGAAGATGACATCATTAACACAGACAACAAAAGAAGGCGACATCATTAACACAGACAACAAAAAAGAAGGCGACATCATTAACACAGACAACAAAAGAAGACGACATCATTAACACAGACAACAAAAGAAGGCGACATCATTAACACAGACAACAAAAGAAGGCGACATCATCAACACAGACAACAAAAGAAGGCGACATCATCAACACAGACAACAAAAGAAGGCGACATCATTAACACAGACAACAAAAGAAGACGACATCATTAACACAGACAACAAAAGAAGGCGACATCATTAACACAGACAACAAAAGAAGACGACATCATTGACACAGACAACAAAAGAAGGCGACATCATCAACACAGACAACAAAAGAAGGCGACATCATCAACACAGACAACAAAAGAAGGCGACATCATCAACACAGACAACAAAAGAAGACGACATCATTAACACAGACAACAAAAGAAGACGACATCATTAACACAGACAACAAAACAAGGCGCATCATCAACACAGACAACAAAAGAAGATGACATCATCAACACAGACAACAAAAGAAGACGGCATCACACAACAGACATCAGTAGCAGACAATATCGTTCTAAACAGGGGAGATATCAGCACACGGCAGAAACAGAAAGCATCATCAATCCAGACAACATTGGCAGACGTTTTGAGGTTGGGTGACTAGTTCGAGATCAAGTTTTCATGTTGTATAAAAACCAAGTAAACACTTTCGTTCACTCAGACATAGAATTTCGAAACACAGATCACACAGTGGAACGTGTAATTGAGCTTCTGAAGTCAACCGATTCCAGATGTAAAACATAAACACATCTTAACATAAGTTATATTTGGGATTACAATTTCTTAGTAAAGTACAGATTCTAGTACTCTGGAAGCTGCGGTGGCTGAGCGGTCTAGGCGTCTGACTTTGTGTGCTGGCGATGAGGTGCCTGACTCTGAGGACGCAGGTTCGAATCCCGGACTCAACCCAAAACGTACAAGAATCTGTACTTTACTAAGAAAGTGTAATCCCAAATATAATTTATGTTACATTTAAGCACTTTCTAAAATGGCATTGTGTATTTCATAAACACATCCTGTAAGCTCAGCAAGTCTCCACTCCCAACACGAATAAATAATAGATTAGTATTTGATTACCACTACAACTCCGATACACTGACCACTTTAACTAATCAATGACGTAAATACAGTCCCTTGCATCCAGAAACAAATCCATCAGGTCATTTAATCTTATTTTTATCCATTCATATGTATATCAATCAATTAACTATAATGAGCTTTTAAAACATTACGTGGTTTGAATTTCTATTTCTATGTCTATTTCAGATGTGTGACTCTTTTGGGAATGATATAGGGCCCGTAAGTAGGTCACGGCACTTCGAGAGGCCTTAGTACTTCCGGTGACAAACAACGTTTCATACCTGGTCTCTTAATTGTCAGTTGACAGTAAGGAACAGATCATTCTTGCAGGAATAATATATTTCCAATCTAAACATCCCCAAGCTAGCCAACTATTACGACTGTCAACAGCTGTGACTGCCAAGCATGGTTGTACACTTGGTCCGGTCTAGTAAAGTCATAATGGCCGAGGCGCAATTTGGAACCAAAACTGGTTCATAACTATACGCTTGTCACCGTAAATCTGTACCGGAAGTAAGCTGGGTCCCGTATCGCATATTGCAAGTTGGCGCGCGCAAAGGGAGCCGGGAACCAGATATGTACCGGAAGTAGCCCCTCGCGAGACTTTTGAAATGTTTTAAAAAACGCTTAAGGTATTATGGTTCATGGATGAATCATGGATCTCACCCACTCATTCATATTGTCTGTGGGGTTGTGCACATGCTTGTCAACAAAACCAATGACGCAGTTATTGGCTTGGATCATACTTCAATGTTTCTCTTGCCATCAACCAACAGTTCTACTAAAGCTGAATACTTCTAACTAAAGTTGCATAAAACATTCATGGGTACGAGAGTCTGACACTGTTACAAGAGAAACATAGTAGAATGCTTAACCAGGTTCCTGGTGAGCATCCCATTTCATTCACAAAAAACGCCGTTGAGTAGTCATTTTGACATATTTTCATCAAGATGGATTTCAGCATGACAATGATCAATGAATATAATTAACATGAAGTCGAAGGGCATGTCCAGTGGAAAAAATTCTTTAGAAACAAATTCCTGTCCACAGTATGACTCTTAATTCCAAAATGCATCAACATGCAGCCACGCCATGAAAAAAGCGCGAATTTCATTCTGGAATCATACTGACTGTGACATTAAAAGCAGGTGTATAGCAACGGATTCTCATTGCGTCACTATTCACATTGCGAGGACAGATATGCCGAGGTTAACACCTCACGAAAGAGAACGTGCACTAGGCATGATTCAGGTTGGCACCAGCAGCAGGGATATTGCTCGACAACTTGGACTTGGCCACTCCACCATCGTTACGCTTCATAGACGGCATCAGTAGACAGGCAGCACCCGTGACCTTCAATGACCTTGGCAACAACGTGTTACGACGCTCCATCAGGATCGCCATATGGAACTTGTCCATATCAGTGATTGAACACTGACGACTGCGAGGGCTGCTGCACTAGTTCAAGGTTGACGTGGGGGTCATCAGCGCTGACTCCATGCGACGCCGTCTACAAGCTACAGGGCTCCATGCTCGACGTCCTTACGTTGGACCAATTCTGACTGACAGACACCGTAATGAGCGTATACAATGGGCTAGCAGGCATTTTCAGTAAAGGTTACAACAATGGCATGGTGTGGTAGTCACTGACGAGTCACGTCTTCATCTACGTAATGTTGACGGCTGATTACGTGTTTGGCGTAGACGTGGTGAACGTTATGCTGATGAGTGTGTGGTTCAGACGAACCTTTGGGTGGTGGGAGTGTCATGGCCTTGGGTGGAATAAATTACAATCACAAGACTGCCTTCATTTCTGTCAGGGGAGAGTTAATGCCCTTTAGTACCGTGAGCAGATTCTTCAGCATCACATCGTATCTGTCTTCAATCACCACCAAGATGTCCAAACTTTTCAACAGGACAACGCACGGGCACACACAACAAGACTTTCCATGCAGTATCTGGCCCAGCTACACATCAAAGTTATTCATTGGCCAGCACAGTCGCCAGATGTATACCCCATGGAGCACTTGTGGGACGAAATTGGTCAAAGTCTTTCGCGGCGACAACAGATGCGAAACATCCGGGAACTTGAGGCTGCACTACTGCAGAAGTGAATGCCATCCTCAAGAACTCTATTCGGACGCTTATTGACTCAATGAGGAGACGTTGAACTGCATGTTTCAATGCAAATGGCGGTCACACGCGATATTGACTTTTCGATTTGACCCCACGTGTGTTTGATCCTTTCTGACTGTGGAACATTTCAATGAATGAGCGTCTTTTCTGTGTTGTTGTTTTTGTCAGTCGTCCATCTGTTATTATCCACTCAACAAATATCAATTCTCTACTCGTGCTTTTAATAATCTGAAGTTTTATAAGTGGTGCGTTTTCAATGATGTTCAGTATATTTAAAACGAAAAACTCAACACTCAACTTAAAGCAGTTATTGATAACTACGTGGCCGTGAATGAAACCATAGAGGAGCAAAACAACAAGACTGATTTCCTTCTAAGACAATAAGTTCCGTTACAGGTGTAGTTGTGGCCATATAATCTGTTCCATGCAGTGTCAAGTAAATAAAAGTGTATCATCTTCAGTGTGAAAGCAAAAATAACATGAATGTGATTTAAGCCAAAGTCATAAATCTGACACCATATACATGTACCAGAATTGTACAGATTACATAGATCATTTTCGTACTCAGAAACTCTCTGTAGGATCCACCACTTACTCAAATGCAACTAGCCGAGTTTCCTTCATCACCCAACCCCTCTAACGTGCTGAAGGAACACACCTCTGGACATTGTAACTCCTTAAATGACTTGACATGCCTTGTGACCCGAATGCCATAGGAACGAGAGGCTTTCGTCACTGTTTATAGAGAACATTTAACAGAATGCTCATCTAAATACTTTGTAAACATTCCATTTCATCCATTGACATAAAGAACAAAAAGCAAGACAGGAAAACAACTCAACACAACTCTCACCAAATACAAATGTACATGCACGCGGGGCAGTCATTAAGGAAATGCCCGGATGAGGTCGTTTGTCTCCCTATGCTTCCCGGTAATAGTTCAAAGGTTACACAACCTTACTTCGTCGTTAGAGGTCGTTGTTGTTTCTGGATCTTTTTGTCCAGTTTGACGTCAACAAATTAGCTTTGTCATCCGAGAAATTGCTCCAGTTATATTTATGGAACTAGTTGGAGGTTAGGCTGACATGGAATATTTGTTATGACGTTTCAATAGAAAGTTAAACGATTTAACGATTTAATTTCACCCAGGCGACACTTTTCATGCATCTCTTTAATTAGCAGATAGAAGCAGAGTGGGAGTTTATATGTTCATGCCAGCAATATCTCTACAGGAAACATCAGGAAAGAGCTTTACATACTGTAATGACATTGAACTAAATTATTCATAGACCGCCATTCTGGTTGATGAGAATATGTTTGTATGTGTAATTAATTTAAGTTGCAACTACGTATGATGTTACAGTGAATATGTCAATTCAGTGATTTTGTAAAATCCCTGAAAATCACAGTTATTTCTACATATACTAGGCACATAAAGAAACTGTGCATACAAAAATTTAAAATCTAAATTTATCAAACCTGTGTAGACACATAAGGATTCAAACTCAGAGATTAGTGACATGTATCCAACATGCATGCACGTGCCACGTTCCGTGACGTCAGCGGGTTCGTCCTTGAGACGTGCAATACGTTGTTGCACGTGCATTCCGGGAAAGAGAAACAGAGCAAATGAATGCCACATAATACTGTCACTTTGTAAAGCTCAACCCCTGCCATTGCGATCGTTCAAAAAATTAAACGGCTATTGAAAAGCATAGCATGCCAAGGCTCACGTCTGCACAACGTCATGAGGCCATTGGGATGGTCCATGGGGGAATGTCTCAACGACAAGTGGCTGCACATTTCCACTGCCACGGGAACACCATTTCTGCACTGGTAAGTCGCTACCAGAACACAAATGACGTCATCGATCGGCCACGTTCTGGACGTCCACGTGTAACAACGCCAAGACAGGACATATGGATAAGGGTGACCCATCTTCGCCACAGGTTTCACACTGCAGTGTTGACTGCCCGAACCATCCCAGGACTTCGCCGTATCCACCCCAACACAGTTCGACAACGTTTACGTCATCACGGGATCAGACCACGACGTCCCGCCATACGGCCTATCCTGACACAACGTCATCGACAAGCTCGCCGAATGTGGTGCCGAAATCATGTCCGCAGACCCTTGTGTTGGTGGAGAAATGTTGATTTTACAGATGAGTCCAGGTTTAACATTTCCCATAGCGATGGACGTCAACGTGCCGATAGACGCGTCGGGGAACGTTATGCACAGGCCTGTGTCTTGGAGAGGAATCGCTTTGGTGGTGGTGGTTCCGTGATGTTTTGGGGTGAAATAACAGCACGCCAAAGAACTCCTTTGGTGATTGTTCAGGGCAACTTAACTGGTGTGGGCTACAGGGATCAGATTCTTCGACCTGTGGCAATTCCTTTTCTGCAACGTCATGGCCCTGGGTTAACATTCCAACAGGACAATGCCCGCCCTCATACGGCAAGGGTTGCTATGGATTTCTTGCAACACCACAACGTTGACTTACTGTCTTGGCCTGCAAATTCACCGGATCTCTCCCCGATAGAGCATGTTTGGGACGAGATGGATCGACGTCTACGCCGTCTTCCTCATCCGCCAGATAACGTCCTTGACCTTGCAACAGAAGTTGAGAGAATCTGGCGTGACATCCCACAAACCTTCCTTGCACGTTTGATAGGCTCTATGCGTCGTCGATGCACTGCTGTTCTCAATGCCGATGGTGGACATACCCGTTATTGAGCTTGTGACATGGTCGTTTGGCCCCTGTCCCGCTTGTGGACTCGTGACGTCATTGTGATTGACTTTTCAATTGAAATTCTCCCGACTTGTTATGGTCTCATGATTCCTCCATTAAAGTTTATATGTACCTTTGACATTGTTATCGTACTTATCAACTGGGATAATATTTTGACAATGCACAGTTTCTTTATGTGGCTAGTATATTTCCTGAAATGAATATATCGGATTCTCGGTTTTTGTTTTGACAATACTGCTTGTAAATATTACATCATATATCATCTCATGTATATGCATCATCATGGGGCTCAACGCCGCCATTTTCATCAATCGTCAGTCATTTTAGTGTGCATCAGTTTGATATTTGATATGCAATACTAAGTATTTTATATTTGACGCTCTGTAGGGGAAACACGTCAGTACAATATTGATCACATTCATAGCCAGGTACTTATCGCTATGCTGTAAGACATTTGTACCGATGATTTATCTCACGTATCCAGTACTTGTGGCACAAACGTTTCACTTCAAACTTTAGTTCCACTCAACGGAACATTTGTTTATCTACTGATCTGTCTCCTGATCCAAACTGCAGGTGGCAACATCATTACAAGTTCTGGATGAGAACGAAAATAAGGTGTATGCATAGCTTGGGGATACATCTTCGAAAACTGGCCAATCCTTGCCGTCATTGGTGACACTCTCGATGACTATCTTCAAATATTTATTGACTTTGCGTCATTTGAACCTCTGGACCTGGACAACTAGCCATAGACACCCCATACATTACCCCATAACACCGATTTGTAAATAAGGAACTCTTATTACCTGGAAGGGAACTTCCTGTTTCCCTGATTCAATTGTGTCTTATTCAATATTTCCCAGAGTAAACAGTTGCGATGTCAAATCAACCACTAGTGACTTATCGTGATCAAATACATCTGACGAAAATGTGATTAATTTGCCGAAAACACTATTCAGAAAACACCATGCATCTGGACTATGTTCCTAAAGGTAGTCCCACCGCTGTTCACAAAAGGTTCCCTTGATGCAATACTCAAGCCCCTGACCACATCTCCCCTGTAGATAAGGTAGACGTGATCCCAGTATAGCCGCAAATGTCTCTACAGCAATCACATTAGCCGACACAACTCAGTGTCTCGTACGGCCATTTCACCCCTGGAGCCAACGGGAACCTTATTCGTGGATACAATGCAGTTTTGTTGAATTATCCTGTCTTTTTACACTAAATGAAGAAAAACGACTGATGATGTATTTAACACAGACCTATGAGATCCCTAAGGTAGGGGCCATCTGTAAAAGCAGTCATCCATTTTGCTTGTGGCTAGGTTGGCAACATCGTGCAAAGCCACTCCGACTTGATCAGATACAGAGATAGCCTAAAAGGAAGCGAGGGTCGCATTGTGAGGTGAGACAAAGCAATATTTAGGGTTTCTTGCCTCTAGGCAGGAGACCTATTGTAATCGTTCGGATTATTATTATTATTATATTTTACAGATTAAAGATAGTATGCAGCAGAGAGGGTTCGGGTGATCCTGGCACAGTCAGGCTGGTAAGGCTCATCATCAGCTCAGGGCCCTTGCCCCCTCTACACGCAGCCCAGACAGCGAATGGGACTACTCCCAGAAAACACTGCCTAGTCGAACGCACCAAGAACTTTCCGGAGAATATGAAGGCTCCCCAACACTGCAGCCTTCTGCATTACCCAGAGTGTCAGAAGGGCTGTGCTCCCGGTGGAAAAGCCGGGCACTCTCCTGATCTGCGCCAGGAGCGTTCAGGAGCTACCAAATGGGAACAATGGGGAGCTTGACGACAGTGTATTTGGGATGCAAGTGAGACATTTCAAAGGCGAGGTCCGTATATTTATCATGCTTTTCCTGAATCTTGCCAATCACATTGGTGTCAAAAGGGACAGAAAATTCAATGATATAAATAAATTCATTGGCTTTATCAAAAAGGACAAGATCAGGTTTGTTGGCAGGAATTCTTCTGAGGCTGTATATGGGCCTATTCCACAGAACTTTGAAAGCATCATTTTCCATGACGCTCTGGACATGTTCAGGGTCGTACCACCATGGATGGACCTCGGAGTCAAAGCCACAGGCATGTCGGAGACGATAATAAAAGCAACGAGCCATGCTATCATGTCTTTTAAGATATGCTGTTTGTGCCAAGGAAGGGCATCCACTGACAAGGTGTTGGACAGTCTCTGTGAATTCATTGCACAATCGACATTTCATATTGATATTTTCTTTAAGAATCACACATTGGCGATTACGAGTAGGAAGTGACTGGTCCTGAGCAGCAAACAGAAAGCCCTCAGTTTCACATTTAAGACCAGCCGACTTCATCCAGGCGAAGGAGTCGGTGGGATTGCTATTCTGTTCCACACACTGCATGTACACACGATGCAATGGTTTCTCAGAAAGCTTCTCCACAAATGACCGACTCTGGGCAGACTTGGTGAAGGACTTCACCTGGTTTACTCCCATCGCTGTACCGTCCAGTAGTACATCGTCATCAACAAAATCAACCTCAAATTTCAGATTCTGTCCAACAACCTTGGCACGCTTAAAATAGCTGTGGAATTCCTTGCTTTCATCATGAGTCTTGACATGCATTACCAGGAGATCATCCGATAAATAAATATGTGCAAAAGTACACAATAAAATTCTATCATGAAGAGCCTCCACATTAATAAAACCCCGACCTCCAAAATTGATTGGCATGTATAAACGATTGAGCGAGGAACGAGGGTGGTGGGCTCTGTTATCAGACATGATCCTTCTGGTCAGGCGGTCAAGACTCTGGATGTCTTGGTTTGTCCAATCAACTACTCCAAAGGAATAGGAAAGGACTGGCACAGCCAAAGTATAGGTGGCTTTGACCTTGTTTCGAGCATTTAGCTCTGAGCTCGAGATTTTCTTTAAGCGAGATTTGTACTCGGCCCGAAGTTTGTCTTGAATCTGGGCACTCTGGAGCTTGTCTCGAACTTGCATTCCAAGATTATTATTATTATTATTATTTATTATTCCGCCGATTTTTGTACCAAACATACCTCCTAAACCAATGCTCTGAATCGCTTACAAAAAATCACACAGATGCCCACCGAGGTGAAATTATTCCCCTTAAAAATCTCTAGGCTCTAGTGTCCAATAGCAAAGGGAGATAATTCAAAATTAATTCCACAATTTCAAAGTTTGACAGCAAATATCTCAAGAACTAAATGTTCCAACACTTCCACATCTCTTGCACATATGCACAATCGAATTCCCACCAATTTTGTCTGGACGGGTCAAGTTGCTTAATTGTACCGTTTGGCAGTTATTTTTGTTTTCAGTTTTTGGCCATGTTTTTCAGCAGTTTTCTGAGTAGTTTGCTCCTAAAATGTGCAATGATTGATGAAGTCTTGGTCATTTCAGAAAACTAATTGTTTTGACCGTAGACCCAAGAACAACTGAGATAAAGCCTTTTAAAGAGGGAACTATTTCTTCTCCAGAATTTCTTTTTAAAAAAAGAAAAAAAAAAGGTACATGACTCCCGCGACCCCGGCTGTATTTGGAAGATCCGCTCGCCTGTCAAAAACGTGTTCTGCCTCCGTTTGGACGATTTCTAGCCCTCAAATTCAATTCAAACACCCGTAACTCGACCAAAATGTACCTGTACAAGTGAGCTGTTAATATCGATTATAACTGCTCATTGCAGTAATGTATCTCCAAAGACAAGCAGTGAAATGATTCATATTAACTAAAACTATTACAACTTTCATCAAATATGTGACAGACACAATAGGCTAGATAGAACTAAAGCCGAGGAGAACTCATCGTTGCTTGCAACTATATTCTTACAGATGTATTTTTACCATTCTTAGGGACATTTTCTGTCGAAATAAAAGTAAGCATGTGTTTATGAATCACTATCAAAAATTCCCCTTACCGAAGTCTTTCTACTCAGCGTCAGAACGTTCAATTCCAAGTTCAATTCTATAAACCCTTCAGTCATCATTTTGGAAATACAGTAGACACGTATTAACAGGGTAAAAGAACGTTTTATAGAATCTCAGAATTTAATAAAATCAACTGTTCATAAAAGCTCAACGTTATTTCTCCTACTTGTGTCTGTTGTTATTATCTGGATTAACCCACAATGTCATACAGAACAATGGCCATCACAGATCCCCTTCATGGCTAAATACAATGACCACCCGCCCGTCAGGACGATTTCACTGGGAACGATTCTGTCCGATTAAACCATGTAGGCCACACATTCTCATACTACACAAGTTTCTCATCAGCTATGATCTAAATTTATTATAGCCGACATACCTAGTATTTGACGATGCTGACTTTGCATTTCACATATTCTACTGGACAATGAATCCCTGAAGGCCGATGCAGTATTACAATGCACACATATATATGTCTCTGTACACATTGGTAAAAGACATAATTACCCAAATGGCATTTCAACACTGTTTGGATGACTATCAGAAGCCTTTCTTTCTTACAGGAAAGAGTATCTCGTGCAATGTGTTATCTGAGATCAGGTAAATCATTGTGTCAAACGTTGGCTTTTTCGTTTTCCACTCTCCCAATTATAATATTTTGGTCTGATTAAACATGTTTATCTGATATGTATACATGAACCTGATATCGTTCAATTTGCCCTTTTTTATTTAACAGGAGAGCAACATGATGACATCCCAAAATAAAACTTGCAATAATTATTCAACAAGTCGGATTTACGTGTCATTTGAATTATGCATGGAATGAATTAATTCTCAGCTTTCTAAATATATAATATTCAATTAGTTTATGTACTTTAAAACGAAACGCCCGCGAACTACAAATTTGTTCGCCAAAATTCTCGGCACACAACCGCAAATAACGGCCATTTTTTACTTCAGGCACATCACGTCGAGTGGTACCCTGTCTAATTTTTCTTCATAATGAAATATTTTTTAAATAATTTGATCAATGTTTTTGTTCTTTGGTGAAGAGAAATCATTGAAGTTTCCCACTGCCTAAAAATTAGTAACTTTCGGTTAAATTATTTATAAACAAAAACAAATCTCAATGTCACATCACCGATTGGACGAATAGGAACGATCATGGGAACGGCGGTAAACAAACAACTCCACATGCATCGTGATACCGAAAAAAATGTGCCATCCTTTTGATAGATCCAACTATTTTCGCTGGAATTAATTACATGGTCTGATTAGGTAAATGGTATTGTCTTTGTAACAAAATTATCATATTTATCGAGTTTATAATGATTTTGTTGGATAAACCTTCCGACGCTGACATTGTTGACAGCCGTGGGCGTGGGTGGCGCGTAAGGGCGTGCCCAAACTCGCAGTTATTTTAGGTGACAAGACACGAAGGATGTTTGAAAATACGCGTTCATAAGCAGAATCTGAACTCAAAAACATTCAAAGAAAACGACTCAATACCTAAATAATGCAGATCATGAAACATTATCACAATATTTGTAATTGTACCCACCCTTGATGAAACCGGAAGCACGTACGGCATGGCACTCATGGAGGTAAAATAGGCACGAGTTGGAAAACGACCATTGATACGTTTTCTAAATTGATTCAAATTCCCGCAAAATCCAAAATATATAATAGACTTAAGCTTTCAATCACCTCAGTTTGTTACTGTTAGCTCTTTTCAACAGTAGTTAGCATTTTGTGCTTGCGTTGTACATTTTGTCCTCTCAATATTGCCGCCGGTGCGTAGATCTTTATTTTTACAAATTCGAAGTCGTAATGGTTCTCGCCGGAGATGATTTTCGAATAATGTTCTAACACGGGGAGATATTATCAAATGTCAGTATGTCATAGCAATAACATAATATTGCTATGTGTCTATCGTCACAAGGACAATTCTGGTGATCGAATATGTCATGCATGAATTCTTTTTTCCTTTCACAGAAACGGATGAAACCAGATCTAGTGTAAAAATGTAATGTAAATGGATTTCTTAAAATTTGGAATGACGGAATAAAAAATATAGTCATAGTCTGTGTGAATGCATGTCACTCAAAATCGGTATTCATTTTAGACATTTAAACAGCTAAACATCACATCTTTTGTTCTCCAAGTAGGAGCAAAATTGAAAGAATTCTGTTGCCTCAAAAAGCAGAGCTTTCAAACTTTTAATCCTACCTATTAGTTTTTTCACATTGTTTGACGTCTGTCTATTTTTATTTTTTTTAAATTACTGGTCAAGTGACCCAGTGCATGGCTTGATTTAGCATCTAGAAGTTGCACTGGTTCAAGCTAAAACTGCAAAATGTAACCTCATATTTACACCTACTTGCCCACTGTGCATGTTGATATTTTGCTGTCAAAAAAACAGACTTCATCTAGAAACAGACTGATGACCCAAACTGGTTTGGAGCAATGATTACACAGACAGCGATTGAAAGAATGACCCTTTTTTCATGTCATGAAATTGTATGAAGTAATATAAAATTATCATACAATACCCAAGAATAATTTGTTGTAATGATGCTGTGAATCAGCACTATTAAAACCACAAGAAATAGATAATTATGTATTGAGCAGGAGGCGCAACCTGTTTTTCTCTGAGGCATCAAGGTAATCATGTAATGTGGCACCAGAGGCATATAGGTTTCCTTTCCCAAAATCGAGTCCTGCAATAAATGATTTTTGTTGTCCCGTTTGGAGCTAATTCATTGAGATTTCAATTTCGATTTTTTATTGCCATATATATATATGTGGCAACGGCAATATCACATACATACAGACCCTAAATGAAAGAGTGCTCAGGTCTTGGCACTATTTTAAATCAAAGAAGACTGTACTTGACATTTTTTGTTTTATGATGGCAGAGACAATTTTACATACTGTAGTAATTGGAGCATACCACTATCAGACACTTCAGCACACAGCAACAATCCTTGAAAGCAGTAGAATAATTTCATAATATGTCATTGCTCCAAAACCCAGGAAAAGATACTAAGGTAAGATAATTTCTATTTACTTTAATTTTAACAGAATATGAGGGTTGTTGACCATCATCAGAAGCCATATAATTTATTACATGTATATGGTCTGCTTTCATCAAATGATAACATTTTCTGATAAAGATATTGTTATCCCAACATCATAAATGACACTAGATATTTGTGATTGAAAGTAATTCACAAAAAAAAGAGTTACTGTAGGAAATAAAAATAGTTCATCACCTATCTGTATTTGGGTATATTTTAGCAAGATATTGTATAGAAACAAAACACACAAAATAATATGAAACATCTATCCATATATCTTATGGTATAGTTGTATTAAATAATTATGTAAAATTGTTAGTTTTTCACATCACTGAAAGACAGTAATTGAAACTTTGTTATTTACACTTTGCTAATGCATTGATATATCTTTAGTGTCTCTACCCATGATATTGGGGAGAGAAAAATACTAATAATATTATTTATAATAATTAACATATGAAAATATATGAAAATGATTCAAGTTGTAACCAGTTGTGAAACATTAAGCATAACAAATGTATCATCAGTATTCACCAAGGATTTTGATTTATTGCATAAATTTAGATATGTAATTCAAATTGTTCTGAAGTGAGACTATAAATCTGGCATACACGTAATATGAACACACAATTTATTAAATCATCCCTAATTTCACGTGAAACTATAATTGATACTATAGTTTAGTATATAATATAATACATATGCGTCATGCATCATTTTTGTCACAATAAGAAAAGCATGAATATTATTTTGAAACACAAATTTTGTCACGCCCATTTCCGCGCACCTGTTGTTGATGCCGATGTTTGTAAACGTTGTTGCGTCGGACAAAGTAAAAAACTAACAACCTAGCATCAACATGCCTCACAATTATATGTTTCTTATCTGCATAATCAGTGTAGAATAAAGTGGTGGTCCAAATATCAACAAATGTTCAAATAAAAGATACTGAGAAACTTGCATGTGGAGTGTTGATTGACTACTGTTACTGGTCACGGGAGCATACAAGGTCAAACTGGTTCCATGATATGCCAATTATATAGTCAAAAACACAATGTTTTGTTCCTGTGAGCTGTGATTAATCATTCTAAATAGTGATTTGTGGTAAATTTGGGTTTGCCAGACGAAATATCTCCAAATTTACTGTTAGTATTCAATAACGAAAGATGCCATGTCATACAAAGCTCTTTATCGATTTGCGAAACGTAGGTGAAAATACAGTGGTACTGAGCCTACCGTTTTGACGCGTACAGTATGTCGAACATAAAGTTAGTCGCGTACAATATGACATGCGTCTTATTTCCCGATCACCTGGTGTCATGACTAATGTTCAGTGCGCAGTTCATATAATTTCTATCACTAATTTAATTGTACTCCCTGGGGAATACCAGTTAGTGGAATGTTAATGCATTTACCAGATCAGATTATGCTTGCCATAAGCCAACGTGCTGATTATGTTGACTCTTGTCAAGCTCTCCCGAACAACACAAGTTCACAATGACCTTTTAAGATGTATGGGGTATTAGGCACTGGCTGACATATGTAGCCTAAGTGTCTGAAATTAAAGCGTGTATTGTGATAGTAACCATGTAATTGTCGGAAAGGACTACATAACAAATGTCAAACTTGACTTTATTCTTGGGTTATTTACGAGCAAAACAACATATAGACATTTCAGGCTAATGAACATCAGACATAATGTATAAAAACTATGTTGAAATATGAGAGAGATGGTGAGAATAAATATCAGATGGCACAACGGAAAGAGACAACGAATTCAATATAAAGGAGGTCACCAGTGCAGGAGTGCAGGTTGAAGATACAGTGTGATAGGGTTAGAAATGAGAAATAAGAGACAGAGTACATTTTACGGGGAATGAAGCTCATCACAGAGTGAGACACGAAAAAGAGCACTGTGGATGACAAAGACTACATGCTCCCAGATCACGTCGATATTTCGGATGTGTTTAATTAGAGTGATTTGATATTTATTGCTTAAGAGAGACTTTCACTGCAAGCTCATATTTGAATACATTTAATGAACATATACATTTGACTCATTGGTAGAATATCCACATCACGAACATTCAGACGTCTTCGATAAACACCAAAATATAACAGGAACTAAGTTTTAAAGAAAGAAGGCTGATGGGATTATGGTTTAACAACCGTTGGATCATGACAAAATATTCATTCTGTTCTATACATATCTTCAGATCAATCAATTTTCCATCACGACAAGTGTGTTATACAATATAACCGTTACTCCAGACACAACTTGAAGGTAACACTACTTCAGAGACAAACACGAAGAGCACGAGATGTTGCTTGCATCTCATCCAAGTGTCTTGTGTGGCGGCAACAAGTCGGAGGCAGTACGTGTTGAAATCCAATTCCTGTAGACGTGCACACGGCCATGGATTGTCTGAACTGTCGTTCATAATAAATTCATGAAATGATGCCCTAAAAGAATAGAAACATGTATTTCGTGTTTTAATTTCCATTACACAGTAGGGGCTACCGTTTCTCTATGTCAAGTTATTCCTTTGTTTGTAATTCAACCAAATGTTTCACTTTATAAATCAACTTTCCTTATAAAAACATTGTACTCTTATAAGAGTGTTGATTTGTCCCGATCGTTTTAAATTATGAGAATTATGTCAATCATACCCTCAGATCACCAGGATCTAGTAATCCTGCTTACTACAATGATTGCAAGAAATGGAAGCGTCCGCCCGGATGCGGAATGAGTAGACAAGACGTTAGAATTGGTCCCTGCCTGAAAAGGTTCAAGGACTGGTCGGCTGGGAAAATATCTGAAAGTTTAGGAATCAGATCCTGCTTACTACAATGCGTTACGTCTGCTGCTGGAGTGGTTGTGTAGTTACATTTACATGTCTTTGTCTGTTTATTTTGGGTAGTGTATTACTAGGGGATCATTGATATGTCAAATAGTCTATGAAAGGAGGGATGGTGGGATAGCCTAGTGGTTAGGGCGTTCGCTCGTCGCACCGAAGGCCCGGTTTCGATTCCCCGCATGGGTACAATTTGTGAAGCCATTTCTGGTGTCCCCCGCCGTGATATTGCTGGAATATTGCTAAAAGCGGCGTAAAACCATACTCACTCACTATGTTTCATAACCTTTGAGAAGTGGTTCTTGCTCGTGGGGCTTATTTCAGGATTAATACATTCAAAGCCTTAGCATAGCTTTCAAAATGCTTTAGGTGGTCCTGTGGCGGACATTTAAAACCTGACACATCCTAGTGGGCCACCTCAGTTCTCTACACACGGTACTTTTCAAAACTGACACAATATAAGCATAATGCCATCCAAAATGGATTCGACATAATCTGTTAAAACTGGTGGTGCCATGTTGGGAGAGCAGGGATGTCTGCGTGGTAGGTTTAATTTTCATTGGACATCTCCGACTGTGAGCGTTTTAACTGGACAGATTGACGATGGCTATAAGCATTACCACTCTGTATACTTACTGCAGTGCAACGCACAAGCATGGTGCTGAGAAACCACAGTCACTTTCAAACTGGAATTCCTATACACAAGGGTTATAACAAACATATCCACAATCGTGAGACAAAATCTCCCCTATTAGAAAGGTCCAATTCCGCCTATATCATGAGTACACGTTTATAAGTGAGAGAGTAAAAGCAGTGCTGACCCATATGAGCGTATCCTGCTCCACTGATTGAATCCGAAACAAACACACCCAAAGGCATGCCCATTGTTCACCCGGAAGGATATATATTTGAAAGTGTTATCACATGTCAATATAGGGAATTGCATCCTACATAATTCAATTCAGCCATGCGAAGAATTGGAGAAAATAACAAATGCTCTCTCTGTTGATCAAGGTGGGAAGTGTTTCTTGTGGGGTAGTCATGTTCAAATGCTCATGGTTGGTTTCTGCAGATTTCTGTCTCAGTTTACAAACTGGCCTTAAGTATAGCATTATTTGATGTGTCACCTATTTCAAGTGATTTGATGAAACACTTCATGTGTGCGTGCGTGCGTGTGTGTGTGAGTGCTACACACTGTTATGTTATTGGAGCATCGTCAGTAGGACCAACGGCCAGCTTTTCATGTAATGATGCCAGACGTTCAGTGACAGCTGGCTGGGTCAGAATGGATGTATTCCAAATCTTTCGAGTCTCAGAGGCTTGACACCAATCACTGGAGTTATGTCAGAAACACAACTCGACTTCACGTGTCAGGAACTGGTTCTGTAGGGTTTCTGTCTGGAGTTCACTAATGCAGACACACAGAGGCAAAGCGCTAATTTCCCAGTGGTTTGGAGGAACTTACATATGACACCAAAACAGTAGACCAACGCTTCATGTCGACAGCAGGAAATCGATTAAACATTCAGTTCAGATGCATGAGATTTTTAAAGAATAAGTACTGACAAACCATTTGCCTTGATGAAAAGCTGCATTGTCGTAAATTCTGTTGACACGCAATGTATCAATTTCCCTTTACATTGGTATCATGTGGTTTAGCACAGGCTGGACAAGTAAAAAGCCATAATCGGTTATAATTTGCGAGATACATAGCAAAATATAAACATATACCCTTTACCTTGAATGTTAAAAGGCATGTATATTAGAAGTTACCTTTCATACACGATCAGAAACCGCTGTATTTGGTAATAACGTTGCAAAATATAACGCAGAGAAACATATACTAGCTTCAATTATTCTGGCAAGTAATACTATGTGTCGATGCTAAATATGTCAATAACAAAGTCTGGGGACGATTCATTAATAGTGTCCTGAGCTGAGTGTGTCCTTGATATCAAGTTCAATATTCGGACAAAGTAAAATTAATTTTAAAAGAACACTACTTCATAGAAAAGTACAAACGAATGTTAAACCATTGCAAGCTGTAACCTTGTCGCTCTAGAATGTTGTCCCTATTATGACGTCACAATATATATGTAATGACGTCATACTGTAACCGCTACAATCTCCCTGAAGAGTAAAAAACGAAACATGTTGGAGAAAACGGCATTCTGTTTTTATTTATCTATGCAATATATATATATATATATATATGTGTGTGTATGTATGCGTGTGTGTGTGTATGTATGTATGTATGTATGTATGTATGTATGTATGTATGTATGTATGTATGTATGTATGTATGTATGTATGTATGTATGTATGTATGTATGTATGTATGTATGTATGTATGTATGTATGTATGTATGTATGTATGTATGTATGTATGTATGTATGTATGTATTATGTATTTATGTATATCATGTGTTGTATGGGTTTCACACACTTATTCAAATAACGATACATATTTTAGGCCGAATTGGTCTCACCCACTCATTCCTATAATGATATACATTATATGTTGCATGGGTCTCACACATTTATCCATATAACGATACATATATGTATTTTAGGCTCCATTGGTCTCACCTTGGTCTGCATGGATCTTTTTCATATAATGACATATATTACAGACTGCAATGGCCGTACCCACTCATTAATGTAATGATATATGTGCCTTCTCATTCACATTACGAAATATATATTTTAGGTGGAATTGGTCTGACCCACTTATTCATGTAACGAGATATATCATATACTGCATAGGTCTCACTCACTCATTCATATAACGACACATATTATAGGCCGCATTGATCTCACCCTCATATTGTTTTGGATTACTGAGATGCAGACCTATATGTCCCAATGCTCTTCAAAACAAGAGATGAGGATTCGGTGGTCACAGTCATTGGCATGGATCACACGAAAGCATTACCCACCAGTGGTTCCACTAAAGCGACTTGAATATATTCCAAAACACAATTGTATAGATTACATAGATCAGAGCCACCAACTTACTCAACTAGCCGAGTTTCCGTCACCATCCATCCACTCTAGCATGCCCAAGGAATGCACCTCTGAACAGAACACATTGCAACTCCTTAGATGACTTGACATACCATGTGACCCGACTGTCATAGGAACGAGAGGCTGTCACTGTTTAAAGAGAAAACTTAATAGAATGCTCAACCAGATACTTTGTAAACATTCCATTTCATCCATTGACATAAAGAACAAAAGGCAAAACAGGAAAACAACTCAACGCTGATCTTAAAGCAGTTATTAATTATCACGCGATCGTGAATTAAACCATAGAGGAGCAAAATAACATGATTGATTTCCGTTTAAAACAACCATTTCCGTTACAAGTTTGCTTTCGTCCCCATGCAATCTGTATGGCGTGTTCCCTGCTGTGACGATAAATAACTGGTACTCCAGAGCGTATGTCGAGATCCTTCAAGAAAATTGAAATTTATCATCTTCAATGTGACAAAGAAAAACACACAAATGTGATTTAAACTAATGTCCCCTTTAAAATCTGACACCAAATACATGCACGTTGGGTAGTCATCAACGGAATACTCGGATGAAGTCGTTTGTCTCTCTATGCCTAAGTGCAACAGTTCAAGGCTACAACCTTATTGCGTGGTTAGAGGCTTCTATTGTTTCTGGATTTTCTTTGCCCAGGTTGACGTCAACACATTACGTTTTTCATCCGCGAAATCGCCCGAGTTACACTGATAGAACGCGCATCAGTCACTGTATAGTTTGAGGATGGTCTGATATTGAGAAAACACGATGATAACGATTTAATTTCACCCATGTATTTTACCTCGCAACACTAGAACAAATGATAAAAGCAGAATGTCACACTATGGGGTGGGTGGGGGGAGTTAATTCTTTAATAAACTTAGTTAATGTGTTTATGCCAACAAACATCAGGAATGGGCTTTACAAATTGTGGTGATATGTAATTAAATTCTTTAATAAACATCATTCTGATGAGTTGCTAAATGAATATGATTGTATGTATAAATAATTTTAATTATAATAAAAACTTTCAAATGTGATTGCTGTTCATTGTTCAGTCATGTTTGTGTGCAACAGTTTGATATTTGATGTGCAGTGTTGTATAATGTCCAGCAATGCTATATTTTATATTTATCTTCACAATTTCCAGAACATACAGTTGCTTTCAAATCAAAAACTGTTGTGTTAACATGATGAAATAAATCTGACGAAAATGTGATTCATTTAATAATAATAATAATAATCTACTTCTATAGCGCCGAGTTCCAGCTAGGCTGCTCACAGGCGCTTGTGCAGTTCAGTCTATTTCATTTCAATTAGATGTGTCTTTAAATGTTTTCGAAAAGTTTGTAGACTTGGGGCGGATTTTAGCGACATAGGGAGGTTGTTCCATAGCATGGGAGCTGCACATTCAAAGCAGCGGTCCCCGTATTTGGTCCTGGATGGTCTGGTGATAAGCAGATCTTTATCTTGTAATCTAAGAGGTCTTGTTGGTCTATGGTTGTTAAGAAGAGATGACAAGTAAGATGGAGCAGTGTTGGTCTTCAGGCACTTGTAGATAATGGTGAGCAACTTGAATTTTATGCGTCTGGCAATGGGTAGCCAATGCAGTTCTCTTAACCTGGGGGTGATGTGGTCTCTTCGAGGACAACGAGTTATTATCCTGGCGGCTGTGTTTTGTATAACCTGGAGTCGATGAACCAGGGAAGCTGTTATCCCAAACAAAAGTGAATTGGCATAGTCAAGGCGAGATATGACTGTTGCTTGAGTGAGAGTTTTGGCGGTATCATCTGAAAGATATCGTCTTAGTTTACCAATCTGATGAAGATGATAGTGAGAAGACTGGCACATTTGGGTGACCTGCTTGTTCATGGTCATGTGGGAGTCAAAAACAACTCATTTGTTGAAAACAGTATTCTCAAAAAAAACATGCATCACGATTAGCCGAAATAACTCACTGTCTCGTACAGCCATTTCTCCCCTCGAACTAGCGGGAACATTGTTCGTGGATACAATGCAGTTTTGTTGAATTATCTTGTCTTTTTACTGTAAATGAAGAAAACGACTGATGGTGTACTTAACACAGACCTATTGTTATTATCTGGTTTAACCCACAATGTCATACAGAACAATGGCAATCACGGATCACCTTCATGGCTAAATACAATGACTACCCGCCCGTCAGGACGATTTCACTGGGAACGATTCTGTCCGGATAAAATATATTTGCCACATATTCTAACACTACACAGGCTCCTCATCAACTATGACATAAATCCGTCATAACATCATGTCTATCTGTAAAGTTACACCACAAGGAAATGGGGAATATCTGAGTTATATTGTGGAAAACGTTTCAGAAAGCTGAGAGAAGGAATTCTATGAAACATTCTTGACGAAACTGTATCGATGTGGATGCTCATGGTGTCTGTTCAGGTCTGGGGCGGTGGGGTAGCCTAGTGGTTAAAGCGTTGGCTCGTCACGCCGAAGACCCGGGTTCGAATCCCCACATGGGTACAATGTATGAAGTCCATTTCTGGTGTCCCCCCGCCGTGATGTTGCTGCAATATTGCTAAAAGCGGCGTAAAACCAAACTCAGTCAGCTGTTCAGGTCCAAACGCGATTACTTCCTACTTGTGTCTGTTGTTATCTGGTTTAATCCACGGCGTCATACAGAACAATGGCCATCACAGATCACCTTAATGGCTAAATACAATGACCACCCGCCCGTCTGGACGATTTCGCGTTTAACGATTCTGTCCAGATAAACCATGTATGCCACACATTCTTATACTACACTTGTTTCTCATCAACTATGATCTAATTTACTATAGCCGACATACATAGTATTTGACAATTTCTGCTGACTTTGCATTTCACAGATTCTACTACACAACGAATCCCTGTAGGCCGATGCAGTAAGACAATACACACAGATATATGTCTCCGTACACATTGGTAAAAAAACATAGTTACCCAAATGACATTTCAACACTGTTTGAATGGCTACCATAAGTCTTTCTTTCTTACAGGAAAGAATACCTCATGCTATGTGTTATCTGAGAACAAGTAAATCATTCTGTCAAACCATGGATTCTTCGTCTTCCAACTACCCAATAATACTATTTTGGTCTGATTAAACATGTTTATCTGATGTGTATACAAGTACTTGATATCGTTCAATTGCACCTGCCTTTTATCCAGCTTCTTGAACTTATTACCTCTGAGGGAAATTTATAAAAACATAAATGTAAAACGTTTATGAATTTAATAGTTTGCTGTGACAAAGACATTTACAAAACTGACAGGTAAAAATAGAGCGGAAAAGCAAGGCATATTCATTTAGTAACCTTCTGAGCTGATAGATGCATTCCACCAAGGAGACCATGCTCTTTGGAAACAAGATTTACTTTGTCTTCGATGCCATATAATACAAAGCTCTTTATCGAGTTGCGAAAGGTAAGTGAAAATACAATAGCACTGAGCCTACCGTCGAACATAAAGTTAGTCGCGTACAGTATGACATTCGTTCTATTTCCCGAACACCTGGTGTCATGACTGATGTTCAGTGCGCAGTTCATATTATGTCCATCACTAGTTTAATTGTACTCCCTGGGGAATATCGATTAGTGAAATTTTAATGCATTTACCAGCTCAAACTATGTTTACAATAAGCCAAGGTCCTGAATATATTGTCCAGCTCTCCCAAACCGCACAAGTTCACAATGACCTTTGAAGATGTATGGGGGTATTAGGCACTGGCTGACATATGTAGCCTAAGTGTCTGAAATTAAAGCGTGTATTGTGATAGTAATCATGTAATTGTCGGAAAGGACTACATAACAAATGTCAAACTTGATCTCTTTATTCTTAGGTTATTTACGAGTAAATCAACATATAGACACTTTCAGGCTAATGGACATCAGACATAATGTACAAAACCCTATGTTGAAATATGAGAGAGATGGTGAGAAAAAATATCAGATGGCCCAACGGAAAGAAACAACGAATTCAATATACACGAGGTACCAGTGCAGGAGTGCAGGTTGCAGATACAGTGTGATAGGGTTAGAAATGAGAAATAAGAGACAGAGTACATTTTACGGAGAATGAAGCTTATCACAGAGTGAGACAGGGAAAAGAGCACTGTGCATGACAAAGACTACATGCTCCCAGATCACGTCGATATTTCGGATGTGCTTAGTTTGAGTGATTGATATTTATTGCTTAAGAGAGACTTTCACTGCAAGCTCATATTTAAATACATTTAATGAACACATACATTTGACTCATTGGTAGAATATCCACATCACGAACATTCAGACGTCTTCGACAAACACCAAAATATAACAGGAACTAAGTTTTAAAGAAAGAAGGCTGATGTGAGCATGGTTTAACAACTGTTTGATCATGACAAAATATTCATTCTGTTCTATACATATCTTCAGATCAATCAATTTTCCATCACGACAAGTGTGTTATACAGTATAACTGTTAATCCAGACACAACTTGAAGGTCACACTACTTCAGAGACAAACACAAAGAGCACGAGAAGTTGCTTGCATCTCATCCAAGTGTCTTGTGTGGCGGCAACAAGTCGGAGGCAGTACGTGTTGAAATCCAATTCCTGTAGACGTGCACACGGCCATGGATTGTCTGAACTGTCGTTCATAATAAATTCATGAAATGATGCCCTAAAAGAAGAGAAACAAGTCTTTCGTGTTTTAATTTCCATTACACAGTAGGGGCTACCGTTTCTCTATGTCAAGTTATTCCTTTGTTTGCAATTCAACCAAATGTTTCACTTTATAAATCAACTTTCCTTATAAAAACATTGTACTCTTATAAGAGTGTTGATTTGTCCCGATCGTTTTAAATTATGAGATTATGTCAATCATACCCTCAGATCACCAGATCTAGTAACATGATTGCAAGAAATAAAATATATGAGTAGACAAGTGTTAGAATTGGAAAAGGTTCAAAATATCTGAAATTTTAGGAATCAGATCCTGCTTACTACAATGCGTTACATGTGCTGGAGTGGTTGTGTAGTTACATTTACATGTCTTTGTCTGTTTATTTTTGGTAGTGTATTACTAGGGGATCATTGATATGTCAAATAGTCTATGAAAAGGAGGGATGGTGGGATAGCCTAGTGGTTAGGGCGTTCGCTCGTCGCACCAAAGGCCCGGTTTCGATTCCCCGCATGGCTACAATTTGTGAAGTCATTTCTGGTGTCCCCCGCCGTGATATTGCTGGAATATTGCTAAAAGTGGCGTAAAACCATACTCACTCACTATGTTTCACAACTTTTGAGAAGTGGTTCTTGCTCGTTGGGCTTATTTCAGGATTAATACATTCAAAGCCTTAGCATAGCTTTCAAAATGCTTTAGGTGATCCTGTGGCAGACATTTAAAACCTGACACATCCTAGTGGGCCACGTCAGTTCTCTACACTCGGTACTTTTCAAAACTGACACAATATAAGCATAATGCCATCCAATATGGATTCGACATAATCTGTTAAAACTGGTGGTGCTATGTGGAGAGAGTAGGGAAATCTGTGTGACAGCTTTAATTGGCATCGGACATCTCCAACTGTTAGCGTGTTAACTGGACAGGGTGAGGATGGCTATATGCATTACCTCTCCGTATACTTACTGCAGTGCAACCAACAAGCATGGTGCTGAGAAACCACAGTCACTTTCAAACTGGAATTCCTATACGCAAGGGTTATAACAAACATATCCACAATTTGTAAGACAAAATCTCCCCTGTTAGAAACGTCCAATATCACGAGTACATGTTTATGAATGAGACAGTATGGTGTTTACCAACACTGTGTTCAATGACATGAATCAAAATAAACAAGTCCTGGCCCATATGAGCGTATCCTGTTCCACCGATTGATCCCATTACAAACACATCCAACTGGCATGTCAATTGTTCACCTGAACCAATTATATTGGAAAGTATTATCACATGTCAATTTAGGGAATTGCATCCTACATAATTCTGGTCAACCATGCAAAGAATTGGAGAACATAACAAATGCTCTTTCTGTTGATCAAGTTGTGATATATTTCCTGCGAGGCGGTCATGTTCATATGTTCATGGTTGGTTTCTGTCTCAGTTTTTCGTGTAAGGCCAGACGTTCAGTGATAGCTGGCTGGGACAGAATGGATGGATTCTAATTCTTTCGAGTCTCCAAGCTTAACACCAATCATTGGAGTTATGTCTGAAATACAACTCGGGTGCACTTGTCAGGATCTGATTCTGTACGACTCAAGTCTGCAGTTTACTAATGCAGACACACAAAGGCACAGCACTAATTTCCCAGTGGTGTGAAGGAACTTACATATGACACCAAAACAGTAGACCAACGCTTCATGTCGACAGAAGGAAATCGATTAAACATTCAGTTCAGATGCATGAGATATTTAAAGAATAAGCTAAAGTACTGACAAACTATTTGCTTTGATGAAAAGCTGCATTGTTGTAAATTCTATTGACACCGCAATGTGTCAATTTCCCTTTACATTGGTTTCATGTTGTTTAGGAGAGGCTGGACAAGTAAAAAAGCATAATCGGTTATAATTTGTCAGATACATAGCAAAATAAAAACATCTACCCTTTATCCTGAATGTTAAAAAGCGTGTATATTAGAAGTTACCTTTCATGCACGAACAGTAACAGCTGTATGTGGTAATATCGTTGCAAAATATAACACATAGAAACATATACTAGCTTCAATAATTCTGGCGAGTAATACTATGTGTACAAGGTCTGGGGACGATTCACTGATACACTGTGTCCTGAGGTAAATGTGATCTAAATCCTGCCTACAGAGCACAGGTGACAACTTTACAACAATATCAGGATTCTCCATCATGACACTGTTACTACCTGATCCAGTGGTCCTCGAGCATCTTATTGACCTCTGTCTTTTTCTATGGAAAGTATGAGATAACACTGAAAAAAGTGTATCAATGACAAATGTCAATATTGATCCGTTGTACAGGCTATCATCACATAATCTGATACTGACACCGACATTCGAATAAACAGGTCATTAGACCAGATTAAATTTGAACAAAAGCATTCTTTTTTATATAAATTACAGCTCAGTTTATCCTCAAATTCTTTTATCCCATCTATACTGTTAGTTAAGTACAGAAAGTTCTAGCTGAGTGTTTGTGAAACATATGTCTGACTTTCATGGTATAGTGTGTTTTTTATGTAACTTTATATTTTATATTTATCATCATCATCATCATCATCATGACATACACAGTAATCATATCAGCCATCACATAAACAATTAGAAGGGCAGCAATTGTTGATGCTGCGTGGATGAAGCGTAGAATTAGATGTTTAAAGAGATCTGAATATTACTGAAATAGATAGCACGATACTCGAAAGGTCATCTGATTCGTAGGCGATTAATGTGCTGAGTATAGATTCCAAGTTCCTGGAGGTCACCTAATGTCAGCCTAAAGAGTTACATAACATGAAAAAATAGTGATGAACCGATAAATGATGAGATCTCTTGACTTTATTGGATTTGATTTTCTGTGGAGATGCGGTAAGGGCGCTGGGATTGGGTTTCTTTTTTTGAAAAACGTATATGCAGTTCCAGACAATGCTGTCAACAAATATGCTGGACGTGCAACGTAAGGCCGTTGGAAACATACTGGAAATAGTTTTGTCACGCTGTACTGTTTAACTGGTACTGTTGTGGAAAGACATGTACAGTCACAAAGATCATTAAGTAGTAGAAAACATAACGTGTGATAGGTTCCGTCATACAACACAAATACCAGGTCTATCGACTGGGTATCAATGTAGTAAATATGTTCTAAACACCTTTCTCATGAAGGTTAACAGCACAGACTCACTTCTTAACAAGAGCAAAATCTTGGTTCGTTTGTGGGTGACATTTCAAGTAGATACGGCATGGTACAAGGTGACAGATTGTAAAAACTTAATGTGCGATCTAGATTAGTTATAGATGTTTGACAGGGTGTCATAGTTTCATAAGGAACATGCAATAGGAATAAATGTATTTCTTGAGGACACCCTTTATGCCTCAAAAAACGTCCTTTATGCCTTGAAAAACGTCAAATGTACAGAACAAGCACCAAATACCAAGGTATAACCTTTTCCTCCTAGAACAGTGGATTACTGTATTCGACTGTATATTTCTATCACCTAGAAAGTATGAAAATCTGTGGACGGGAGATGTTATTAATCACATTGTTTCGCAACAGTCTGAGCACACAGTAACTTTGAAGAAGGTATTTACTTGAGTAGAGATTGATATCACAGATTAACAGTTAAGATTACATTGTTCAGGCCAAGATGAAAGATTACTTTTCTGTTTCTGAGTGACGAAATGATTACCGGATATTATCTGTCTGTCGACAGATGATGGTACCGACATCCAAGTGTTGATTTGGTTGGCACAATAGAATAGAAAAAAAGACATCAAAGATGAGATAACATAGCAGCGGCCACAGGCAACAGAGAAGATGAAGTCAACATTCTACAGAGGACGACTCGCACATCAGAGATAACTGTCACAGGGATATTGTATGAAACACAAAAACCTTGACTTTGGACATTGTACATCACAGACTGAAGTCATCACAATAAAACATATGTTCCGAAACATAGATCACACAGTGGAACGTGTCCTTGAGCTTCAGAAGTCAGCCCATTCCAGATGTAAACATAGACACATATGGCAAGCTCAGCAAGTCTCCACTTCTAACACGAATAAATAATAGATTAGTATTTGATTACTTCTACCTGCCCTCCAAAACACTGACCACTTTAACTAATCATTGGCGTAAATACAGTTCCTTGCCTCCAGAAACAAATCGACAAGGTAAATTAATCTCTTATCTATCTATTCATATGAATATCAGTCAGTCAACTGATTCCAAACACATCTCCCAAGCTCAGCAAGTCTCCACTCCCAACACGAATAAATAATAGATTAGTATTTGATTACTACTACAACTCCGAAACACTAACCACTTTAACTAATCTATGAGGTAAGTACAGGCCCTTGCCTCCAGAAACAAGTCGACAAGGTCATTTAATCTCACTTTTATGCATTCATATGAATATCAATCAGTCAACTATACGACTTGTTGTGACATACGATTTCTCTGTCTATCTTAAGATGACCTTAACGAAGGATATATATAATAGGCCTCATGTCAATCACCCACTCGTTCCTCTAATGATATATATTATATGCTGCATGGGTCTAACACACTTATTCATATATATATTTTAGGTTGAATTGGTCTCACCCACTCAATCATATAGCGGTATATAATATAGGCCGCATTGGTCTCTTATTCTTTTGGATTACTGAGATGCAGACCTATATGTCCCCATGCTCTTCAAAACAAGAAATGAGGATTGGGTGGTCACAGCCGTTAGCTTTAGCTGTCTATTTTAGGAAGGGCTTAAGAAACGAAATATATTTTAGGACGCAATGGTCTCACCCTCTCTTATATACAACCATATATATTATAAACTGCATTTGTCTCACCCATGTATTTATATATTCTGTGGGATTACTGAGATGCAGACATATATGTCCCCATGCTCTTCAAAACATAAAATGAGGATTGGGTGGTCACAGCCGTTAGCTTTAGCTGTCTATTTTAGGAAGGGCTTAAGAAACGAAATATATTTTAGGACGCAATGGTCTCACCCTCTCTTATATACAACCATATATATTATAAACTGCATTTGTCTCACCCATGAATTTATATATTCTGTGGGATTACTGAGATGCAAACAAATATGTCCCAATGCTCTTCAAAACATAAAATGAGGATTGGGTGGTCACAGTCATTCGCATTGATCACACGAAAGCATGAGCCACCAGTGGTTCCACTAAAGCGACTTGAATATATTCCAAAACACAATTGTTAGATTACATAGATGACTTTCTTTCTCAGAGACTCGCTGTCGGAGCCACCCACTTACTCAACTAGTCGAGTTTCCTTCACCATCCATCCACTCTCGCATGCCAAGGGAATGCACCTCTCAACAGAACATTGCAACTCCTTAGATGACCTGACATACCATGTGACCCGAATGTCAAAGGAACGAGAGGCTGTCACTGTTTAAATAATGCTCAACCAGACACTTTGTTAACATTCCATTTCATCCATTGACATAAAGAACAAAAGGCAAAACAGGAAAACAACTCAACGCTGATTTTAAAGCAGTTATTAATTATCACGTGATCGTGAATTAAACCATAGAGGAGCAAAACAATTTCTGTTTAAAACAACAATTTCCGTTACAAGTTTGCTTTCGTCCTCATGCAATCTGTATGGCGTGTTCCATGCTGTGACGATAAATAACTGGTACTCCAGCGTGTATGTCCAGATCCTTCAAGAAAATTGAAGTTTATCATCTTCAATGTGACAAAGAAAAACACACAAATGTGATTTAGGCTAATGTCCCCCTTAAAATCTGACACCAAATACATGCACGTTGGGTAGTCATCAACGGAATGCTCGGATGAGGTCGTTTGTCTCTCTATGCCTAAGAGCAACAGTTCAAGGTTACAACCTTATTGCGTGGTTAGATGCTTCTATTGTTTCTGGATCTTTTTGTCCACCTTGACGTCAACACATTACGTTTTTCATCCGCGAAATCGCTCAAGTTATACTGATAGAACGCGCATTGGGCATATTGAGAAAACACGATGATAACGATCTAATTTCACCCATGTATTTTACCTCTCAACACTATTAACATATGATAAAGCAGAATGTCACACTATGGGGTGGGTGGGGGGAGTTAATTCTTTAATAAACTTAGTTAATGTGTTTATGCCAACAAACATCAGGAATGGGCTTTACAAATTGTGGTGATATTTAATGAAATTCTTTAATAAACATCATTCTGATGAGTTGCTAAATGAATATGACTGTATGTATAAATAATTTTAATTCTAATAAAAACTTTAAAATGTGATTGCTGTGTATTGTTCAGTCATGTTTGTGTGCAACAGTTTGATATTTGATGTGCAGTGTTGTATAATGTCCAGCAACGCTATATTTCATATTTATCTTCACAATTTCCAGAACTCACAGTTGCTTTCAAATCAAAAACTGTTGTGTTAACATAATGAAATAAATCTGACGAAAATGTGATTCATTTGTTGAAAACAGTATTCTAAAAAAAAACATGCATCCCGATTAGACGAAATAACTCACTGTCTCGTACAGCCATTTCTCCCCTCGAACTAGCGGGAACATTATTCGTGGATAAAATGTAGTTTTGTTGAATTATCTTGTCTTTTTACTGTTAATGAAGAAAAACGACTGATGGTGTACTTAACACAGACCTATTGTTATTATCTGGTTTAATCCATAGTGTCATACAGAACAATGGCCATCACAGATTACCTTCATGGCTAAATACAATGACCACCCGTCCGTCAGGACGATTTCACTGGGAACTATTCTGTCTGGATAAAGTATATATGCCACATATTCTAACACTACACAGGCTCCTCATCAACTATGACATAAATCCGTCATAACATCATGTCTATCTGTAAAGGTACACCACATGGAAATGGGGAATATCTGAGTTATACTGTGGAAAACGTTTCAGAAAGTTGAGAGAAGGAATTCTATGAAACATTCTTGACGAAACTGTATCGATGTGGATGCTCATGGTGTCTATTCAGGTCCGGGGCGGTGGGGTAGCCTAGTGGTTAAAGCGTTGACTCGTCACGCCGAAGACCTGGGTTCGAATCCCCACATGGGTACAATGTATGAAGTCCATTTCTGGTGTCCCCCGCCGTGATTTTGCTGCAATATTGCTAAAAGCGGCGTAAAACCAAACTCAGTCAGCTGTTCAGGTCCAAACTCAATTACTTCCTACTTGTGTCTCTTGTTATCTGGACGATTTCGCGAATTCAATATAAAAGAGATCACCAGTGCAGGAGTGCAGGTTACAGATACAGTGTCATAGGGTTTGAAAGGGTTTGACAGAGTACATGTTACTGAGAATGAAGCTTACCACAGACTAAGACAGGGAAAAAGAGCACTGTGGATGACAAAGACTACATGCTCCCAGTTCACGTCGATATATCTCGTGTTTAACGTGAGTGATTTGATATTTATTACTTAAGAGAGATTTTCACTGCAAGCTCATATTTGAATACATTTAATGAACACATACATTTGACTCATTGGTAGAATATCCACACCATGAACATTCAGACGTCTTCAATAAACACCAAAATATAACAGGAACTAAGTTTTAAAGAAAGAAGGCTGATGGGATTATGGTTTAACAACTATTGGATGATGACAAAATATTCATTCTGTTCTATACATATCTTCAGATCAATCAATTTTCCATCACGACAAGTGTATTATACAATATAACCGTTACTCCAGACACAACTTGAAGGTAACACTACTTCAGAGACAAACACGAAGAGCACGAGATGTTGCTTGCATCTCATCCAAGTGTCTTGTGTGGCGGCAACAAGTCGGAGGCAGTACGTGTTGAAATCCAATTCCTGTAGACGTGCACACGGCCATGGATTGTCTGAACTCTCTTTCATAATAAATTCATGAAATGATGCCCTAAAAGAAGAGAAACATGTCTTTCGTGTTTTAATTTCCATTACACAGTAGGGGCTACCGTTTCTCTATGTCAAGTTATTCCTTTGTTTGCAATTCAACCAAATGTTTCACTTTATAAATCAACTTTTCTTATAAAAACATTGTACTCTTTTAAGAGTGTTAATTTGTCCCGATCGTTTTGAATTATGACATTATGTCAATCATACCCTCAGATCACCGGATCTAGTAACACGATTGCAAGAAATAAAATATATGAGTAGACAAGTGTTAGAATTGGAAAAGGTTCAACATATCTAAAAGTTTAGGAATCCGATCCTGCTTACTACAATGCGTTACGTCTGCTGGAGTGGTTGTGTAGTTACATTTACATGTCTTTGTCTGTATATTTTTGCAGAGTATTACTAGGGGATGATTGATATGTCAAATAGTCTATGAAAAGGAGGGATGTGGGATAGCCTAGTGGTTAGGGCGTTCGCTCGTCGCACCGAAGGCCCGGTTTCGATTCCCCGCATGGGTACAATTTGTGAAGCCATTTCTGGTGTCCCCCTACGTGATATTGCTGGAATATTGCTAAAAGTGGCGTAAAACCATATTCACTCACTATGTTTCATAACCTTTGAGAAGTGGTTCTTGCTCGTGGGGCTTATTTCAGGATTAATACATTCAAAGCCTTAGCATAGCTTTCAAAATGCTTTAGGTGGTCCTGTGGCGGACATTTAAAACCTGACACATCCTAGTGGGCCACGTCAGTTCTCTACACGCAGTACTTTTCAAAACTGACACAATATAAGCACAATGCCATCCAAAATGGATTCGAGTTAATCTGTTAAAACTGGTGGTGCCATGTTGGGAGAGCAGGCATGTCTGCGTGGTAGGTTTAATTTTCATTGGACATCTCAGACTGTGAGCGTTTTAAGTGGACAGATTGACGATGGCTATAAGCATTACCACTCTGTATACTTACTGCAGTGCAACGCACAAGCATGGTGCTGAGAAACCACAGTCACTTTCAAACTGGAATTCCTATACACAAGGGTTATAACAAACATATCCACAATCGTGAGACAAAATCTCCCCTATTAGAAAGGTCCAATTCCGCCTATATCATGAGTACACGTTTATGAGTGAGAGAGTAAAAGTAGTGTTGACCCATATGAGCGTATCCTGCTCCAACGATTGAATCCGAAACAAACACACACCCAAAGGCATGCCCATTGTTCACCTGAAAGAATTATATTAGAAAGTGTTATCACATGTCAATATAGGGAATTGCATCCTACATAATTCTGGTCAGCCATGCGAAGAATTGGAGAAAATAACAAATGCTCTCTCTGTTGATCAAGGTGGGAAGTGTTTCTTGTGGGGTAGTCATGTTCAAATGCTCATGGTTGGTTTCTGCAGATTTCTGTCTCAGTTTACAAACTGGCCTTAAGTATAGCATTATTTGATGTGTCACCTATTTCAAGTGATTTGATGAAACACTTCATGTGTGCGTGCGTGCGTGAGTGCGCGTGTGTGTGTGAGTGCTACACACTGTTATGTTATTGGAGCATCGTCAGTAGGACCAACGGCCAGCTTTTCATGTAAGGCTGCTAGACGTTCAATGACAGCTGGCCGGGTCAGAATGGATGTATTCCAAATCTTTCGAGTCTCAGAGGCTTGACACCAATCACTGGAGTTATGTCAGAAACACAACTCGACTTCACGTGTCAGGAACTGGTCCTGTAGGGTTTCTGTCTGGAGTTCACTAATGCAGACACACAGAGGCACAGCACTAATTTCCCAGTGGTGTGAAGGAACTTACATATGACACCAAAACAGTAGACCAACGCTTCATGTCGACAGCAGGAAATCGCTTAAACATTCAGTTCAGATGCATGAGATTTTTAAAGAATAAGCAAAAGTACATGTACACACACCAAGATCACCAAACAATAAAGAAAACATGACGAGTGATAAGTTACGTACGTCCAGGTCTATGGACTGGGCATCAGTGTAGTGAATATGCTCTGAACACCTTTCTCATGAAGGTATTATTTTGATAGCACAGAGTCACTTCTCAAAAACAAGAGCAAAATTCTGGTTCGTTTCTGGATGACATATCAAGTAGATACTAGACAGTAAAAGGTGAGGGATCGCATAAAATTTAATGTGCGATCTACATTTGTAATATATGTTTGACAAGATGTCATAGTTTCATAAAAAGAATACATTGCGCTAACCGGCTTGTGACATGCAATAGAAATAAATGTATTTCTTGAGGACATTGTTTATGCCTTTAAAAATGTCTATCATGCCTTAAAAACGTCAAATGTCAAATTATCTAAAATAACTCACGAACAAACACCAAATACCAAGCTATAACCTTTTCCTCACAAAACAGTGGATGACTGTATTCGACGGTATATTTCTATCGCTCAGAAAGTATGAAAATCTGTCGACGGGGGATGTTATTAATCACATTGTTTCGCAACAGTCTGACCACGCAGTAGCTTTGAAGAAGGTAATTTTTTTTTTTTTTTTTTTTTTTATTCATTCAAAATCAGTAGATACAAGTATACAAAGTACATGATGCAACAACACTTGTACACCGTAGAACAGAAATTCATATGGGTTGGCATTACACATATTGGGATCTTCACAGTAGCTTTGAAGAAGGTAATTACTTGAGTAGAGATTGATATCACAGATTGACAGTTAAGATTACATTGTTCAGGCCAAGATGAAAGATTTCTTTTCTGTTTCTGAGTGACGAAATGATTACCGGATATTATCTGTCTGTCGACAGATGATGGTACCGACATCCAAGTGTTGATTTGGTTGGCACCATAGAATAGAAAAAAAGACATCAAAGATGAGATAACTTAGCAGCGGCCACAGGCAACAAAGAAGAGGAATTCAACATTCTTCAGAGGACGACTCGCACATCAGAGATAACTGTCACACGGATATTGTATAAAACACAGAAAACCAAGACTTTGAACATGACACAGCACAGAATGCGACCGAAGTCGTCATAATAAAACATAGATCACACAGTGGAAGGTATCCTTGAGCTTCAGAAGACAGCCCATTCCAGATGTAAAACATAGACACATATTGCAAGCACACCAAGCCTCCAGGTAAGAACTGTCCCTTACCTCCAGAAACAAGTCGACAAGGTCATTTAATCTCACTATTATCTATTCATATGAATATCTATCAGTCAGCTATACGACGTGTTGTGACATACGATTTCTCTGTCTATCTTAAGATGACCTTAATGAACGATATATCTTACAGGCCTCATGTCAATCACCCACTCATTCCTATAGTGATATATATATATATATATATTATGCTGCATGGGTTTCACACACTTATTTAAATAACGATACATATTTTAGGCTGAATTGGTCTCACCCACTTAGTCATATAGCGGTATATAATATGTGGTCACAGCCGCTTGCTTTAGCTCGTCTATTTTGTGGGAAGGGCTTAAGAAACAGAAATAAACTCTGTCAAAAAAGAAACGCAAACCCTGTATTTTAGAGATTTTGATCTGAAGTTTTAAGACGACACAGCATTTTTATTATTTAAGACAGAAGTCTGAAATTTGGCAGAATAATAACCAAGATGGGCATGTTTAAAATTGTCATTTCAAAAGTCATCTCTCTGAGACACCAGTTTGTCACCAGGGGGCGTCTTTTCTCAGTATCTCGTATAGGCACCACGAGCTGCAATCACTGCACGGCATCTCCTTGGACAAAGAACGGATAAGACGCCGGATTCTTTCCTGGGGAATGGCTCTCCACTCCTCCTGCAGTGCAACGCCGAGCTGTTGCAGCGTCTGTGGCGGCGGCTGACGTTGACGTACGCGTCGACCCAGAGTATCCACAGGTGTTCAATAGGGTTGAGGTCTGGTGATTTAGGGGCTATGGCAAGACATTGACGTTGGAATTCTGCAGAAAGTTCATTGTTGCACGTGCAGTATGAGGCCTGGCGTTGTCTGGTTGAAAAATCTGTGTCTGTTGGTCAATAATCGGGAGAAGGTGAGGCTGTAATGCGTGGTTGATGTAACGTTGGGCTGTCAGGTTCCCTTCAACGATCACCAAGTCTGATTTCTGGTTGTATGAGATGGATCCCCAAACCATAATCGCTTTCCGCCAAATCTGTCCCCTGTCGGACGCAGATGGAGGCGCAAAACGTTCATGACGTCTCCTATACACGTTTTTCTTCCGTCGTGATGTTGCAAAAAGAAACAGGATTCATCAGAAAACCATATGCGCCTCCATATCCTTACGTTGTTGTTGCACCACCTGAGTCGTCGGCGGAGATGTAGGGGGCGAAGTACGGAGTCAACAACTGGTCTACAGGCACGTAAACCCGCTTCTTTCAGACGGTTCCTAATCGTTTGAGCTGACACTCTCAGCCTCAAACCTGGTATTTGTGTGGCAGTCATATTCTTTTGGATTACTGAGGTGCAGATATACGTCCCAATGCTCTTCAAAACATAAAATGAGGATTGGGTGGTCACAGTCATTCGCATGGATCACACGAAAGCATTGCCCACCAGTGGTTCCACTAAAGCGACTTGAATATATTCCAAAACACAATTGTATAGATTACATAGATGAATTTCTTACACAGAGACTCGCTGTCGCAACTAGCCGAGTTTCCTTCACCATCCATCCACTCTAGCATGCCCAAGGAATGCACCTCTCAACAGAACACATTGCCAACTCCTTAGATGACTTGACATACCATGTGACCCGAATGTCATAGGAACGAGAGGCTGTCACTGTTTAAAGAGAAAACTTAATAGAATGCTCAACCAGATACTTTGTAAACATTCCATTTCATCCATTGACATAAAGAACAAAAGGCAAAACAGGAAAACAACTCAACGCTGATCTTAAAGCAGTTATTAATTATCACGTGATCGTGAATTGAACCATAGAGGAGCAAAACAACATGATTGATTTCCGTTTAAAACAACCATTTCCGTTACAAGTTTGCTTTCGTCCTCATGCAATCTGTATGGCGTGTTCCATGCTGTGACGATAAATAACTGGTACTCCAGCGTGTATGTCGAGATCCTTCAAGAAAATTGAAGTTTATCATCTTCAATGTGACAAAGAAAAACACACAATTGTGATTTAGGCTAATGTCCCCTAAAATCTGACACCAAATACATGCACGTTGGGTAGTCATCAACGGAATGCTCGGATGAGGTCGTTTGTCTCTCTATGCCTAAGTGCAACAGTTCAAGGTTACAACCTTATTGCGTGGTTAGAGGCTTCTATTGTTTCTGGATCTTTTTGTCCACCTTGACGTCAACACATTACGTTTTTCATCCGCGAAATCGCTCAAGTTATACTGATAGAACGCGCATCGGGCATATTGAGAAAACACGATGATAACGATCTAATTTCACCCATGTATTTTACCTCGCAACACTATTAACAAATGATAAAAGCAGAATGTCACACTATGGGGTGGGTGGGGGGAGTTAATTCTTTAATAAACTTAGTTAATGTGTTTATGCCAACAAACATCAGGAATGGGCTTTACAAATTGTGGTGATATTTAATGAAATTCTTTAATAAACATCATTCTGATGAGTTGCTAAATGAATATGATTGTATGTATAAATAATTTTAATTCTAATAAAAACTTTAAAATGTGATTGCTGTTCATTGTTCAGTCATGTTTGTGTGCAACAGTTTGATATTTGATGTGCAGTGTTGTATAATGTCCAGCAACGCTATATTTTATATTTATCTTCACAATTTCCAGAACAGACAGTTGCTTTCAAATCAAAAACTGTTGTGTTAACATGATGAAATAAATCTGACGAAAATGTGATTCATTTGTTGAAAACAGTATTCTAACAAAAAACATGCATCACGATTAGACGAAATTAAATCACTGTCTCGTACAGCCATTTCTCCCCTCGAACTAGCGGGAACATTATTCGTGGATACAATGTAGTTTTGTTGAATTATCTTGTCTTTTTACTGTTAATGAAGAAAAACGACTGATGGTGTACTTAACACAGACCTATTGTTATTATCTGGTTTAACCCACAATGTCATACAGAACAATGGCCATCACGGATCACCTTCATGGCTAAATACAATGACTACCCGCCCGTCAGGACGATTTCACTGGGAACGATTCTGTCCGGATAAAATATATATGCCACATATTCTAACACTACACAGGCTCCTCATCAACTATGACATAAATCCGTCATAACATCATGTCTATCTGTAAAGGTACACCACATGGAAATGGGGAATATCTGAGTTATACTGTGGAAAACGTTTCAGAAAGGTGAGAGAAGGAATTCTATGAAACATTCTTGACGAAACTGTATCGATGTGGATGCTCATGGTGTCTGTTCAGGTCTGGGGCGGTGGGGTAGCCTAGTGGTTAAAGCGTTGGCTCGTCACGCCGAAGACCCGGGTTCGAATCCCCACATGGGTACAATGTATGAAGTCCATTTCTGGTGTCCCCCGCCGTGATTTTGCTGCAATATTGCTAAAAGCGGCGTAAAACCAAACTCAGTCAGCTGTTCAGGTCCAAACGCGATTACTTCCTACTTGTGTCTGTTGTTATCTGGTTTAATCCACGGCGTCATACAGAACAATGGCCATCACAGATCACCTTAATGGCTAAATACAATGACCACCCGCCCGTCTGGACGATTTCGCGTTTAACGATTCTGTCCGGATAAACCATGTATGCCACACATTCTCATACTACACTTGTTTCTCATCAACTATGATCTAATTTACTATAGCCGACATACCTAGTATTTGACAATTTCTGCTGACTTTGCATTTCACAGATTCTACTACACAACGAATCCCTGTAGGCCGATGCAGTAAGACAATACACACAGATATATGTCTCCGTACACATTGGTAAAAAACATAGTTACCCAAATGACATTTCAACACTGTTTGGATGGCTACCATAAGTCTTTCTTTCTTATAGGAAAGAATACCTCATGCTATGTGTTATCTGCGAACAAGTAAATCATTCTGTCAAACCATGGCTTCTTCGTCTTCCAACTCTCCCAATAATAATATTTTGGTCTGATTAAACATGTTTATCTGATGTATATACAAGTACTTGATATCGTTCAATTGCACCTGCCTTTTATCCAGCTTCTTGAACTTATAACCTCTGAGGGAAATTTATAAAAACATAAATGTAAAACGTTTATGAATTTAATAGTTTGCTGTGAGAAAGACATTTACAAAACTGACAGGTAAAAATATGGCGGAAAAGCAAGGCATATTCATTTAGTAACCTTCTGAGCTGATAGATGCATTCCACCAAGGAGACCATGCTCTTTGGAAACAAGATTTACTTTGTCTTCGATGCCATATAATACAAAGCTCTTTATCGAGTTGCGAAAGGTAAGTGAAAATACAATAGCACTGAGCCTACAGTCGAACATAAAGTTAGTCGCGTACAGTGTGACATGCGTTCTATTTCCCGAACACCTGGTGTTATGACTGATGTTCAGTGCCCAGTTCATATTATGTCCATCACTAGTTTAATTGTACTCCCTGGGGAATATCGATTAGTGAAATTGTAATGCATTTACCAGCTCAAACTATGTTTACAATAAGCCAACGTCCTGAATATATTGACTATTGTCAAGCTCTCCCAAACAGCACAAGTTCACAATGACCTTTGAAGATGTATGGGGGTATTAGGCACTGGCTGACATATGTAGCCTAAGTGTCTGAAATTAAAGCGTGTATTGTGATAGTAATCATGTAATTGTCGGCAAGGACTACATAACAAATGTCAATCTTGATCTCTTTATTCTTAGGTTATTTACGAGTAAATCAACATATAGACACTTTCAGGCTAATGGACATCAGACATAATGTACAAAAACTATGTTGAAATATGAGAGCGATGGTGAGAAAACATATCAGATGGCACAACGGAAAGAAACAAGGAATTCAATATAAACGAGATCACCAGTGCAGGAGTGCACGTTACAGATACGGTGTGATAGGGTTAGAAATGAGAAATAAGAGACAGAGTACATTTTACGGGCAATGAAGCTTATCACAGAGTGAGACACGGAAAAGAGCACTGTGGATGACAAAGACTACGTGCTCCCAGATCACGTCGATATTTCGGATGTGTTTAGTTTGAGTGATTGATATTTATTGCTTAAGAGAGACTTTCACTGCAAGCTCATATTTAAATACATTTAATGAACATATACATTTGACTCATTGGTAGAATATCCACATCACGAACATGCAGACGTCTTCGACAAACACCAAAATATAACAGGAACTAAGTTTTAAAGAAAGAAGGCTGATGTGAGCATGGTTTAACAACTGTTTGATCATGACAAAATATTCATTCTGCTCTATACATATCTTCAGATCAATCAATTTTCCATCACGACAAGTGTGTTATACAATATAACCGTTACTCCAGATACAACTTGAAGGTAACACTACTTCAGAGACAAACACGAAGAGCACGAGATGTTGCTTGCATCTCATCCAAGTGTCTTGTGTGGCGGCAACAAGTCGGAGGCAGAACGTGTTGAAATCCAATTCCTGTAGACGTGCACACAGCCATGGATTGTCTGAACTGTCGTTCATAATAAATTCATGAAATGATGCCCTAAAAGAATAGAAACATGTCTTTCGTGTCTTAATTTACATTACACAGTAGGGGCTACCGTTTCTCTATGTCAAGTTATTCCTTTGTTTACAATTTAACCAAATCTTTCACTTTATAAATCAACTTTCCTTATAAAAACATTGTACTCTTATAAGAGTGTTGATTTGTCCCGATCACCAAAACTAGTTACACGATTGCTAGAAATGAAATATATGAGTAGACAAGTGTTAGACTTGGAAAAGGTTCAAAATATCTGAAAGTTTAGGAATCAGATCCTGCTTATTACAATGCGTTACTTGTGCTGGAGTGGTTGTGTAGTTACATTTACATGTCTTTGTCTGTTTATTTTTGCAGTGTATAATTAGGGGATCATTGATATTTCAAAAAGTCTATGAAAAGGAGCGGCGATGGGGTAGCCTTGTGGTTGGGGCGTTCGCTCGTGTCGCCGAAGGCCCGGGTTTCATTCCGCACATGGGTACAATTTGTGAAGCCCATTTCTGGTGTCCCCCGCCGTGATATTGCTGGAATATTGCTAAAAGCGGCGTAAAACCATATTCACTCACTCATTCTAAAAAGGAACCATCAAACTGAACAAAAGTCAAGTTTCCGTTTATGTGGTACAGGTGCTTTTGCCTTTGACGTCTATGTTTCACAACTTTTGAGAAGTGGTTATTGCTCGTGGGGCAGGATTAATACATTCAAAGCCTTAGCATAGCTTTCGAAATATTTTTAGGTGGTCCTGTGTCGGACATTGAAAAACCGACACATCCTAGTGGGCCACCTCAGTTCTTTACCCGGGGTACTTTTCAAAACTGACACAACAGAAGCATAATGCCATCCAAAATGGATTCGATTTAATCTGTTAAAACTGGTGTGGCCATGTAGGGAGAGCAGGGATATCTGTGTGGTAGGTTTAAATTTCATTGGAAATCTCCGACTGTGAGCGTTTTAACTGGACAGATTGGCGATGACTATGGTGTTGAGAAACCACAGTCACTTTCAAACTGGGATTCCTATACACAAGGGTTATAACAAACATATCCACAATCGTAAGACAATATCTCCCCTGTTAGAAAGGTCCAAATCCTCCTATATCACGAGTACATGTTTATGAGTGAGAGAGTATGGAATTTACCAACACTGGGTTCAATGTCATGAATCAAAATAAACAAGTCCTGGCCCACATGAGCGTATCCTGCTCCACCGATTGATCCCATAACAAACACATCCAACTGGCATGTCAATTGTTCACCTGAACCAATCATATTGGAAAATATTATCGAATGTCAATATAGGGGTTTGCATCCTACATAATTCTGGTCAGCCATGCAAAGAATTGGAGAACATAACAAATGCTCTCTCTGTTTATCAAGTTGTGATATGTTTCTTGTGGGGTAGTCATGTTCATATGTTCATGGTTGGTTTCTGTCTCAGTTTACAAACTGGCCTTAAGTATAGCATTATTTGATGTGTCACCTATTTCGAGTGATTTGATGAAACACTTCATGTAGTAGTGCTTATATATATATATATATATATATATATATATATATATATATATATATATATATATCTCTCTCTGTGTGTGTGTGTGTGTGTGTGTGTGTGTGTGTGTGTACTGTTATGTTATTAGAGCATCGTCAGTCGGGCCAGATTTTCGTGTAAGGCTGCCAGAATCAATCAATCAGTTTGTTGCATGAAGGCCAGAGGCCCATATACAGAATAAATATGTATGATATGTACAACATATACAACATGGGACACACACGTTACATTGAATCTTTTCTCAATATAAGCGCAGGATAAATAAATAGAGCTACCTTATATTGTAATAGGGATGCTTTACATGAAAGTATTGAATACAGTTTGGTAGAATTAATATTTGATTGTAGCCATTGTGGAAAATACAGTTGCCTTAAATCATTATATGCGGGACAAAGAAATAGAAAGTGTAATTCATTCTCTACAGTATTACAAAATGGACAGAGCCTTTGTGATTTTATAATAGATGAGTATCTTCCTTGATTGGTATATACATCATTTAGGCCAAGTCTCAGGCGTATGAAAACATTACGAAGCTTTTTACTACGTAAGTTGTATAGATACGTCTCAGGTTCAAGTAAAGATTTAAACTCACGATAACAATCATATCTTGAACTTTCATATAAAGATGAATGCCGGTCTTGTTTAAAGATATCGATAGCCCTGGTACGAAAGAGTTTGATAAATGCATTAACGTCGCCCAGGGTTTGGGATAGCCAAACAAATCCAAAGCTAATCTAAACAAAAGATTAAGAATACGGGTTGCCCAAGTATTTTTACCAATATTATCAAGATGGACAATCATATTGTAGGTTTTTCTGGGCAGACGATGTTCTGGCATATTTATTACTTTACACCAGTACTTTAAACAGCGAGAGTAAGAAATTATGCACAAAGGAAATCTCCCACATTGACCGTACACCATATTATTAGGGGTAGATATCCCAACATTTTAAAACCTTTTACATGCAAGAAGGTGAACCTTTTCAATTCCTTATTGCCCCAAATTTCAGACCCATAAAGAAAAATAGGCTGTAGGAATCAAACAATTTGAAAAATATATTGGGACCAACAACCCCCAACTTTGGTATAACAGAGAGCAATTGAAGTAGGGCCCTTTTCCCTCTAATTGCCAAATTAATAATGGATTTATTCAGATTTAGTGTATGTGTAAACAGTATCCCTAGATATTTATATGCGTTAACAACAGTCATACGTTCACATTTAAAGTACCACCTTTCTGTAGCTGCCGTTGGACCACCCTCACGAAAAACAACAATTTTGGTCTTTTCAGTGACAGCTAGCTGGGACAGAATGGGTGTATTCCTATTCTTTCGAGTCTCCAAGCTTAACACCAATCATTGGAGTTATGTCCGAAATACAACTCGGGTTCACGTGTCAGGAACTGGTTCTGTACGACTCCAGTTAGCAGTTCACTAATGCAGACACACAAGAGGCACAGCACTAATTTTCCAGTGGTGTGGAGGAACTTACACATGACACCAAAACAGTAGACCAACGCTTCATGTCGACAGCAGGAAATCGATTAAACATCCAGTTCAGATGCATGAGATGTTTAAAGAATAAGCTAAAGTACTGACAAACTATTTGCTTTGATGAAAAGCTGCATTGTTGTAAATTCTATTGACACCGCAATGTGTCAATTTCCCTTTACATTGGTATCATGTGGTTTAGCACAGGCTGGACAAGTAAAAAAGCATAATCGGTTATAATTTGTCAGATACATCTACCCTTTATCCTGAATGTTAAAAAGCGTGTATATTAGAGTTACCTTTCATGCACGAACAGTAACAGCCGTATGTGGTAATATCGTTGCAAAATATAACACATAGAAACATATACTAGCTTCAATAATTCTGGCGAGTAATACTATGTGTACAGAGTCTGGGGACGATTCACTGATACACTGTGTCCTGAGGTAAATGTGACCTAAATCCTGCCTACAGGGCACAGGTGACAACTTTACAACAATATCAGGATTCTCCATCATGACACTGTTACTACCTGATCCAGTGGTCCTCGAGCATCTTTTTGACCTCTGTTTTTTTCTATGGAAAGTATGAGATCACACTGAAACAAGTGTATCAGTGACAAATGTCAGTCTTGATCTGTTGTACAGGCTATCATCGCATAATCTGATACTGACACCGACATTCGAATAAACAGGTCATTAGACCAGATTAAATTTGAACAAAAGCATTCTTTTTTATATAAATTACAGCTCAATTTATCCTCAAATTCTTTTATCCCATCTATACTGTTAGTTAAGTACAGAAAGTTCTAGCTGAGTGTTTGTGAAACATATGTCTGACTTTCATGGTATAGTGTATTTTTTATGTAACTTTATATTTTATATTTATCATCATCATCATCATCATCATCATGACATACACAGTAATCATATCACCCATCACATAAACAATTAGAAGGGCAACAATTGTTGATGCTGCGTGGATGAAGCGTAGAATTAGATGTTTAAAGAGATCTGAATATTACTGAAATAGATAGCACGATACTCGAAAGGTCATCTGATTCGTAGGCGATTAATGTGCTGAGTATAGATTCCAAGTTCCTGGAGGTCACCTAATGTCAGCCTAAAGAGTTACATAACATGAAAAAATAGTGATGAACCGATAAATGATGAGATCTCTTGACTTTTTTGGATTTCGCTCGAGTTATACTGATTGAACGCGCATCAGTCACTGGATAGTTTGAGGTTGGACTGATATTGAGAATTCTCAAACACGACGATAACGAAGTAATTTCATCCATGTAATTTACTTCGAGACACTATTAAAGTATGACTTTAAAAGCGTATAAATAGAGAATACTACACGAGATCTCATTACATACGAATTATACGAAACGAGTGTCCTTCCTATGGTATCTGACCGAGCGAGAGCGAGGTCAGAAACCATGGGAAGGTCACGAGTTTCGTGTAATTCGTATGTTATGAGACCGAATGTGGTATTTTATTTATTGCCCACGTCTTACATGCTTTAAATTGACAAAATAGCGTAATTTTGTGGTTTCAAACCGAAACCGGTTTCATAAAGAGGTTGCGGAAGAATGTTGTTCTGTAGTACACTTTTTGCATGACGTCACACTGTAATGACGTCACTACTCCTTGCTCGTCTGCCCCCTTGGTAACCGACGTCACGATGCATGTCAGTTGTTATCGCCTCGTACAGCCTCCTGCATTAAACTAATCCGTAGCACCCCGTCTGTTAGTTTGCAGTTGCTTCACTCGGCTAACATCACTGGTGGAACACTTTGCGTTTATGTTTTTCGACGCATATAATGCCTCAGTTCGACTCACAATTAAACAGCGACACGGCAACGTTCGCAATGTTTACATTCCCAAAATGCATTTAAGTTGTAGAATGAATGAATTCACGTGTTTGTTATGAATGAAGAAGTAGTTCCGCCACAAAGTGACCTAATTGAGAGGTCATCAGTTATCCAATCGAATCGTTGGAATCTCAGGTCAAGTCGTTACGACACAGGTCAGTGCGATAGGACACTCGTGTGACGTACGAGATCAGTATGCAACTACCCATACGTTGACCACGTGGGTAATAAAAGCACTTATCTTACCTTCATGTAAAATACTTTAATTTCATTGGTCAATGACGCTTTAACAAGTGTCCGTGTCTCCCATCCCAGGAGGGTGACAACTGGAAAAAATATTACCCGCTGCCACGGTAACCGCCAAGCTCTCCGCCGAGAAGCTGAAGCGCTAACAATCGTATGACGTCATAATATGACGCATGCCGTGCCCGGAGTTCGAAAACCGTTCGATCAGCAGTTTTTTGTGTTCACTTTCTACAGATTTATTTTTCCGACTTTCACTGCTTTATTTAAGCTATTCTATACACTGAGTGGTTTGTACACTCAACTTAAACATAATTAACCATTTTCATAGCAGTTTTAAGCTTGTCAGAATATGTTTCACTGATTTTAAAAATCCAGTCGAGAGGCAGACGCCATTTTGTTTACATGTCATATAGTCGGTCGCGATCTTTAACATAAATTAAAATGATAGTTTGTACATTTAACATGGCGGTAAGATAAATACGTTGTATGCTTCTCCCTCGGGTAATACGGTCGGATGTACGTCTTTTTGTAGCAGTGTCATCGCTCGCCTACCGGCTCGGGTGACACTGCTACAAAGAGGCGTACATCAGACCGTATTACGCTCGAGAGAAGCATACAACTTATAATATGTGTTTTATGCCAGTAATATCCCAGCAGGAAACATCTGGAAGGGGCTTTATAACATGCGGTGACATTTAATTAAATTCTTGAATAAACTTCATTCTGATGAGTTGCTAAATGAATATGATTGTATGTGTAAATAATATTAGTTATAATTCAAAAATAAAAACTATACATATTTGTAGGAATCTACCTAATCTTATGATTGCTGTTCATTACTCAGTCATTTTCCTATGAAACAGTTTGATATCTGATGTGCAGTGCTTCTGTCTGATGTCCAGCAACACTATATTCTATATTTATTTGACAGACTCACTGACTGAGTTTGGTTTGACGCCGCCTTTAGCAATATTCCAGCAACATCACGGCGGGGGACACCAGAAATGGGCTTCACGCATTGTACCCATGTGCGGATTCGAACCCGGGTTTTCGGCGTGACGAGCCAACGCTTTAACCACTAGGCTACCCCACCGCCCCTATATTTATTTGAACAGAGTAAACTTTCAAATCAGCCACTATTCAGTTAACGTGATGAAAGCAGTCTGAGGAAACCACTATTCTGAAAACACCATGCAAAACACTATGTTCCTAAAGGTGGTCTCACTGCTGTCCACGGCTCTCTTGTTACATTAGTCAAACTTCTGACCACATTCTCCTCTGGAGATATAGGTAGACGTGATCCCAGTATAGACGCAAATGTCTACAGCAGTCACATTAGCCGACACAACTCAGTGTCTCGTACGACCATTTCTCCCCTCGAGCCAGCAGGAACATTATTCGTGGACACAATGCAGTTTTGTTGAATTATCGTGTCTTTTTACACTAAATGAAGAACAACGACTGATGGTGTATTTAACACAGACCTATGAGATCCCTAAAATAGGAGCCATCTGTAAAGGCAGTCATCCATTTTGCTTGTGGCCACGTCGGTAACATCGTGCACAGCTACTTCGACTTAATCAGAAACAGAGACAGCATAAAAAGGGCGCGAGGGTCACGTTGTTCTCAACCTGCGTTCAAATAGTTACGAGACAAAGCAATATGTTTACAGTTGTCTTCTAACCATTCTGTATCTTAGGACAATTTTATTTGGAAATTTAAGCTTTCGATAATCTAGATACATATTTACAACAAGGAAAGTGCTATGTCTACAAGCAAGAGTTTATGAATCACTATCAAAAAAAGAAACCCACAAACCGAAATCTTTCTTTTGAGCGTCAGGAAGTTCAATTCCATTGAGGTATCCTAGTCTGTTTGACAACAAATCCCTGAAAGCCGACACAGTAAGACATTACACACATTAATAAAAGACATGATTACCCAAATGACATTTCAACACTGTTTGGGTGTCTTGTCTCTTGAAGGCATGAATACCTCATGTTAAGTTATCTGAGCATAAGTAGATCATTAAGTGCATTGCCTACTTCGCTCTCCTACTCTCCCTGCAAAAATACTTTGGTCTGATAAAATATATGTTTATCTGATACATATACCTGATATTTGATCTGGTCCTAACTGAAATAACCATCTTCTGATACTTACAGCGTCTTTTAGTAAATGTATATTAATAAACATGAATGTCAAACGTTCATGAATTTAAACGTTTCCGAGTCGAATAATTGTCTAAAAGTGGAAGATTCAGATGACACTATACAAAAAGCATTATACATCAACTGGAGTGGTTGTGTATGTGTATGTTAGAACCCGTCAAATCGCCACGTCTGTTTCAATGTTTTTGTTGTTTTTTTATTATAGGATATTTATATAGCGCACATATCCACGCACTAGTGCATGCTAAAGCCGCTGTTATTTGTTCCCTCGATCATTGGATGTCAATCTTAACGGCACATCGTATTATCAATCTCAACTCCCTGGGGAGTATACAACTCTTGCAGCCACTAGGCGCACCGAGTTATTGTGGCTTTCTCATCCTAACGAGGTACCCATTCACAGCTGGGTGGACTGGGACACATAGTCACAGTAATTTGTCCATGTTCACTGCACGTTGCTGTACCCGCAACTAGGTGTTTGCACGTATTCATGTGGCCACCATCTGGTCAAATACCAACGGATTCGTGGGTTCTTTTAAGTGCACAGGGTTGTGTACTGTACACTAGGGGTTGTGACAACACTGAAAGAGTCTGCACACAAAGTTGACTACGAGGTTTTTACACCCGGTCACAGGTGGGCTCGATCCCGACACCTCAACCTCGCTTGATCACTAGCCTGGCGCCTTAGCCAGCTCGCCCACCGCGCCCCATTTTTACTTCAACACAACCGGAACAGGCAGTAATTCAATTCCCAAGCAGTTTGCAAGTTAAATAAAAATTCAGCCTTTCAACAGCATGCATACATTCGACACCACATTTAAACAGTAAATGACATCCAGATTGAACTTATTAACATCACCATGATGCTGGGTAGTATTGATCCAATTTGAACTACATGTGCATGTTTTAAGATGCACATGAAAGTTTGACAGATAAAATTCTTATTCGTCAACGAACTATTTGTGTGACATGTTACACGTGTGCTAACACGCATCAGACACCAACAAACGAAAGTGAGACAGGATAGTTCTGTTACAGTTGTGTCCTTGAGCATCAACAACGAATATATATTATTGGCTGGAACGCACATTCTGCACAGTAAACATCGTGTAGCAAAACATTTCCTCAACGGTATGGTCAGTATCCATCCGTCCATCCATCTATACATCCATCTATCTATCTACCTATCAAGTGACCGCCTCCGTGGTGTAGTGGTTAGAGCGTCCCGCCCGGAGTGCGGAAGGTCGCGGGTTCGATCCCCGACTGCGTCATACCAAAAGACGTTAAAATATGGTACTTGTTGGTCCCTGCCTGGCGCTCGGCATTAATGGGTACAACAAGGACTGGTCGGCTCGGAGTCAGTATACTGTGTCTGAGTGGGGTATTCATGGTTCACTGCGGCATGGTATCTCAGTGGGCTAGCACTATAAAACCATCTTCAGTCTGGGCTAGTACAAGCAGCCGCACATATACATACACACGCATGCACGTCGCCACATGAGCGAAATATGCTCAAGCACGACGTTAAACACACACGCACCGCCACCTAATTCCACCACCACCACCACCTATCAAGTGATATGTAATACGTTATCCAGTTGTCTATTTTACCGTCTGTCTGTTGTACGGTAATGTGTCGTTAAGTTGTGGAGGAACTCACATATGGCACAGTAACCATTATATGGTAGACCAACGCTTCATGTTGACAGAAGGAAATCGATTAAACATCCAGTTCAGTAACATGTGAACGCATAGGGTTTGAGAGAAAAGTTACAAGAGTAAATCCACTGACAAACTATTTGCCTTAATTAAAAGTTGATAGTTTGTCAGAAACAGAAAAAGCGTGTGACCTTTCATCCTGACTATTTAGAAGCATGTATATAAGAAGGTATATTTTATATTCGAACAGAAACCGTGGTATATGGAAACATTTTTGAAATATCAATAACACCAAAAGTAATCAGAATCAATTATTCTGGCGAGTAATACCATGTGACTATGCAAAACATGCCAGTAACAAAGTTTGTGGACGATTTATTCATACACTGTATGCAATCCTCAACAGAATACATGTTCACAAGCAGTGAGCGGCAGGACTACAATCACATGTCTTAATCAAACCTACAGTGCACGGGTGAGCACCAAGATTCTCCCTTAGGGAAGTGTTACTGTATACATCATACCGTTCCTCAACTGTCTGATCAAACTGATATATTCCATTATGTCAGTTGCATGGCCTCTATCACACGATCTGACACTGGCTGACATTAGAGAAAGAGATCATTAGACTTAAATCCAAAAGCTGTTATGAAGACACTATCTTTCAGCTACCGACTCTGATATACACACGCTTACAAGGTATATTATATTGTAACCGCTACAATCTCCCTGAAGAGTAAAGAACGAAACATGTTTGAGAAAAAGGCATTCTGTTTTTATTATTATTATTCTTAATATATATATTATTACATTATCATCACCCTTATCATCATCATCATCTTCATCATCATCATTAAACCCGTGAAGGTATGGAATAGGATTGATCTTCAGTAACCCATGCTTGTCGTAGGAGTCGACGTACGGGCTCGGGTGGTCAGGCTCGCTGACTTGGTTGACACATGTCATCGTATCCCATTTGCGTGGATCGATCTTCATGCTGTTGATCATTGGATTGTCTGGTCGATTATTTACAGACCCATATCGCTGGAATATTGCTGAGTGCGACGTTAAATAACAAACCAACAACAGTCACCATCATCCATTCCAATCTGGAGCATCGCTCTGAAGAACAGACGACAAAAATAGCAGGTTCTAAATCATAACCGTTAGCAAGCTGATTCAGTCCTTCACGCAATGGTAGAAACAGTTGTGTATTCGGTTTAGTTCGCGAATTTCACATTCGAGGTCATATTTCCTCAGCCTATATCACGTTAGAAACCCATAATCAAGACATAATGGTTAACGAAGAAACACCTTTTCTTGGCATAGTCTCCCTTATTATCTTTGGCCAATGAATAAGATAAGTGACATATGGATAAAACAAAGTAATTAAGCACAAAGAACACAATATCTTACATGTCTAAACCGTGCTTAAGAGACGCTTAAGAGACGACTTACAGGATCGGTTGGAAGGGATCCGTGACGTGGGCGAAGATCTGTGTTCATAATGTCAATCATCATCATGTTAATATGTTGTATTGCTGAGAGCTCAGATATTTAACCCATTCGGGTATAAAACATTTTCCAAAGTGATGTCACCAGTAGGCGATTTTTTGTACAACTGATTTAAGTTTGATATCACATTTATTTTTCTCGGAAAATGAGATTACATGGCTACCTGCCACTATGTCATTGTCATAGTTTAGCATATTTCCTTCCTACATCTTCAAAGTATGGATTGTTTAATACAATCTGTCGACGGTACAGCTGTATAAATCAAGTTATTACGCAACTGCATATGTTCACACAAACCCTGAAGAAGGTAATTAGCTGTGCAAAGAGTGATCGGGAACATTCTACAGATAAAAAGTCACGATTACATTTAACATGACAAGATAAAAGAGTGACGAAATGATTACCTGGTATTATCTGTTTGACAACTTTCAGTTTTTGATCGAAGAATGTCGACAGATGGAGGTACCAGCAATCAATATGTTGACTGGTCTGGCATCACAGATGAGATAACATGGCGGTAGTGACAGGTGACGATTACAGAGGACGATTAGCACATCAGAGATAACTGTGACATGGATATTGTGCAACCCATAATCTGGTTATACGACGTTACAGGACGAAATGAAACACAGAATAGGGTGGTAGATTACATTATACAACACGGAATACGAATGCAGACAGCGCAAAACAGTAGCCCGTGACACCACACAACACAGACAACTGTAGCAGACGACATTGTGCAACACAGAGAGCAGTAGCAGACAGCATCAAACTACACAGACAAGAGTAGCAGACGGCATCACACAACACAGACAACAGTAGCAGACGGCATCACACAACACAGACAACAGTAGCAGACACAACAGTACAGACGGCATCACACAACAGACAACAGTAGCAGACGGCATCACACAACACAGACAACAGTAGCAGACGGCATCACACAACACAGACAACAGTAGCAGACGGCATCACACAACACAGACAACAGTAGCAGACGGCATCACACAACACGGACAACAGTAGCAGACGGCATCACACAACACAGACAACAGTAGCAGACGGCATCACACAACACGGACAACAGTAGCAGGCGGCATCACACAACACAGACAACAGTAGCAGACGGCATCACACAACACAGACAACAGTAGCAGACGGCATCACACAACACAGACAACAGTAGCAGACGGCATCACACAACACAGACAACAGTAGCAGACGGCATCACACAACACAGACAACAGTAGCAGACGGCATCACATAACACGGACACAACACAGACATCAGCAGTAGCACGGACAACAGTAGCAGACACATCACACAACACGGACAACAGTAGCAGAGCTGGCATCACACACGGCATCACACAACACACAGTAGCAGACGGGACAACAGTAGCAGACGGCATCACACAACACAGACAACAGTAGCAGATGGCATCACACAACACAGACAACAGTAGCAGACGGCATCACACAACACAGACAACAGTAGCAGACGGCATCACACAACACAGACAACAGTAGCAGATGGCATCACACAACACAGACAACAGTAGCAGACGGCAACAGTAGCAGACACACACAACAACAGTAGCAGACGGCATCACACAACACAGACAACATCACACAACAGACAACAGCAGACGGCATCACACAACACAGACAACAGTAGCAGACGGCATCACACATCACGGACAACAGTAGCAACACAGACAACAGTAGCAGACGGCATCACACAACACAGACAACAGTAGCAGACGGCATCACACAACACGGACAACAGTAGCAGACGGCATCACACAACACGGACAACAGTAGCAGACGGCATCACACAACACAGACAACAGTAGCAGACGGCATCACACAACACAGACAACAGTAGCAGACGGCATCACACAACACAGACAACAGTAGCAGACGGCATCACACAACACAGACAACAGTAGCAGACGGCATCACACAACACAGACAACAGTAGCAGACGGCATCACACAACACAGACAACAGTAGCAGACGGCATCACACAACACAGACAAATAGCAGAAGCATCACACAACAGCAGTAGCAGACGGCATCACACAACACAGACAACAGTAGCAGACGGCATCAAACAACACAACAGACAACAGTAGACAACAGTAGCAGACGGCATCACACAACACAGACAACAGTAGCAGACGGCATCACACAACACAGACAACAGTAGCAGACGGCATCACACAGACAACAGACAACAGTAGCAGACGGCATCACACAACACAGACAACAGTAGCAGACGGCATCACACAACACGGACACACAACACAGACAACAGTAGCAGACGGCATCACACAACACAGACAACAGTAGCAGACGGCATCACACAACACAGACAACAGTAGCAGACGGCATCACACAACACAGACAACAGTAGCAGACGGCATCACACAACACAGACAACAGTAGCAGACGGCATCACACAACACAGACAACAGTAGCAGACGGCATCACACAACACAGACAACAGTAGCAGACGGCATCACACAACACAGACAACAGTAGCAGACGGCACACAACACAGACACAGAGCACAACAGTAGTGAACGGCATCACACAACAGACAACAGTAGCAGACGGCATCACACAACACAGACAACAGTAGCAGACGGCATCACACAGCACACGGACAACAGTAGCAGCAGACGGCATCACACAACACAGACAACAGTAGCAGACGGCATCACAACAGTAGCAGACACAGACAACAGACAGCAGTACGGCATCACACAACACAGACAACAGTAGCAGACGGCATCACACAACACAGACAACAGTAGCAGACGGCATCACACACAGACAACAGTAGCAGATGGCATCACACAACACAGACAACAGTAGCAGACGGCATCACACAACACAGACAACAGTAGCAGACGGCATCAGACAACAACAGTAGCAGACGGCATCACACAACACAGACAACAGTAGCAGACGGCATCACACAACACAGACAACAGTAGCAGACGGCATCACACAACACAGACAACAGTAGCAGACGGCATCACACAACACAGACAACAGTAGCAGACGGCATCACACAACACAGACAACAGTAGCAGACGGCATCACACAACACAACAGTAGCAGACGGCATCACACAACACAGACAACAGTAGCAGACGGCATCACACAACACAGACAACAGTAGCAGACGGCATCACACAACACAGACAACAGTAGCAGACGGCATCACACAACACAGACAACAGTAGCAGACGGCATCACACAACACAGCAGACAACACGGTAGCAGACGGCATCACACAGACGGCATCACACAACACAGACAACAGTAGCAGACGGGCATCACATCAACAACAGACAACAGTAGCAGACGGCATCACAACACACAACACAGACAACAGTAGCAGACGGCATCACACAACACAGACAACAGTAGCAGACGGCATCACACAACACAGACAACAGTAGCAGACGGCATCACACAACACAGACAACAGTAGCAGACGGCATCACACAACACAGACAACAGTAGCAAGCGGCATCACACAGCACAGACATTAGTAGCAGACAAAATTAGAAACACATAAGACAGTAGACGACGGCATTATTCAACAGTAGCAGACGACACAAACAACAGTAGCATAATGGACTCATACAGCAGCAAACAGCAACAGGTGACATCATACATAACGGACAATAGTGACAGACGACATTAAGACATTGGAGGACGTTCATACACTTGAGCATAATCATAGTCATTGGTATGGAGCTACTACACAAAGTTCGTAACATGCCTCCACTCCTAACACAAATTAATAATAGATCAGTATTTGATTACTTTTACCGCCGCTACAACACACTGACCGCATTAACTAAACTATGACGTCAGTACAGTCTCAGACTTTCAGGAACTAATCGAGAAAGTCATATAGGCTCAGTTTTATCCATTCATATCAATATCAATCAATCAACTATATTCGGTCGGAGCCCTTTATATTAAACGTGTTGAGACTTTCTATATCTGTGTCAATACTGTCAGCCTTCGGGAAATGGTATTAAATATATAAAAATTATCTTTTGGAACGATACATATTAAATGATGCATGGGTCTCGCCAACTTATTCACATCGGAATCCTCTTCCAGGATTGTGGAGATGCAGACTTGGACCAGTGCTTGTGATGAAATTCATGATGATCGGGTGGTCTCCTTGATTTACATGGGTCAAACGACAGCGCGGTTCGTTGCTCTACTTGAAACAATGCTTTCAAGTTAGCAGCCTTATTTTGTTCGGAACACAATTTATACTCTCTCTTTCTCATCAGGTCTTTCACCAAACCATCTAAAGGATCAGCCACTGAACTCCCCCACTACTTAACCATCTGCACATTCACTCAATGCATGTCATTTAACCATCCATTCCAGAAAGCCCTCATCCAGACAGAGAAGAACACACACACACACACACACACGCACGCACGCACGCACGCACGCACGCACGCACGCACGCGCACACACACACACACATTTCAACAAAGCTGGAAACCTTACCAAAGTGAATCGTGGATTGGAACCTGTGATCTAAATTTTCTGGCACCTCAAAGGAAGGCATCTCTGAACAGCAAATTGACACGCATTAGACGACTGCTTCACTCGTTGTTAAAAGAGAAAACATGATAGAAAGTTTAACCAGATGTTCTTTAAACATTCTGTTAGAATCAGAAAACACATCTTCTCGAAATAAGAAATACGGCTGTTTTATAGTCATTTGGACATAAAACACAAAACAAACTAAATTTAAAACGAAAACAACTCAACATTCAACTTAAAGACTTATTAATTTTCGCGAACTAACCATAGAGGAGCAAAACAACATGATTGGTTTCCTTTTAAAACAACAATTTCCGTTACATGTGCGTTTTCGTCCCCATGCAATCTGTATGGCGTGTTCCACTCTGTGACGATAAATAACTGGTACTCCAGCGAGCATCTCTAAATCTTTCAAGTCAATTTCATTTTATCATCCTCAATGTGTCAACGAAAATAACACAAATGTCATTTAGGCTAAAGACCCCTTAAATCTGACATTGAATACCTGTACACGGGGCAGTCATCAACGAAATGCCACGATGAGATTGTTTGTCTCCCCATGCCTTCCGACAATACTCGTAGTTCAAGGTTTCAACCTTATTGCATAGTTCCAGGTCTCTATTGTAACTGGAAGTTTTTGTCCATTTTGACGTCAACAAATTACGTTTTTCATCCTAGAAATTGCTCCAGATATACTCCTGGCATTAGCTTGTTAGAGGTTAGGTTGACATTGAATATTCTGAAACAGTACTCAGGCATTAGCTTGTTAGAGGTTAGGTTGACATTGAATATTCTGAAACAGTAAGATTTAACGATTTAATGATTTAATTTCATCCGGTTGGTTTCCTTCGCGACACTTTATAGCAGATAGAAGCATATTTTCGCAGTTTGGAACGGGACAGTAAATATATTATGCCAACAACATCTCTGCAGGAAACACCAAGGAAGGGCTTTGTATATCAATGCGATGACATGTAGCTAAATTATGCATAGAACGTCATTCTGATGAGTTGTTCAATTAGAATGTGTTTGTGCTTAGTAAATAGTTTTTGTTGCGGTAAAAACTGTTTTATATATTTTAGGAATCTACCTGATTTTAGACATCGGTGTAAATATATTTGTAGGAACATACCTAATTTTAGACATTGGCGTCAAGGCCGCCATCTCGAAAATGCCATTTTTGCTCATTACTCAGTCAAGTTTGTGCGTATCAGTGTAATCATGGTGCAATTTAATCGTAACACGTACGGTATATTGGTTGAGTACATATCTCTATATATTCTATTTACTCAATTCGTGAGTGGCAACATCATTACAAGTTACGCTATAAATGAGAACGAGTGTACAGATATTGAGTCCATAGGATGGTGTCAGTTTTTCAGTAATCAGTTAGGACGTTCGTCCTCCATCAGAATGTCACAAATGTCAGTCATCAGCGCATCTACCCACCATGGACATCAATGCACGCAATAATTCAACGATGGACAGATATGACGCCTGGTCACAGGAAATGGGATTCGACGCCATTCTTCTCGGAGGGCCTGTGCTAACTTATAAATCCTTTGAACAAGATACCGTACCAAACAAGAATGCACTCAGCCATGATGGTTCAACAATTGCGACAGCGGTAGACACAGGCACTCGGTTGTATCCCTTTGACGCTTTCACAGTTTCTTTTCTTCCAGCATTACTATGTTGGAGTCTATTGATCGTCCTGTGTCAGCTTTACGTTTCCTCTAAACTCTGATAGTGTACCGAGCAAGTCTTGTGGGCACTGTGACAGCCGATGTGACATGGGTCCTCAGATGGCGGATACATGTATAGGGTTTTTTCTGAGTGACTGAGGCACGAGGTCTGTCTAACGGCTTAAGTGTGAATCAACAGTATTCTTTCTTGGTCAAACATACCTAGGTGGACATGGTGCTCACATTCAACCAAATGTTTGAGTTACAATCGAGCGTGTTCCCTCTGGGAGGGTTTCAAAGACCTCCGCGTCTTACGCAATGTAGTTACAACGCTCAAGACATTAGTAAGGCATTGACGATGTTTTATGGTAGATATGTTGAAGACAACTTATACTGGAACCTTCACTCTGGACTCTGGCTATTAACATATATATTTCCATTATTGTGGAAAGGACTTTGTTGCACTCATATTCATACGCGCGGTTGCAAAACATGACACTCCACTTTAAAGAAAGTGTTGGGTTTTATTCAAGTCTGGTTTAGTGACCCAGCTTCAAAAAGCGAATGAGTGAGTGAGTTCGGTTCAGTTCTTCTTATAACGTTATTTCAATTTTGTCACCGAGTGTCTGCTCGATGTGAAACGAGAGAGAGACCAATGTGGTGCCGGTTCACCACGTTTTAGCAGGTATTTACCACTTTTCAAAACTATTGAACTCAACGTATTGACGACTGGAACACCTTTGTCTTCCCAGACCGCCTCCGTGGTGTAGTGGTTAGAGCGTCCGCCCGGAGAACGGAAGGTCGCATTCGATCCCCAACCGCGTCATACCAAAAGACGTTAAAATATGGTACTTGTTGGTCTCTGTCTGGCGCTCGGCATTAATGGGTACAACAAGGACTGGTCGGCTCGGAGTCAGTATAATGTGTCTGAGTGGGGTATTCATGCTTAACTGCGGCATGGTATCTCAGTATCTCAGCTTCAGTCTGGGCTAGTACAAGCAGCCACACATACCCATACACACGCATGCACGTCGTCATATGAGCGAAATATTTTCAAGCACGACGTTAAACCCAATTTCACCTCACCTCACCTCACCTTGTCTTCCTTGGTCAGGTTCTCGATGACCTTTTTAAACATTCATTTACATTGCGAATGCAACAATACCTCGAACGTCTGACCTCGTGAATCCGGAAACGTCTCTTTCAGGAATACCCCAGTCTGGAAATCCAACGCAAATGTACATTATACTTTACACACATCAGTTTAACTAAAACATATTTATCTGCTCTCACTGAGAACGAGTTCCCATTTTATCTTCAAAAACTTCCAGAGTAGACAGTTGTGATGTCTAATCAACCACTAGTGACTTATCGTGATCAAATAAGTCTGACGAAAATGTTATCAATTTGCTGTGTCCTATTCTGAAAACACCATGCATCACGACTATATTCCTATAGGTAGCCCCACTGCTGTTCACAAACGGTTCCCTTGATTCAATACGCAAGCCTCTGACTACATTCTCCTCTGTAGATATAGGTAGACGTGATCCCAGTATAACCGCAAATGTCTACAGCAATCACATTAGCCGACACAACACAGTGTCTCGTACGGCCATTTCTCCCCTTGAGCCAGCGGGAACATTGTACAATGCAGTTTTGTTGAATTATCCTGTCTTTTTACACTAAATGAAGAAAAACGACCGAAGGTGTATTTAACACAGACCCATGAGATCCCTAAGGTAGGGGCCATCTGTAAAGGCAGCCATCCATTTTGCTTGTGGCGACGTCGGTAACATCGTGCACAGCTACTTCGACTTAATCTGAAACAGAGGCAGCATAAAAAAGGACGCGAAGGTCACGTTGTTCTCGGCGTCCTTCAAATATTTGTGAGACAAATCGATATGTTTACAGTCGTCCTTTTATCGTTTAACACCTAAGGGAATCTATATGTGGCCACATGAATACGTGCAAACACCTAGTTGTGGGTTCGGGCGGTGGGGTAGCCTAGTGGTTAAAGCGTTGGCTCGTCACGCCGAAGGCCCGGGTTCGATTCCCCGCATGGACACGATGTGTTAAGCCCATTTCTGGTGTCCCTCGCCGTGATATTGCTGGAATATTGCTAAAAGCGGCGCAAAACTAAACTCAGTCAGTCAGCCTAGTTGCGGGTACAGCAACGTGCAGTAAACTTGGACAAAGCACTGTGACTATGTGTCCCAGTCCACCCAGCTGTGAATGGGTACCTCGTAAGGATGGGAAAGCCACAATAACTCGGTGCGTCTAGTGGCTGCAAGAAGTGTATGATCCCTAGGGAGTTGAGATTGATAATACGATGTGCCGTTGAGATTGACATCCAGTTATCGAGGGGGAAAATACCAGTGCCTTGAGCATGTACTAGTTACGTGGATATGTGCGCTATATTTTAATATCCTTTAGTGATGTGGAAATAGAAAAAATAACATTAATCATAATCCTTGGAAATAGCTTGAAGTATACACAAGCTTGAACATGTGAATCAGCATCAGGCACTAGAATTGTGAAACGGAAAGTTGCTGATTGTTGATTGTTTCTTTAGAGCACCGGAAAGTTTAGTTCCACGTAAAACTAGAGATCTTCTGAAACATATTCAGCAATATATTATGCCACGAACTTTTATCAAAACAACTGCTTGGACTGTGTTAACCATCTTTTCTATAAGTCTGAAGACATTTGTAAAGAAAAATATAAATATATTTATAAATGCGACAATAGTCAGTAGTGGGGTTATGATTTAGAAGATTTTGAAACATAGATACGGTGGTGGAAGACTTTGATATCTTTTGACACTTACCTTCTTCTTTTAAGAGTCTATTTAAATTTATTTATTCTAATGGTGAGAAACAAAAGCGTGCTGAGGCGAGAAATGATCCTAAATTGTTTTCGAAATTACTGAAAATTGTTTTAAAAGGATCAAATGTGTCTCCTCTCATTAGTGCAAAGGAATGGGTCACTGAGTGTTCAGACCAACTGGAGGTTTTACACCCCTGTGGATGTTGCAGAGTGTTCAGACTTGTGACCAACTGGAGGTTTTACACCCCTGTGGATGTTGCAGAGTGTTCAGACTTGTGACCAACTGGAGGTTTTACACCCCTGTGGATGTTGCAGAGAGTTCAGACTTCTGACCAACTAGAGGTTTTACACCCCTGTGGATGTTGCAGAGTGTTCAGACTTGTGACCAACTAGAGGTTTTACTCCCCTGTGGATGTTGCAGAGTGTTCAGACTTGTGACCAACTAGAGGTTTTACACCCCTGTGGATGTTGCAGAGTGTTCAGACTTGTGACCAACTAGAGGTTTTACACCCCTGTGGATGTTGCAGAGTGTTCAGACTTGTGACCAACTAGAGGTTTTACACCCCTGTGGATGTTGCAGAGTGTTCAGGGGTTTTAGCTGATGACGTAACTCCCAGGAAGTAAACTCTAACATTGATAAACTTAGAAATAATACAGCACCAGGGCTTGATGGTATTGTTATAGAATTTAGAAAGTCACCAAAATCTATTACTCTTACTAGGGCTTCAAAGTATTACCGGTATATCGATATATCGGTATATCGCAAAACACGTTTTAAACGATACGTATTGCAATATTTTTTAGGAGAACCGGTGTATTGGGCAAAGAACATATGAAGTGTCTGTGATTATCTTTATGGTTTAAATTATAATCTACACATACTTTCATTAACAACAAATATTTTCCTTCGTTATTCAATGACAACTGACATACTGTAATACTATAAATTGTATAACAAAGAAAATGGAATCCACGACTATGCAACCTAATGTTGAGATTGCCGTTATCAGAACCATAACATATATGTTTAGAGACTTACAATGTAGAAAATACGATCGACATGTACAATTACTGTTACCTACTGTCAAACACTTAAGTTCCCAATATATCGCGATACGTACCACAATACGGGTACCTGAATCACAATATATTGTAATACAATTTATTTGCCAATACACAGCTCTAACTCTTACAATATGTAACAATTGTGAAGATCCTGGTTTGAATTGGTCTTCAACAACCCATGCTTGTCGTAAGAGACGACTAACGGGATCGGGTGGTAAGGCTCACTGACCTGGTTGACACATGGTCATCGGTTCCCAATTGCAAAAACGATGTGACATAAATGTGACATATGTGGAACGGGCTTAACTATGTGTGTTCTGAAATTGATTTCATCACGTTCGATAACCTAAAAAGACCAAGTGTCTGAGCTGCGCAGTGATGTCGGGAAATGTGTTTGTGATTCTTCGTGGTTTCTGGAGAGGAGTAATGGACCAATTGACTTTCTGATCTCCTTCTGACAAACACTATCGTTGGTAGTTGACAGAGATGGCGAGAAACGTCGATCACAAAAGGATTGGTAAACATTATGTTGTCATGAACAAAGTTTCTTTAAGACGCCTTTTGTTATGTTTGATGTTACTTTTGTTATCGTATATTTCAATGAGGAAATTACCGGACATGCCCCTGAGTGTTTGATAAACGTTAGAATGTGTATGCGAAAGATATGCTACGTTTTGTGTTGTCATCGTATCATCTAACATGTCAAAGATATGTCCAAATTCATCCGATTACAAACGTACCGTATTTCCTCCTTAAGACACCTATTATAGTACGCTGACTGACTGACTGAGTTTTGGTTTTACGCCGCTTTTAGCAATATTCCAGCAACATCACGGCGGGGGACACCAGAAATGGGCTTCACACATTGTACCCATGTGGGGATTCGAACCCGGGTCCTCGGCGTGACGAGCCAACGCTTTAACCACTAGGCTACCCCACCGCCCCCTATTATAGTACGCGGTTGGTTGACTTGACGTTTACTAGCTGCTGGTGTGTATAGGAAACAACGCTTATTGGTAGGTAAACGGTTATTGGCAGCCAGCTTTTATGGATCGATATGTAGAATATCGATGTATCCATGCACACTGAGTTTACGTGAAAAGGCTGAATTTACGAAGCTTCAGCACAAAAATGCAAACATAATTTCTAACAAATTAGAGTCAAGCTTTCTTCAATGTCGTGGAAGAATAATCAATCCGTTTCTCAGATCAACGATATTTATGTAACAACTTCTATGCAATCTTGAGTTTCTTATTACATTATTTCGTTGTAGACACCCGTGAAGGTCCGGGTTAGAATGAACCTTCAGTAACCCATGCTTGTCGTAAGAGGCGATTAATCGACTAACGGGATCGGGTGGTCAGGCTCGCTGGCTTGGTTGACACATGTCATCGGTTCCCAATTGCGCAGATCGATGCTCATGCTGTTGATCACTGGATTGTCTGGTCCAGACTCGATTATTTACAGACCGCCGCCATATAGCTGGAATATTGCTGAGTGCGGCGTAAAACTCAACTCACTCACTCACTCGTTGTAGACACCAGTATAAAATTGTTGAACAACATGGTGCTAAAAAGCTAGCACCAGATAGAGATAGACTGCTCAAGGCTCCTGATGTCATTACGACATGTGTCTGAGTGATGGACTAACCCGGAACCCAGTCCACTGTCAGCTGAATATAAACATATCTGTCCACAGTGTCGCCGGGAGCCATTCAGCTGGACAGGCTTTTCTCCGTGATCACGCCCTGCGGATACACAGATTCAATTTGGAAATAATCTGATGGTATATGCCGAGTCTAGCCTGAGAAAACCTAGTTGTCTTAATGGGTAATCTTTGAGCTTTGAAGGTTAAAGGTTGATATACTGCATTACTTATCTATGCCCCTGCATGAGTGGTGATGTCTTTATTGAGTACGCTCAGCTAGAAAAACACCTTTCCGATTTTCATTAGCGTTTACAGTGGAACCCTTAAAATAATGAATGAGAATGTTTTTATGCCACATTTAACAGTATTCAAGCAAAATCACGGTGGGAGACAGCAGAAATGGGCTTCATGCATTGTACCCAATTCGGGAATCGAACCCGGGCCTTTGGCATGATAAACGAACACTTTAACCACAAGGCTACCCACCGCCCCTGACAGAAGTTACACATGTCCTGACACATGACTGTTTGCTTTGTCAGCAATAATTTCCCTGTATGGACTACACAACAAGTGATTGAGATTATGAGTACTAGACACGCTGTCAACCGAAGCCGCCGAATACACGCGCATGCACGTCGTCATTTGAGCGAAATATTCTCAAGTACGACGTTAAACCCAATTTCACCTCACCTCACGACATCACCATAGAATCCCGCCTTACAAGAATAGCTAGGATGCTAGGCATCCATTCTACCCAGGAATACCCTGATGGTAATGGACAACGGTATTCCAACGCTGTCTGAACAGTTCTGTCAATTAATGAATTCATGAAGATACAATATCGAAAGGCTCCCCTCAGATTATATTTTCATCTCCACATCCGTCTTTTATGGATCAATTCAGTCAGGGGATATGTGCGTCTGACGACAAACGAGAGGAGAGTTGCGTGATGTGTTCAAGATGGGAAACAATTAAAGATTCCTTGATCTCCACATATCTACTGGAGATCAAATAAAGAAAATTACTTAGATATGGGTACTTCAAACAGCCATGAGCTCTTGCGTGTGGTTTATGGTTGGTCAAAGGGAGACAACCGCGTCACTTCCCGAGAAATGTCCCCTAATGCACGGATAGGAAATTAAAGAGAAATAGTTTCCGTTATCGGTCAGGGATGAACCTGTCCTTGCATTGCCGATAGAAGAAACAGGCAGAGCTGGCTTTTCAATTTGTTTGGTTGCATTATCCGGGATTTAATCAATCCGACTGTGGCACGTTTTATCACTTTAATGGTGGCGAGTTCCGCCAAAGCAGAATGGTGGCAGAGGGTCGGCTATTTCAGGCAGACGACCAGCGGTAGCCATTGGTGCCCGTTTCCTTCGCTGTTGGCCGTCTCGGCAAGAATCTCATTCCAAAGAATCTCAAACAGATATATTTTCAAGACATTGCTTGGATAATGATTGGCGTTGATTACTTAGGTGTGACTGACGTTGGTCAAAATGGATGAAGCGGTCATAAATCTGTGTTCTTCAATCTGGTATTTATGGCTGGTCTCCGCGACGCCATCAAACTCAGGGCCCGGTCTCCCTTCAAACAGTGATTACTAAAGCTGAAAACCCTCTGCTCTCTGAAGTATTCTCATGGCCACAGCAATCAATGGAAACAAGATTGTATGCCGCTTTCTGGAGATTGGGGATATTTTTGCATGGTCCTTGTGAAAATATGCTGCCTTGGGCAATAAATCACTCTCTCACTCCACTGTTATGTATGCAAAGGGCCTTCACCTGTCGCAGGCGCCTCTATCACTGAACTGTGAGGGGAATTGAATAGAAAAAAAGGTTCTTCATAGACAAGTCACAAAATTGTATTGTAAAAAGAGGATGTATAAGATTCTGTAGCTCACCTGACATTGTTTCAGAGTTTAAAAAGTTAAATATTATATTGTATTTTCTATAAAACAAGCTTTAATCAAGCTGATTCATCATTACGTTGATTTAGATATTAATTCAAAGTACACCGGGGTGGGGAGTTTAGGGTAAAATAGTTCCATGTGATAGAGTGAGCTTATTTGTCTGTCGATTTCAGCAATATTCCAGCAATATCACGGTGGCGGACACCAGAAATGGGCTTCACAAATTGTACCCACGTGGGGAATCCAACCCGGATCTTCGGCGTGACGAACAAACGCTTGAACCACTAGGCTACCCCACCGCCCTGAAATGGTTCCAAGTACAAAGCTAGTCGAAGGAGCTATCTAATATGAGGATCGTTCTTCTGTCGTCCGATGTTCGTGCTGTCACCCACTGGTTTTCTGAGTGAAGTGGGCTTCCCTCAGTTTTAGCAATATTCCCGCAATATTATAACAGGACACTAGAAATGGGTTCCGCACATTTACCGAATCGAACCCAGCTTTCGATGTGACAAATACACAGCTCTGTTGGACACCCACAACTGCCATGGCTTACTTACAGGTCGTGATATTGATGAATGCGGCGTTACACAACATTAACGAATTCATGGACCGGCTAACTAGTTTCTAACGGCACCTTTGTTTGTTTGGTGTTTAACGCCGCACTCAGCATTTTACAGCTATATGGCGGCGGTCTGTAAATAATCGAGTCTGGACCAGACAATCCAGTGACTGACATCATCACCGACCTTCGCAATTGGTATACGATGACATGTGTCAAACAAGTCAGCGAGCCTGGCTACCGATACCGTAGTCGCCTCTTACGACAAGCATGGGTCACTGAAGACCAATTCTAACCAGAACACCAAGAAGTGTTTGCACATACTACATACTTCAGATGATATTAAACTTTGATGGCCGCATACATGGTGAGCAGAATGCGAGGCGACAATGTCGGCTTTTCACACATTTACATTTACGCAATGTTTGCAAGGTTGTCCTCCTTTTACCAGAACATCAAGTGAGTGAGTTTAGTTTTACGCCGCACTCAGCAATATTCCATCTATATGGCCTTGGTCTGTAAATAACCCGTTAGTGGCCTCTGACAACAAGCATGGATTACTGAAGATCAATTCTAACCCGGATCTTCACGGGTCCAGAACATGATGTGCAGTAAACGACACTTCGTCCTACTGTATTCTCGGAATGTATATAATTTTCATAGAAACAAGTAACTTTTAATTTCAAAAGGAGCCCAGTGAGGTAGGACATTCAGAACCTGAGGAACATCTTGACCTGCTTCATTTAGAGCTTTTGCGATACAGTAAGGGCTGGGAGGATGGGAAAATAATATGGTTCAGGGACTGTGAGACAGACTTACTTCATCCATGCAAATGATTACAGTGACACTTAGCCTATCTCACAGTCCCTGAACCACAATATTTTCCCTACTGCCTAGCCCTGCCTGCATTGCTAAAGCCCTAAATGAAGTCTAGATTCCCATCTCATTGGGTCTCCTTTTCAATTTAAATCGTAATATCATAATCATATATATTCAGAAACTAAGTGTTAGTCCAGGTGACAGTGTGCATCATAGGTACTTTCTGTGTGATTACCATATCGTTGTGAGATTATAGGTGGACCACAGGCAACAGCACTTGTAACACTGTTAAGATTGGCTCTAAATCGGTCATTTAATGTCACAGTTAGCAAGGGCAAAAGTTGCCAAAACATGGTGGCAACCCTCTCTCCACATACACAAACACACACCAACCTCACCACGACAAGATTACCTCCAACATTTCATAGACAAAACATTCCTCACTGTTGATTGACTCATAGGAACTTATCAACCTGACAAAATATATTTCAGAACAGCAAAATTAAGTGAAAAATAGTTACATAAGACACGTATTAACCAAACAAAGTACATTTTGAAACCATTATTTTGAATCAGTGTTGAATAACAGATTCATGTAAATTGCAACCTTGAGTTCTATTCAATACGTTTTTCATTGCCCGTGGGCCATTTTTGGAATGATCTAAGATCGAACAGGCTTCAAAAGCTTAGTGTTTAAAATGTCCTTGTGATTCATCATAGCACAGAGAAGATAAACCTTCCCTGTTCAAAAATTTTAGGTAGTTTAACTGGAGATTCCCTGATTCCACATTGTGTTACTAATCTACAGTTAAGACTACCTCAAATTATAAGATAGTAGAATGATCTCTGAAACAGTATGTTTAAACTTGCATGAGCAACTAACAAATTGCAATGTTATCTATCTGCTGAAGAGACAGTACACATGCATGCAGCCCCTTTTGGGTTCTTTTAGATTTTTTGTTGCCTAAATCTGCACCCACCAACTCTCCAAGCCATGTAACATCCTCCTTTTAAGAATGTGGACCAATATGGTGATTGATATATATGAAAAACAAACTACATTTTCCAAAACATTTAAAATGACCTGTAGTCGATACTTTGCTCGCATCTTACAAGGTCCGTGGGAACCTGCTCTAACCCAGAACCCAGAATCCAAATGAACATGAACATTTCAGGATGTCAGCTCATGAGACAGGAGCCCATGATCAGTGTAATCAATAGACATGAGTTGATGTTCAAAAACACAATTGGTTCGCTGACATTTCCATCAGCGCATTTGTTAGCTGCTCCTCTTCAAGGTGATATGGGCCCTGCTGCTGAATATGGGTCTAACAGTATTTCCATCGTATACCCATAATGCAGTCCAAACATTTGGTATTTTCAGTTTTCATGCCATCATTTCTATCTAGTCATAAAATGACAGTTTTGTTCATTCAAAATAACAAAGAGTGTGGCTATTTTTTTCCATGTTATTTAAAAATGTAAGGTTTGGCTCTTGTCAATTTTCTGCTTTATGATATCTCATATACCGAACCGAAACGGACCCAACCGAAGACCTTGTATCCAGAGCTACAGATAACTTTTGGGGTCATTGAGTTATGTACTCGCTTGTGTTCATCTTAATTGGGTGTCCAAATTTTCCTTTGAATAAACAAATAAATAGCACCAACTCAGTATGGTATTTTGCCATTTTCCATTAATTGTAAAAATATAATAATAAAGTTTAAATCTTAGTTTACGTGTTTGTTATTTATATTTGATATGTTATATGAGAAACGATAAGAAAAAGTGCAAGTTGTCAAGTTCAGGTGCTGAAATAGAATCTCTCAATATCCCTGTTATTTTATGCAGATTATCTGTACTGATTGTATGGCAATAGTACCATACCATGGTAATGGCACACCCTGTTTGTGGTAAACACTGTGGTACAACAAGAGACTTTATTGCTATGTAGTCACTGTTTATTTACATAATGTACATAATACTCAACTTCCATACACAGTCATCCTGTACAACAAGTTTAAGTCAAGTTTCCCTGCAAAGTTCAAAGCTTGCTTACATCCAGTTACCGAATCTCATACCCTTCCACTGATCGAACTCAAACCTCACTGCAGCCTGGAAACAGCCAGTCAACTATAAAACAATGACTGATATTGTGATCCACCATCAACCTTATACAAGACACCCTATGAACCAAGTCACCAAGCATGACCATAAGGCCATTTGGTCAACTCTTACAACCACTGGTCACTGAGGACATATTCTGAAGAAAACATGAACACTAGGGTCAGCTGAACCTAAATTCACCTGTAGGTGGCAGGGCTGTGATTGTAGATGGTCAATGAATACATTCATTGCATCATGATGGACAATGAGTGAGTGAGTGTGGTTTTATTCCGCTTTTAGCAATATTCCAGCAATATAATGGCTGGGGACACCAGAAATGGGCTTCACACATTGTACCCATGTGGGGAATCGAACCTGGATCTTCAGCATGCCGAGTGGATGCTTTAACCATTTGGCTACTCCACCACCCCAATGAGCAATGAGATGCCATGTCCAAACCCACTCTCCCTAAGATGTAAATATGGACAACAAACCGAAGTATTAATGTTTTGCTGCTGCTACAAACTACTTCAATCACTTGAGGGTGAATTGGTATGATTGCACTGGTACCACCATCTTCAGTTTCCAAAGTGGCACTGATACTTGTCAGTGTTTGAATGGACATATTCTGATTACTATGACAGCTAACAAATCTTCTTTGCCCAACTGTCTCAAGCTCTTCTTCTTCCATTGCCAAATATGTCACTCTTCACTTCATCCAGGGTTATTGAAGCACATATAGAGAACACTGTCAGAGTTATCTCCCATATTTCCTCACCACCCAAGGTATACGTAGCACTTGGATCAGTCTTGTCTCAGCTGTCTTCAAGTGATTCATCATTGGTTCAACATAGAGGAAAGGATTTCAAACTGAAAAATAAAAAATTGAAATGATGATCAGACATTTTTGTAATAGTGAGCAGCGGACGAGAGATGGTGCAGTGATTAGAGTTCAGATATACTGCCAAGCTGTGATAGTTTATCACTGTGATGTAACATAATAGGACGGTATGGTATTAACAGACCAAGGAGGAACATCCAGGATTCAAAGAAAAAAGCAGCAGATCCTGGCATGACTTATTCCAGATGAGTGGTAGCTCAAGCTCTCTGTGCCACTAGGTGTTAATGACTCAGGTGTAGTTACCTCTTTCTCTTTCTGTCCCTCCTCCTGCACCAGCTGCAACAGCCCCTCCTGTAACTTGTCCTGCAACATCATCGTCAGCATTACTAGATGCTCATCACACACACACATACACACACACAGCACACACACACACACACACACACACACACACATCATAATCGTCAGCATTACTAGATGCTCATCACACACACACACACAGCAACACACATACACACACATCATCAGCATCATCATCGTTGTCAGCATTACTAGATGCTCATCACACACACACCTACACACAGTAACACCACACACATCATCAAATGCTCATCACCTACTTTTCAATTCACGCATTGTAGGGCCATGATATAAGTTTGAAAATTTTAACTATAAATTGTATATTTATATACTTATCCTATCTCACGACTTGCACTCTCTTCATTCCTCTTCATTCGACCATGAGTGGAAACAAATTAAAACTTTGCTCCAAGGCCTACCTTGCCCCTCTCCCGTGCTGTGCGTGCCTTCTGTGTCAGTCGTGCTCACTAGTCCATGACAGCACGAGGCATGCGCAGTCCTCACCCACGTGATCACCTCACATACTCATTCTCGATCTTGGAGCCATAAAAGGACAAACCGAACGGTGGTAATCTATGTAGTGGGAGGTAGGGAGGGACTTTATCGCGCGAGATAGGATAAGTATATAAATATACAATTTATAGTTAAAATTTTCAAATTTTAAACTTATCCTATCTCACGACTTTGCACTTATCCCACGGTAGGAAGGTGGGTCATAGATTACCCGAATTCAAGCGATAACAGCTAAGTGTTATGCCCAAACAACCGTGAGGGAAGCAACTACAAGGTAGGCCAATAACTACCAAGTTACTACGCATGCAGGGTTAGTTCGAACCCATTGACTTACTAAGCACAATTGCTCCCAGGGACCGATTCCCGAGCAATGTGGTGTTCAGTCACTACCTTCACAAAGTGAAAGGACGAGCTTAACGAAAGTGTAATCAGTCGCATCGCCACGCATTTCCAAGGTACCCTCGTAATAAAAGTCTAACGACTAGTATCGGGCCAGCCCCTGCTTCAAACAACCCCCACAGACACCGCCCCGAGGAGGGTGAAAGAGAAATTGAATCGGTAAAACTCACAATTTTAACGCTCAGTACCACAACATCATCTTATGACTTCCATTACTTACCACAATAAGATCACATAGATGTGTATAGGCACTTAGGAGCATGAACGCCACGGCGTAACACTTCGAAGGACTCACTTCACTGACTTAATTACTCCGTGGAGCAGAGGACAGTAAGTGAGGTGGCTTAATCTCTGTAGTCTCAAACAAATGAGAGGAGAAATCTAAATCCCGAAGACGAAATCAGAAAAAGTTTTTCAGATTTATTCAGATTGTACACAAGCAGAAACGATCGCGACTTGGGATCAACTGCACAGTGGGATCCATATAGCATCGGAGCACAAGGAAGTTCATTATCTGCTATGTTGTGCCGCTGATAACTGCTGGGCAAGGACGAAAGTGGTCCAAACTGATGAAGGCCTTGAATATCCGGCACACCTACACATCTCTGAGGTAATGAGACGAAAAATACTGTGTCAGATCGCCAAAACAACCCTCCATTATGGCAGTTAACGAGCAGTTGCTATGCAACGCCATAGTAGAAGCCAATGCCCTGGTTTCATGAGGGTTGACTGTCGAGGTGGTGGCAAACCGCAAAAGTGTAGGCTCGTGAGTATTGTAGCTCAGAGCCAATATGAGAGTGTTGTGCGAGAGACTTCCGCCTTGGAAGCAGTAGACAAGGGTATAAACAGTCTCTTACGCAGACGGGCGGCGCCTTTGGCGATGCTTTACAGGTAACGCCACGGCGTAACACTTCGAATGACTCACTTTACTGACGAATTAATCCGCGGAGCAGAGGACAGTAAGTGAGGTGGCGACCCTCCAGCCGCCTCAAAAGCCGGTGACCTGCAATGGTCAGTTCGAACCCATTGACTTACTAAACACAAGTGCTCCAGGGACCGGATTCCCGAAAGCAATGTGGTGTTCAGTCACTACCTTCATGAAAGTGAAAGGACGAGCTTAGCGAAAGTGTAAACAGTCGCATTACCACGATTTCCAAGGTCTGACGACCAGTATCGGGCCAGCCCCTGCTTTCATTAACAACCCCCACAGACACCGGCCCCGCGGAGAGTGAAAGGGTAATTGAATCGAAACTCACAAGTCCCAGAAGAATCGAAGACACAAATCAGAAATAAAATTCAGAATTTTATTCAGATTGTACACAAAGCAGAAACGATCGCGAACTGGTGATCATCTGCGCTGAAGCTGATGGTTGTCCCGAAAGTGCCTAACAGGCTTATAATGACAATGCTGAATTCCAATTGCTTGTGATGAAGGGCCCTTTCTCCTGATGACCACTGCTAGGCCACTTGATGGAGAAAGTGAGCTTCCAGCTTGCAAGATGTGCCAACTAATAGGTGTTGAGTCGGTATGAAGGGCACCCTAGAGACTCCAACACAAACATTCCAACTTGTTGAGCCACCAACGAAAAGACTGAATGTAGCAGCGGGAAGACTAATCAACTCCCCTGGGGTTGTCGCCCCCCATGTATGGGCACAGAACCATCTGAAGAGGGCAAGCTGCAGCTGGCCCCTGTCAGTCAGCACTTGTGCCGACGCCAACCACCCTAGTAACTTCTGCCACTGGCTTAAAAGGTGTGGGTTGGACCAACACTAGTGGTGCGTTGCACTGAATCTTGTCCCACCTCTCCTGGGGCACAAACATCATGACCTGGCGGTTGAATATTGTCCCAATAAGAAGAAACAGCTGGTCGGTGTTACCCCTGATTGTTCAATTTAGCAGCCATCCTAATTGGCGCGGAGCAACTTGATGATGAACTGTCTGTGGAAAGGAAGGACGACTGATCCTGCTGGGCTTGAACACAGTCGCCGATATTGTTGTCAATTGTCACGCTCGACAATGCAGGTAGCTGGTTAACAGAATGGGTATCTGAGTAAAACCCACGGGCGCGCGATATGCCCATACAGCAGGATCCTCCATTGGTATCAATGACTTCCATAAAAGTAAATCAAGATACTTCCAATAGTCTGGATGTATCCGATGTGAAGGTAGGCGCCCTCACAGGTCGAGGGACTGACTGACTGACTGAGTTTAGTTTTACACCGCCTTTAGCAATAATCCAGCAAAATCACGGGCGGGGGCACCAGAAATGGGCTTAACACATTGTGCCCATGTGGGGATCGAACCGGGTCTTGGGCTGACGAGTCAACGCTTTAACCACTAGGCTACCCCACGCCATCGCGAGGTCGAGGGAAATGAGAGGTCTAACCACTCTTGCCTCTGACAAAAGATATCTCCTGATATAAGAACGTTTCAATAAGTCGAAAGCAACTACGCCAGTTCTGACGGAGTGCTCAATGTAGTATGTTCGGCGCGATGGAGATTGTCAGTCAATCTACAGGAACGCTCACATTATAAACAAATTGTAGAAATTGTGAGGATCGGTGACCTCAGGAACGCTTCTTTGGCCTAACAAAATAATGGTGCCAGGTGGAGTGATATAGGTAGTAGATCGCTGCCTGGTGACAATCCTTGCATAATGCAGTGACCTCTGAACTCGGTGCTTGACTAGGCAAACCGCTCACGGGTGTTTCTGTCCGCCACCCTCAATAAGCAGTCTCTCTCGACTGGCTGTCAAAAATCCCGACACAGTCACTCTTATATCGGAATGGCAGCGCTCGTTGTTACTTGCATTTATAGGCTGGACTTGGTATCCGATTCGTGGGACCAAGAGAATTCTGCAAGGGCACTTCATAGTCACTCTAATCATCAAAATTCCGTAAACAAACAGTAGTCCGCCATTTGCAAACGCTACACACGAAAGTGACAAAAATAATGGACAACATGGTCTTTGGTTAACCGGGCGAAGTCGCGAACCCATAAATTCGGCTGAGCTATGCTGGCTATTTGACAAAACATTGCCGGTATGCGCGCAAGAACTTCATCCATTTGTTATCTGTCCAGAAACTTGCTTATCATGTAAAACAAAGGAGCTGAAGATGACGAGCCGCCTGCAACAATTGCACCAAGGATACACAAACACGCTTCGTTACGAAAGTAGTCTGTAGTAACAAGACTCATCGGAGCCGCCAGAGAGTATTCCTGGCTCGCAAGCCGCATCTAGTTATGCCATATCGGTGGTTGCAGAACTGATATCTACACCAAGGGTAGAATCGCTGAACCGAATCATTCATCAAAAGTGAAGATCGGATGGTAGATTAAATCTGAATGAGATGAGCTCCGTCACGGAGGACTCTTGAGAACTGGGATCGCCAGGCCGCCTGGCGCCGAAAGCGTGATATCTCTAGATGACTGCGCTTACTAACAACACATGTAAATCAAATCGGCATGGTGAAGCACATAGCTACTACCTCTGTACATTGATCTTGAACGCCAGGTGAACTGGTTCGACGATAGGAGCTTTCGACCTGGTGAAACGATACGAGCCGGCTGGTAAATCAGTTCAGGGTGGTGAGCCGAAAGTTGACGCGGATCTGAATCAGTCCGATGTGATCTGAATCGCGACTGATCTGGATCGGTTCGGTAATCCGAACCGGTTAAATGATCTCAGCTGATGGAGAGATCTAGAACGCCAGATGAACCAGTGAGGCGAGGTGAAATGTTCCGCCGAGGTGAATCGCTTCGCTGCTGTGAATTGAATCGATGATGTGAACTGTTTCGCGATAAGAAACAGTCTTAATATTATGGCAAACTGAGTCAATGTCGATTCACATACGGGCGGGCTTAAACGGTTCGGTCTGGTGAATCCATTCGTATGGCTTAACCGATTCGGTGTGGTGAATCGGTTCGGTCTGGTGAATCCATTTGGTATGGCTTAACCGATTCGGGCGCGGGTGAACCGGTTCGGCAATTTGATGGTACGGTCTGGTGAAACCATTCGGTATGGCGAGCCGATTGGTGTGGTGAATCCATTCGGTATGGCTTAACCGATTGGGTGTGGTGAATCCCTTCGCATGGCTTAACCGATTGGGTGTGGTGAATCCATTCGGTATGGCTAAACGGTTCGGTCTGGTGAATCCATTCGGTATATGGCTTAACCGATTCGGGTGTGGCTTAATCGGTTCGGGCGATTTGACGGCGTAGATCGGATGTGTGAGTCAACTGGCAACACAGAACGCTTTGATGAGGCGGAACCACGAAGACATCTAATGATGCTCCATAAAATTATCACCGTCCGACATGGGAAACTGCGGACGACGAAAGCAGTTAATACCGGTCGCTAAAAACGGGGTTTGTCGGGTGATCAACTGTTGAAGTGTAACGAGCTCTGTCTGCCAGCCATCGAGCAAGTATGTCTACATGCTCTAAAAACGCCCTTAATAAGGGAGCACATTCCCGACAACGCTTGCTCCAGGAACATGACGATTGGGGATCCGAGGAAGTAAATATTGTTACAGTGTGCGCAAAATTACGCTTACTGAGTCTAGACTGACAAGACGGATATCCTGATTCACCTAAAGTGAATGAGACCGACTTCGAGAATCACTCTGACGAAAACACACCTTACGGCTAGGTGAACCGGATCGAAATGGCCAACCACCTCGACCAGGGCGCAGACTGAACGACTCACGGAATCAAAACGCTGATGGTGTGTCGAACTGAAACCTATGTTGAGGTGAACTGAGTCGGAATGTGAACCCGCTCGTCCTGGTGAACCCTTCGAAAGTACGCGGAATCAGTTCGGTCAGGTGAACCCATTTGATTACGCGGAATCAGTTCGGTCAGGTGAACCCATTCAAGATGTACTGGTGAGCCGGCTCGGCCGCTGCGGAGCCGGTTCGCCATGTGAGCCGGTTCGCTGTGTGAGCCGGTTCGCCGGTTCGCATGTGAGCCGGTTCGGCATGGTGAGCCGGCTCGCTGTGTGAGTGTTCGCCATGTGAGCCGGTTCGGCGGGTGAGCCGCTCGAAAGTGAACGAGACCTAGAACGACTCTCCCAGCCGCCGTGGAAATAGGAGAGCTGGTATCGCTCCAACCGCTACCATCCCCGCCTCAACGATGAATGCTTAGAAGTTCTCGGTCTGTGATCGTTCAAGAAGCAGACCTACGAGATAATGTAGATCGCAGGTCTGGCGAGAAGAAATATCGGTCATTACCACCCTGGTACGCCATGAGAACTTAAACTGGGTGAGGGAAGCTCCCCTAAAAGCCTTCTAACGCTCTCAGATAAATAGGAACTGACGAAGTTCTCCATAAAATCTTCGCCAGGAGAGACGGGCGATTGAGAACGGTGAGCAGTGAGGGTGGGGCGATCTAAGCATTGTTTCTTAGCGGAGATGGACCAGACCCCGCAGAATTAGTCCTAGCCCTATCTGCCAAACGCCTGGCACAAGCACGCTTGTAAAATTTAAACGCCTTCATTAGACAGACCTGAACACTTCGACAGCTGCGGTGTCCCAGTCACAAACACCCACATAATCAACACACGATGTGTGTGGGTCCCATGCTGAAAATACTTTATTACAACGGGCGCAAAACATCCGTTTACTGGCCTGAACAGGCTTAACCATTGAGCAAATCTCAGTGGAAAAAATTTTCACGTCCACTCAGTGGAGCGACAAGAAAGAGAATGAGTATGTGAGGTGATCACGTGGGTGAGGACTGCGCATGCCTCGTGCTGTCATGGACTAGTGAGCACGACTGACACAGAAGGCACGCACAGCACGGGAGAGGGGCAAGGTAGGCCTTGGAGCAAAGTTTTAATTCGTTTCCACTCATGGTCGAATGAAGAGAGAGAGGTGCAAGTCGTGAGATAGGATAAGTTTAAAAATTAACAGCATTTGAACTACATCAAATCTAAAAATGAAACAAAACAACAATGTTTAGTTCATTACCAATAACTCCAAATCATGCACTCACAAACACTGCATTACATTAACCCTGGTAAGGGTGAATCCTACATGGCTTGTATGGAGCTCTCAGCTACATCAGTAGTTGTGAAATCCCTGATAGTACTAACCCTCTCCTCAGGTGAGTCTGTTTTTGCCAGCTGTTCTTCTAGATCTGTCTTCTTCAGCTGAATCTCAGCCAGCTGTTGTGTCAGCTCAGTCAGCTTGCTGCTCAACTCATCTGAAAAGAAAATGTCAGCTTTCAAATTATTTAGGACTGGTTTTGGGTGAAGTCTTAACAACTGCAGAACCAGAAAGAGTGCAGAGGTGATATATGAATGGAATTAGAGAAAAGTAATCAAATAGAGAAAATCCAAAAGAAATGCTAGTATTAGTGCTGGTAGTGAAAAACCAATGGGAAAGGTATGTATCCGATCTTGGCACAGGGCAGTGAATGAAATAAGGCAAGTCCGACCGCCCGAGACGGGCTAGATTTCTGACGGACGGTCTAAATTTACAGCTAGCCAGCCCGATGGTCTGGTAATTTTTATAGATATCCCATACATCTGAGTAAATTCACCATATCTTGGTGTCTGGTCTGGTTAAATCCATTTATGTCTGGTAACATTTTGAAGTTACCATCCGTGATGTCTGGCTGTTTTTTTTACTTATTTCATACACTGATAAGGGATACGACTCAGCACAGAAAGATGCCTGAATCACTGAAATTTGTTTGTGTGAGTTTTGTTGTACACTACTTTTAGCAATATTCGAGCAATATCACCAGAAACTGTACAAACTGTACCCATGTGGGGAATCAAACTTGGACCTATTATATGACAGGCAACGCTTTAATCACTGGGCCTCTAAATGGACCCCTAAATTGGGATGAAAATTACAGGACTGACTGACTGAGTTTGGTTTTACGCCGCTTATAGCAATATTCCAGCAACATCACGGCAGGGGACACCAGAAATGGGCTTCACACATTGTACCCATGTGGGGATTCGAACCCGGGTCTTCGGCGTGACGAGCCAACGCTTTAACCACTAGGCTACCCCACCGCCCCAAAATTCCAAGAACCACTATAGACAAGACCACCCCATAGCATGGGTGATGTTTTTTTTGTGCCGTATTCAGCATTATTCCAGCCATATCACAGTAGCATCTTGCATGAAGAGATACCACCATTCCCATCTGACTTACTTGTGTCAGAGTCACCCACGTCCATGCTCTCGCTGGTCATCCTGTCGATGGTAAAGCCCACCCTCGGTGTGGATGGCCCATGTGAGGTCTCCTCCTCTCCGCTGTCCATGATGTTGATGTCGCGGTCTTCATCGTCCTCGGAACTGCTCACCTCACCAAAATATGATGCTGTGGAAAGTTGGAGATAGCGTAAGACTAAGTCCACAAGATGACTACACAGAAGCAATGCTTAACTCGATGACATCATTGATTGAAACAGCAAATTTTCAGATGGAACCTTTTTCATTTTTCTTCAAGTATGGGTAGTTGTAGAAACCTGGACCTGTGATAACAATTAACCTAAAAAACAACTAAATCTCATTGAAATATTTCAATATTTGGGCAAGACTGCAGTATATGTGACAACTTCAGTCATTTTAGTAAGTGATGTGCACAAGCTCCTTCCTCAGAAACATTTCTAACTTCTAAAACAACAAGAGCTTTAGCAGGCTTTACCCCATACAATGGCTAAAATCAAATGCTTTGAAAAGTAAGAGCAAGTTTAATTGCGTCATTGCAAAATACTACGTTATGCAGCTCCTACGGTTGTCATTGAAGAGGCTGCTGAATGCTAATTTCAGGCATACCTCAGGGTACACAACACTGATCTGCATACATAACATACCAGGATCTAGGGACACGCTTGTGTCGCTCCTCTTCATCTGGGATTCATCTTTGTGGAAACTGCCGCTCGCCTCTATAACCTGGCCTTGACCTTGACTGTTGTTGTCTTGGGTATTGGACTTGTCTTCCTCTGTGATCACCTCCCACTGGACGTCGATGGCTTCGGCATCGTAGCGGAACAACCGCTTAACTTCTTTCTCCGTCTCAGGCTGGTCTATGTGCTGGAATGGGATTGAGTTGGTGGCTGAATGGGATCTTATAAAAACAAGTCATAAATATCACAGCTGTAGCATCACCAAACATAGGGGAATGAAGTTGGATCAAAAACTGCCCGAACAGCTACCTCTGATCCAGGGGTGGTGGAGAGGTGGAAGCAAGAGGGAGCCAATCAAGTAATGAACGATCACAAAAGACACCTTTTTCCACCTCTCAAAAATCTCCCCTTCTGGTCAATAAAGCAGTGGTTGATCACCACAAACACCTACCTTTTTCCTCAAGGTCTTCCGGAATCTTCTTTTCTTCACATTCTTGAGAGGTGGTGTAACTGTAGGGCAGACAAGGATTAGTAGAATCAGACATGCCGGCAGGTTGTTCCACAGAACAGTTTGAAACTAAGCATCAACTGGTCCTTTGCAAAACTTACAACTCTAGCAAAGAAAATACTTAGGGATCTGAAAAGCTCAACCTGCTTCAAGGATCACAGGGCTGCCTTAGATTTGTAGGACACCAATGAGAATAGCACTGTGAGGGACCTTAAACTAGAATTAACCCTGATTAAACCACTAGGGAAAGTTATGTCCATTGTTCTTGGAAGTGTTTTATTAGCATAACTGAATAACTGCCCTAGGGCAATTATTTCTATTTAAAAACAATAAAATTGTACTCATTTTGATAATCTTCATCATGCCTAATACATTACACGCATATTAAATAAATATCACCCTCAGTACAGTAGTTATTTAAATAAACTCTGCTTGTGCTAAAGCCCTCACAGAGTTTATTTAAATAACTACCTTGTAAGGGTGATTAACCTATACTTATCTTTGTTTCATAAACAGTGTGCTGTTATTAATGCCTGCATGATTATGTCACATACATTAAATGTTCACAGAAGGGATATCAATAAGTTGAGTAAAAATGTGAGTGAGGTTTACAGTCGCTTTGAACAGTAGTCCACTCATGTCACAGGGTGTCAGCTCGATATGGATAGAAAGCGTAAAAATAATGAGCACCAGCACTGATATGGTGCTGACAAACCAGGATTTAAACCCAGGATCATAGCTTCCTGGCAATACAAAGGGATGCAACTCAAAACAAGTTGAGTGAAATGACAATTATTAAAATGCTCTTCCACATTCCAGATCTGCAACGCAGGCTTCAGTTTCTTTAAGGATATCAACATTTTCTACTTTATTATTAAATTGTTACAAATGACTTGGGGTCCGTCTCAAAACTTTACACGAAACTTTTGAAATGTTCCCTCACTTGCCGCCATTCAAGGGAGGTAAGTGTCTGACAGTAGGAAGAACTTACTGCCATGGTTCCAGGCATATTTCTTATCCTTGTCCTTCTTCTTTGGACTTTCCTCTTCCTGCGGCGTTTTCTCATCATACATACGTAGTACAGATCATCATCTAAACAGCGGGTGAGTAGGTTTGATGCTTTTAGCAATATTCCAACAATATCACAGCAGGGAACACCAGAAATGGGCTTCATACATTGTGAGGGAATCTAACCCAGGTTTTCAGCTTGACAAGCAAACTCTTTAACAACTAGACAACCACACTGTCCCTCATCTAAGCAGTCACACCGTACTGTGACAGACCCGCCTAGAGGCCAATATTTGGCTCCAAGTCTTCAGCTAATTGAATTTGAAAATTCCTAATTGCACATATTTAACAAACTAGTAAAAACATTCTAAAAATCCCAATATAAATAACAAACCGAGTCAGTAAAATGTGTCTGCATCATTTCATCCATCAGTGACACACACGATCAATGATTCATTCCAGGCTCTAAAGAAATTATCAAAACATACAGTTCTCTACACTGTCACAGGACCCTCATATTGCCTGCTAGGACCTTTCAACTAATATTTGGGGGAACCCCATGTTTGTGAGTCGATGTAAAACCCTGGACTAACCTGACAAATATCAGCAGTTTTGTAGAAGGTCTTCTTGTCCACAGTCTTCAAAGACTCAACAATGGAAGGTAAGTCAACAAGCTGCAACATCCAAACACAGGTACCTTTAGTATATTCATGGTATCAACTGGATATAAAAATATACACTCAAACACAGATGCCTCAAACTGAGGATTTTCTTGAAGAAAGAGTTTGTTCTCTGCTGCGTATACCATAGTTATTCATGATTTTGTGGTTCTGTCAAAACCTCGGAAAGGTATTCAGTCAGGTTCCTTCAACTTCAACACAATGTTGTTTGACTGTACATAATGTATCCAGTAGTGTAAAGTTCAACTGCCCCACATGTGATCTGACATCTGTGTATTCAGCAACTTCTTGGGCTGGAGTGTTTGAAGCTTTAGATTACATTTGCAGAGAGGGATTTTAGGGGTAGACACTCTCATTAAAACAAACACAGCTCATTCTGGAACAGTGGTTTACATGTAATAGATGGATTCGTGTAGAAAACAACTAGTTCCCTAGGATTTCCGCTCTGGTCTTACATATCGGATTAATGGTGGAACGTAACCCTGTATTTAGGTCATCCAGGGTAACAAAAATACTTGTTTCGTTGGACTGATTTTTTTTCTACCATATATATATTTCGTAATAAAAAACAATTGATAATTTGTCTGCTGTACCTTGGCGTTAAAAATATCTCCTCCATATCGGACACGACACGTCCTCATATCGTTCTGCAACTCGATACCAAGCTTGTCCTTCAGAGTCATAGACCCAGATTGTACATCCCGTCGTAGAGCAATCGCTGGCCCCTAAACACAAATATAACATTAGATTAGTTGGTTGGTTTGTTGTTTAACACTGCACTCAGCAATATTCCAGCTATATGGCGGCGATCTGCAAATAATCAAACCTAGACCAGACAATCCAGTGATTAACATATCATGAGCATCAATGGGGAAACACTCCTGTCAGTGGCCTCTTGCAACAACCATGGGTTACTGATAACCAATTCTAACATCAGATTCAACATAATATTGTTGAATAATACAGTGTTAGGACGGGAGTCAGTTGTATGTTGCATGGATGTACAGTTGCTTCAAGTCACTAACAAACTGACATCAATGTGTGTCTATCACAAAATTGAGTAGCACACTTTTTCAGCACCACCTGAATAATCGAACTCAAGTTGCCAACTTGAATCACAACCAGGTGCTTGGTTACATTGGATTATGTGCATATTAATGTAACCCAAACCCTACTTAACAACTAACAACATAATATAAAGGGGTGTTGAATAATAGTGTTAGGACGGGTGTCAGTTGTATTTTGCATGGATGTACAGTTGCTTCAAGTCACTAACAAACTGACATCAATGTGTGGCTATCACAAAATTGAGTAGCACACTTTTTCAGCACCACCTGAAAAATCGAACTCAAGTTGCCAACTTGAATCACAACCAGGTGCTTGGTTACATTGGATTATGTGCATAATAATGTAGCCCAAACCTTACTTAACAACTAACACTAAGGTGAGGTGAGATGAAATTGGGTTTTACGTTGTGCTTGAGAATATTTCGCTCATACGACGATGTGCATGCGTGTGTATGTGTAGGTGCGGCTGCTTGTACTAGCCCAGACTGAAGCTGGTTTTATAGTGCTAGCCCACTGAGATACCATGTCGCAGTGAAGCATGAATACCCCACTCTGAGCCGACCAGTCCTTGTTGTACCCATTAATGCCGAGCGCCAGGCAGGGTCCAACAAGTACCATATTTTAACGCTCTCATGGAGGCGGTTACTAACACTAAGGAATATAAAGGGGTGTTTGATTGGCAAGTGGAGAACAACCTTAAGTTTTGATTGTTTGTTGTTTAACGTTACACTCAGCAATATTCCAGATATATGACGTGGGTCCGTTAATAACTGAGTCTGCACCAGAAAATCCAGAGATCAACAGCATGAGCATCGATCTACACAACTGGGAATATCATGATGTGCGTCATTCAAATCAGCGTGCCTGACCACATGATCACGTTAGACGTCTCTTATGACAAGCATGGTTTGCTGCTGAAGACGTTTCTAACCTAGATCTTCATGATTTGAACAACCTTAAGATCGTCATGGTTTGTTTGATAGAAAAGACATACCAGACTTTTATGAGCATAAATGGACGCTTTATCAGAGAGAGAATCCAAGGTTTAAGGACAGGGCGTATCCGAACCTGAAACCTGTCAACTCTAATCTAATGTTCCAAGATGTACGCCAGATGAACAGTCGCCTCATTCATGCCATTAGCGTCATATAACCTGCACCCTGTAAGCTCCATTATTGTAAATCTTATGATCAATTATGAAAAAACCTTTATCTTAGAGTTTCTTTGGTGGGGCATATGTATCTGTACATCGATTCTACCCACAACTGACATAGTGACAAGAGTGTTGAGAAACATTGTGTCTTTGCGCGAAGTTGCCGAACTCGTAATTTACAGATGGGCTTGAATATACTACATGCTATAGATACGTGAAAATGTCATTACTGGTGGTAATCTCAGTATGTATTGTTGTTCGAGTTCAAAAGGCTCGTTTCCTTCCCTCTTCTTTGGAGCTGGCTTGGCACTCATCTTTCTGTCTGTTTACTGTTGTCTGCAGGTACTTGTGCACTACATCAATGCCATTCTGATACTATTAGACGTACGACTATATGTATATGTTTCGCTTGTTAAGAAAGCCCTCTGTTGATACACTTGCAGAAATCAATCTCGCTGTTTGGGATAATGTTGTAACTAATGAAATCCGTTTTTCTAATAAAGTTGAATCCTTTATCGTAGTAAAACACTTCAAACCTAAAACATATTACGAAAATTTAGGGGATCTGTTAACATGGCAGACCATCTCATCTCTCTTCATGTTTAACACTAGTAAAGTACTTACTTACAACATTGTATATGAAGACAGAAACACACTAACGTGAACGGCAATGTCATATGTGTTCCGGTGGCGCTCTTCTGTAATTATTTCTTTGACGAGTTGTATTTTATGTAAGCATTTATTTCTTAATGATTTTATTAAACAATTGTTGGTCGTTTGTGACACGTTGTCGTTTAAGTTGAAAATCAAAAAGATACACATGTACTTGTGTTTCTTGTATAGATCTAGTCCGGGTATGCGTTTGTTTGTTTACGGACAAAAATGAGTATTGTAAGTGTTATGTATATTTTTCAATATTGTGCAAATATTGGAGAGGTAGGCAAATCATGGGGGAAAAAACAATAATTGCCTGACGCATCCATTGCACCATCGTCGATCATCCAGGGTATTATATCTCCAGTTTCTTCTGTTAATGAGTGAGTGAGTTTGAGTTTTACGCTGCACTCAGCAATATTACAGCTATATGGCGCCGGTCTGTAAATAATCGAGTCTGAACCAGACAATCCAGTGATTAACAGCATGAACATCGATCTACGCAAGTGGGACACGATGACATAATATGTCAACGTCGTCAGCGAGCCTGACCACCAGATCCCGTTAGGACAAGCGTGGGTTACTGAAGATCAATTCTAACCGGGATTTCTTCTGATAAACACTTTGGCCCGTTACCATACATCGGCAAGTACGATGTACATGTACAAGCAAGTATATGATGCTAAAATAATTAATCAGTCATTAAAATTACACTAATGCGGGATAAATTATGTGGGAACAAGTTTTAATAAAATACAGATAAGTAAATATCAAGAGAGTGTGGCTTTACGCCGCTTTTAGCAACAATATCACGGCGGGGGACACAGAAATGGGCTTCACACATTGTACGCATGTGTGGGAACCGTACCCGGGTCTTCGGCGTGACGAACGAACGATTTATCCACTTGGCTACCCCACCGCCCTTGGTTAAAATCAACGTTTTATCATGAAAAGATCGTGTGTGGTTCTACAGTCAAATATTGTTTGTTTGTTTGTTTGTTTAGCGCTGCATTCGTATGCCAGGTATATTACGGCAGTCTGTAACTAATTGAATCAACAGTACATGTATTTTAAGTTGTATCTTCAATGGGTAGCACGCTGCATCAATGACATTGATCAGTTCCGAAGAATCCTGAGATTCCGTTAAAAATCACTTGAATATCTTGGGGGGAGTTATTGGAATGAAATTTGTTGCAATCTGCTTCCAAACACGTTACACACGAGATAGCAAGGCACCTGACAATTGGCAAACGATTAATCGATTCCAAAATCATTTCATCAAACCAATAAACAACCACGAGCTTATAGAACTGTAATACCAGAGGTACAGATAAGCTGCGTATCTGCGTAAATTAAGCAACATTTATGTGAAAACTCAATTCCTATTAAGTCTATTGCGTACAAGTACGCTTGAATTTTGGTAAATACTCAATAAATGTGATCTTACATGCGTACACACGCAAATGTCAAATCTTAGCTTGCGTACCGGTGGATAGATAAAATAATTGAGGTATACTGAGAGGTTCTATTTCAGGACATGAACTTGACAACTTGTAGTCTTTCTTATCGTTTCTCATATTACAGATCAAATATAAATAACGAACACCAACATTTGAACTTTATTATATTTTTTTTTATTAATGCAAAACGGCAAAATACCCAATTGAGTTTGAGTGAGGTGAGTACAATTTATTTGGTTACTCAAAGGAAAATTAGGATACCCAATTGAGATGAACACAAGCGAGTACATAACTCAATTGCCCAAAACGTTATCTGTACCTGTGAATACCCTTAACCTGAGTGTTGATCAGAAATAATCCAAATATACTTCAAACATACTTGGATTCTGTGCCTGTTTTACAGAGAGTGGATACTGTGAACAAAATGAGAACCCATTAAAACAAACAAATTACATATGGAAGCACGTATATATCTTCGTTTGATGTGCAATTTCAGAATTTGAAAACAATAAAGTCGATTTATTACCAAAGGCGTTCCCGTATATGACATGAGTTAAATTGCTAAAAGCCTTTCAACTTCTCTGTAAATAAAAAAAAATATCTGATAACTCGTAACAGTGTGACGACCTCCTTATTTTCTGTCATACTAACTATCGTTCAATGTACCTCCGGGGTCTTGCAATATCAAGCGACGACCAATATGACATAACTAGTGGTGTTACAAATAGTATTTGACTCTTCTGTTTGCATCGTCATCACTTTTTGTGTATCTCGGGATGCTTGTTTGACTAATGCAACAACTTCATCAACAGTTCGTAAATTCAGTCAGATAGTAAAAGGATCAATCTTGGTCCTTCCTCTTTCCATCTACTGCCACATAGAGACTAAGTCACATACATTCATCCAGTCCAAGTATCTAAAATGGCGATAATAACGTATATGTGGTAAGTCGATTCACATGTTCTACCCTCACGAAATTAGGAAACACCACAGACTAATGAGTGTACGTGAATGAACTGGGCACGTAACACTGGTCCCAGGATAAATCTTTAATATATTAAACATAGTTGGCCCGTTAAGCAGGGCACACAATGGGGCTCACAGTGTAAATTTCGTCACACATCTTACATTGATTCTCTTTCAGGAAAGTTCGTCTCGTTGTTTTTCCACGTCACTGATTGTCGTGTTGACATTGTGACAGGTTTTCCTGAGTATACAATGACGTTAGTGTTCGGTCACGACAGGAGAGACATAACAATATTGATGTCCAGAATAATATGGCGCATTGCCCACCAAATACCATAGTTGCATGGTCTTTGATAAGGGTACAAGCTTGTTTAATGAACCTGTTCTATTTTTAGCTGGATTCATTGAAGCCTGACCATTGATTAAAGTGGTTTGTTCTGAACGAACACGCCCGTGTGTGATAACCAAATATTATTTTACTGTGAAGATTGTTCATATTTTAATTTTACATATGCATTTTGATCTGGAACATTTGCCCCAAATTTGTCATGGACTATGATTCGGTCCCTTAGCACAAAACTTGATGCGTGATATATAGCCTATTAACATAAAGCCTCATCCATGGCTTGAGAGGTTGCCAGGCTACCAGTGTAAACAAACCACACAAAAGTCTTAATGGCTGACACCAGGAATATGGCTAGGTCACAAGGGGGGTGATTAGATAAGTACCCAACGTAAAGGAATTTGTGGTGGACTGTGATATTATTCCTGTACAAGGTGTTTACAGTTTTGCAAGGAGTCCTTGTAACATGGAGAGAGAGTTCTAATGTTGTTATCACTGGTTATAAGATCTGAGAAGGTAGGCATTGAAATGATTTTGTGAATCTCACTATTGGAATGTCATCAGTTGTCTTATACTGTGTCTGAAAATCCGCTCCTATCATTGTGAACAATAGTAAAGAATTCAGTTGTATATATGTATCTGTATTCACAAAGAGAATTACTGTCAGGAAAAATATTTGTTGTGTAAGTCAGATTTTGTCAAGGTTCTGTGTTTTCCAAACAACCTTGATACTGTAGTAGACTATGGTGATGAATTGCATCTGATGTGGCTCTGTATTGTCATTAAAAATAACTCTTATTATTTAGTTTCCCTGACTATAATTGATTAACAACTGGTTTTGTAACTGTTCTCCTTCTACTAGTTGTAAGCATGCTGAATTGGATGGAAGTGTTTCCAATCTTTTTACTGGACTCAGCATTTGAATTGACAGTATTGTAATCAATTTTATTTGTTTTCCAAGCCTTTAGGTTGAAACAGTTGTTGAATAGTATTTGAATCAGATATTTCTTAAGTGTTTTAAGCATATTTTTTATTAATAGTGATACATATCTATTATGGGGCTAGGACTCGACCTTTGTACATTTAATATCAATTAACTTATATACTTTTGTATTTAATTATTTACTACATCCTGATTATATTTCAGAGCCACATCAGATGCAATTCATCACCATAGTCTACTACAGTATCAAGGTTGTTTGGAAAACACAGAACCTTGACAAAATCTGACTTACACAACAAATATTTTTCCTGACAGTAATTCTCTTTGTGTATACAGATACATAAGATGATGCATGTAACTAGGCAAGAAGATGTTCCCTCAAACTAAAACAACAATTGTAATGGTTATATGATATAATTTTAAAGTAATTAGTCAAAACTTTAATAGACAAAATAATATGCATCATTTTGTTGATTATGATGAGAGTAGGTGAAGAATATTAATTCAGTGCTAAAATTCAGACCTGCCCAGTGACTAGTAGTGTGTTTTTTCACACAAATCATTATTTGATGAGATCATAAACATAGGCTCTCCTTCATCATGTTCATGAGGGTACGTAAGTCCCAAAATATTGAAAGTAAATTTAGGCTTGCCACGTTTTTAATCGTAGAATATGTGTGCTTTTAATTTATGGCTAGAATTCTCTTCTGTCGCCAATGGCTGAAGGGATGGTGTAAATCCAACTAGGGTCCATGCAGGTAGCAAAAGTAATGTAAGTCCCCATGGTCCCTGGTATGGTGATCTACCTTCAGTTATTGGCGATTTATAGCCCATTTTTATGCTGTATTGCTTTCCTCTATAGTTAAAACGTTTTAGATTTAATTACTAGTTTTACATACATATCTGGGATATTCTAGTTGTTTTACTGTCCTTCGTCGGCAGGTTTTTTATGATATACATATATTTCATTTCAATATCAAATGTATTCGTCACGATATGGCTGAAATATTGCCGATGTGACGTTACATATTAACTCACTCACTCACTCGTCATGTTCATAGTCCCTACTTCATTGAAATTAAATGTCCAACCTTTTAAAGCTTGAGAGTTACATTTGTAACCATATGAAGACATTAAGTGTGAAATGTTATAAACCAAAGGACAATATTACTAGTGAAAAGATATGGATTACCAAATTCTTTCATATGCCTGAAGTTAATCTGTCATAGCATAACTTATAGTAATATGAAATGATATGGTGGTCAACCACTTTTGTTGAGTTTCTAGACTAGATTCCATCCTTTTCCAGGCAGTGACACACTTGTTGTACATTACTGTTTACTTGTCTTATTCAGCCATTGTGGGTTGCCCTGGCCTGAGGGGTAAGGCATAATGTTCATTTTGTATTTGTCCACTAACACTTTCATGAACATTTCTACTTTCTTACCTTCCTTTCTTGACCCCGTTAATATAAAATTGAATTAATGAATGTGACCGTTGAAAATATAATTTGGTGGAGCTTGTTGTTTGGTTTTATTATCAAAATGTGGAAACTCTTAATTCTTTTCTTAGCATTAGGATAATTAAAGGCCTAGGGAATTTCATTGTAAATTTAGCCATTCATCATGCATTGAGACAAAATGAACATTTTAAATCAGTTTTGAAACTATTAGAAAGGCCATATACCATGGTATATGTAGATGTTTCAAATCAACTAAGACTTGTCAGGAATATGTTTTAATTTTCAGATGGAATGAATCTGTGGGTAATGAACATAAGATGAAATGCCCTTGTCATTCACATGGATGTCTTGAGATATCCAGAAATAAAACAGTGAAGGCAAATATTCATTTATTGTTGTCAGTGTATCCGATGGAGACAGGACACAAACTGGTTATCAGATAGATAGAAATAGATGAGGTTTAATTACGAATTATTTAATTCCAAGTAGATGCAAATGTTTTAACCTTACAAACAAAACTTTGCAGTTTGAATGCTTCTTGTATACTTATAAAGGATTGGGTAGGTTGAGGATGTTACTGGACAAGAAGAAAAGGCAGCCTGTTAGTATCTGAAAATAACTTACTATTATTGTGAATATTCTATGTTCATCGTGTTCTGTGATTGACAGCTTAGTACTTTTTTCAATCACTTGCAAATCTTTTACCTATTACATAATCAAGAACAGAATGAGCAGATCTTTGGGGTTTGTATGTAATAAGAATATACATGTATTAAGAATATCAGCTTTGGTCAGCGGATTTTGATATTCCACTGTGGTTCTAAGTTACCAAATTTGCTAGTGTTAAAACAGATTAGTCTTAATGTCATTGATTAGAACACTTCTGATATCGATTTTTATATGTTTTGTTTGTGTACATAATTTGACAATGTATTAGAAACAGGTTCGTTACCACACCTTTGGTTATAGGTTGTAGAGTCAGGGACCCCTATTGGGTAGATTGATGCTGATGCTGTTGATCACTGGATTATCTGGTCCAGACAGTTATTTACAGACAGCTGCCATATAGCTGGAATATTGCTGAGTGCGGCTTAAAACTAAACTCGCTCAGTCACTCCTGTAGAGTTAGCGTAAACTAGGCTGCAGGCATCCATACTAGAAGCTGCTAGTACAGGACTAGAGTGTGGGCGGGTTGGAGGGCAACTGGGAGTATCCACTGTCATCTGTGTCATTTAATGCCAGTAGTGTCATCATTCTAGTCTGTTACTAGAACCACAGGTCCAAGAGTAGAGTGAACATTCTGTCCAGCAAGATCAGTCCATTATGGACCATAGGCCCTAAATGTCCAAAAGTTCCAGTAGATGAGTTCAGTGGAGCAGACGCGAATCAAGAAGTGTTTGGTATACTTAAATGAACATGATATGCATCTGTGTTCATGTTGTGGGCCACTTTTTAGCCTTTCACTTGACATGTTTTATGAATAACAACTTCTTTTTATTCTTTATATGACGTTTTAGAGCTAAGTCTTGCTCCTTCGTCATTCACCTGATGAAGGAGCAAGAATTATCTCTGAAACGTAGTATAAAGAAAAAAAGTTGTCTGATGAACGAAGTGAAGTGAAGTGAAATTGGGTTTAACGTCGTGTTTGAGAATATTTCGCTCATATGACGACGTGCATGCGTGTGTATGTGTATGTGCGGCTGCTTGTACTAGCCCAGACTGAAGCTGGTTTTATAGTGCTAGCCCACTGAGATACCATGCCGCAGTGAAGCATGAATACCCCACTCAGACACATTATACTGACTCCAAGCCGACCAGTCCTTGTTGTACCCATTAATGCCGAGAGCCAGACAGGGACCAACAAGTACCATATTTAACGTCTTTTGGTATGACGCGGCCGGGGATCGAACCCGGGACCTTTCCTTCTCTGGGCGGACGCTCTAACCACGCTCTGAAACGTCTTATAAAGAATAAAAAGAAGTTGTTAACCATAAAACATGTCATGTATCTCATGTTCATCCAATTTCTAAATGCCTCTCAAGAAATTCAGCCTTTTCACAGTTCAGAGACGATGCCCAAAAGATTCTCTTCCAAACTTGGTCACTGAAATAAGTGTATTTTAGGCAGCCTCGGTTAGGATGTTTGTTCTTTAAACATGTTGAGCAGTTGGTGAAACCCTCTTTGTTGTGAAACAAGCTAATGGATTGAAGCTATTTGTGAGGTGTGTGTTAGAGTGACTATAACTGATGACGCAGTGTCTCAAACCAGAAACTAAGTGTATAATTTAATGCTTATTTGAATTAACACAAAGTCACCTTGCAATATTACAAGTAGTAAGGGACATGTAGTGGCCATTCTAATGCTTGTAAACGTATCCATGGTCTTGCTGCTTGTCAAACATGCTTCAAGTTTTTATTTTTATTTTTATTTCCTTGAGGACATGTATGTGGTATATTGTAATGTCAGTTATTCAAAAGAAATGAGAGCCACACAGGTTTAAATCCTTCAGGGGAATACTAGAAGTCTTTATTGAGAAGTGTTTTCTATTATGAATCAGTACCTGGGATGCATCCAGTCGGTAGATCAATGTAGACTGGTGATTACGCTGAGTAGAAATTCTTTGAGTCTGATATGAACCCAAGTAATGTATTGGTGGCTTTTAGGTACAAGGTAATAAGTTATGTGGGAGGTCTGATTGATCTGTTTCTAGTGTGGTAAATATATTCTTATGCCTTTCATGGCTTAGTTTCCATTGAAACCTCTATAAACTGATTTCATTTGAACAATTCACAAACCAATTTCAGAAATTAAGGGAAACTTGACAATACCATCTTGGTTCTACATTGACCTGTGAGTTTGAAGTATGGCACACTAGTCTCTCACAGTCCCTGAACCATATTATTTCCCCTACTTCCTAGCCCTCCCTGCAACGCTAAAGCCCTAAATGAAGCAAGTCTAGATTTCTCCAGGTTCTGAATCTCTGGTCTCCCAGGGCTCTGTTTCAATTTAAATGGGTATAATTGTTACAATCAAACTTATATGTATTCAGAGACTAAGTGTTATTCTATGTGGCACAGTTGTGGTTGTAGATGCTGGAATTTCCTGTACAGAGCCCTGTCCCATTATGGTAGGTTGGCATACAGATCCACCCTGAGGTGTGCTCTCCTTCCTGTCCTTGTGGGTTTCTTACCCCCAAAGCCCTGTCTGAACACCCAATTCTTTCATATGACATAGCATCAGTTGTTCTTTAATTTCTTTGGAGTAGTTTATTAAAAAATGCTTACTAATTCATTGTTCCTATTGGTCATGGTCGATAGCTTTGTAGACATTAAGTCTAGAAATTGTTCTGATAAATTGGGGTGGTAGGGTAGCCTAGTGGTTAAAGTGTTCACTCATCACACCTAGAAGATCCGAGTTCAGTTATTAACATACAGGGCTCCAGATAAGGGCCGTATCGGCGTATGTACGGATATAAAATATGCACGATACGGTAGGAAATAATTTAGAAAACTTAGCAGATACGCACCACAGCAATTGTGTACGGTCTTAGAATCATTTACAGATGTATTTATCTGAAAACGTATTGTTTTATTCTTTATTGACCTGTTTACACAAGAGTAGCAATGTTGTGGTGCATATATGAAACGAAACGCAAGATTACTGATACTCCATTAAATTCCATTAAGTACTCTGAGTGTACTCTTATTGTTTTCCAGTACTCCTATATAGAAAACATAAGGAGTACGTACTTCTGATCATGAAAAATTATCTGGAGCCCTGAACATAGGTACACAGAAACCCATATCGACTTCTAGCGTCCTGTTTGTATCCATGAAATACAACCACAAGCTAATTAACACACAAACTCAACTGAAACGTTTCTATTTGTCAGTGTTTGCTGTGTAAAGAAACTATATTTGACTTCCATTTACACTTATTTCTGACAAACATAACATAGCTTGTTTAACCTGCTTTGCTATCTTAATTTGTCACTTCACTCTCTTTAACACTATAGCAAATAGTGTAGTATTAAACTGACTCTAGTGTTTGTTTTCATCTAGTATTCAGTGAAGTTGGTTAATGAATTATTAATTTGTAATAGTGTGCACATATTTATTTAAACTATATCATAATTTGTTTCTACTGTATACATACATTCTCTTACTTAAAGTTGCTACAAAGATTTGAGCAGAGCAAACACAAACATTAAAATTGCCAAATCTGTTAAAAAATAACCAGTATTAAAAAATATGAAAGCAAGTTTATGCTAGATCATGTTATTAACTTAGAGTGTTTTAAGACAGACTCAAATATGTTAGTTCCATGTGTGATGTCTATTTCAAGTCTAGGTAAAGATGTGTTTTCTCGGTGCGACATTAAGTAACAACTTATAGTATGCAACACAGTTGCATTGTCAGAGTACCTGTAATCGTCAACGATTTTTAAATAGTTTACTAGTCATAAGACTAATTCATAATTTTAATTAATACTACAAGTTGCAGGCTCCCAACCAATCGAATCACTTAGGACTGTTCACCTCAGAGTGACCTCCCTTTGTTTAGGTTTACATCATGTCGTAGACACAACAGAAGAAACCGGATTAGAAACTGAACGGTTTTTGCCTGAAAACCCAGCTACGTACACCATAGATTTAGGCTTTCTTTTCTTTTTAAGAGACTGTGATATATACTACTCAAAAGAATCCAAGGAACACCAAGGTTTTTATTATATAGAAAACAAATATGATACGATGAAAACAAAGTTTATTGGTGGTTATGGTCAATTCATTGCAGAAACAAAATCACATGAATTCACATCAAACACAAGGAGTGTATGGACACAATGTATCTACTACCGTGATAGGGGTCACTTGCAAAAGTCATAGGAACTAGAGTTCTCTACTAGTGTGTGTGTCCCCTAACTGCTCTCAATGCAGGCGAGGCACCGTCTTCTCATTGATGCAACAAGATTCCTCAGAGTGTCTTGGGGAATAGCTAACCACTCTTGTTGCAGGAATTGCAACAACTGGGCAGCGTTTACAGGGGGTTGGATGATTGATCCTTACATGGTGCCCTAACACGTCCCACAGGTGTTCAATGGGTGCTAAATCGGGTGAATAGGCCGGCCACTGCATGGTGTTGACATTGTGTTGTTGCAGGAAGTCAATGACAACTCTCCCACAGTGTGGTCGTGCGTTATCGTCCTGCAAAATGGCTGCGTGACCAATGATGTTGAGGGCTGGAAGAACGAGGGGTTGCAAAATCTCATCCCGATACCTTATGGAAGTCAGATTCCCTTGGATGTGATAGAGGAGAGGAGTGCGGTGACCATTGCTGAAGCCCACCAGTAGTTTGGAAGCGAACCCATAGTCTGTGAACAAGCAACTTTGTGTGAAGCTTTAATGTCTTTGTACAGTAGCCTCAACCCGTGCACTTGCAATACCCTCCTGGATCCACCCAGTAGCTCTCCCCTGTCCGCAATGCTTAGATGGCGACGGCTAGGCATGGTTTTCAACATGTGATTGATCTGTGTTGAGAAAGCCACGTTGCCTTTAAGGGAAATTTGTGCATGATGTTCGGGGAGATTTGCACTATGACGTGCACTAGCAGGTTTGGGTGTATTCAGGAGAATAAGACCTATGGAAGCTTCAACTTGCAACTCAAAAATGTGGGAACAATCTCTGTACATTTTCCAGCATATTAACTAAAAGCATCTGACCCAAAATTACCACTGTTCCTTGGATTCTTTTGAGTAGTATATATACTGATATTAGCACTAGCGTCTCTTCTTCATTTGACAAATCAATGTGGCGGAATCGTGAATGAGAATCTCGCAATATCAGAGTTGTATGCAACTACACAAAAACGGAAGTCGTTATGATCTTTGTTGTTACTCCAAGTTGTATGCTACACGTTGTTACGTTCGCACCTTGAAAAAGCACCTGTAAGGAGGCCTATAGCATGTGTGGCTGTTTTTTCTAGAGGCAGTTCTTCCTTTGTTTGGGACTGGTCACCTGCTGGATCTTGTCCACTCTTAGATACGTTCAGTCTAGATACAGTTTGACCCAGGACCGTGTCTTTAACAGCATGCCCTACTTGAACTCCACAGCAACACCTTCTGAACAGGTAAAACATGGCTGGTGCTGGGAGCTGTCCAAAACAAGGGACATTACTCTCATCCTGCTTCTTCTCTACACTCTGCAAGTGTCTGCTTATACATATGGCTTCTATATATCAGTGTGTTAATGTGTTTGTGTGTGAATGCGTTTGAATCCAGTATACTGGCTTGGAAGGTCATGAAGCATATACTTTGGTATGCATTGTTACCATGTTTAAACATGACCTTTTATCGGGAACTAGAGTTTTGTGTCTAGCATTTGTAAGATCATAAGTTATAATTAGCAATTCATAAATCATAAACCAATATAAATTTGTGGAATTTGTTCCATTTTAAGTGTTTTGAGATTTTTTTGTGAGTTTTTTTGCTTCAGGAAATTTCTTTTCAGGATCTTGTGGTACTAGATATAAAATCATAGCAGATCTTCAACAACCTATTCTTGCATGCATGCATGAGTGAGTGAGTGAGTGAGTGAAAGAGAGAGAAAAAAGAACAATAACAGTGTATTCAAAATATTTCAAATGAAGAAATGTCATTTTGTTAATAAAAGTTGTGACAGATTGAGGAAAGTACTATGACAGAATTGGGTCATTTTACCATAAGAATCTAGAATTTGAGTAGTACATAAGGATTTGGAATATATTGTGTCAGGTACGTATGCCTTTCCTCAGTGTACTTGAGTCAATCCCTGCAGATCCCACTTAGAATTGGCCTTCATCAACACACCCTTTTAGGAGTAAGGAGCAACCCATGGGATCAGGTGTACAGGCTCAGTGACTTGACCCAATTTGGCAGATAAATGCTCATGATGTCGATTACTGGACTGTCTGGTCCAGGATTGATTATTTCTAGGCCACCGTAGTCATCGGGTGGTTCTTATGTTTTCTTGAGTCATGTGTAAGGAGTGAGAATATATTGTGCCAAACTCTTCACATGGCAAATGGCATGAGGACATTTTCATTATTTTATAAACTTTTGAAATGATAACATCTTGTATCCTTCCAAATTTTGAAAAAGACTCTTTGAATGAAAATGACCTAGAAAATGAAATGATCTGTAACCAACTGAAAACCGCAATATAAGACTTGAGTGATGCCCAAGATGTAACTGGGATTTCGGCAGGCTCCAGTGTCAGATATGGCAGTCAATCATGAATAACTTATCCAAACAGCCATACGACAGGCCCTTTAATGAGCGTGTGTTGAAAATCAATAGGTAATCATTTCAGCATTTATGTTAGAATAGGCAAGAGTTTTTCCAGCTGTGTTGTAATGCTCCTTACTGTTATTATGAGGGCTGAGGGGCCACTTCATGGTGGAGCAATTTGTTGTTCAGAGGTGCATCTTTTGAGCATGCTAGTAACCCGTGATTGTGGGTTTGAATCACCGTTAGCTCATATGATGTCTGGGGCGGTGAGGTGGCCTCGTGGTTAAAGCATTTGCTCGTCACCCGAAGCCCCGGTTTCAATTACCCACATGGGTAAAATGTGTTCTGGTGTGCCCCGCTGTAATATTGATGGAATATTGCTAAATGTGGTGTAAAACCAAAGTTAAACTCACTCACTCAGATGATGTTTCTTCATTCGTTTGGGCCATGCTCGTTGGTTTCACCAAAGTGGTCAAAAATCGGCATTACTTCAGGTTTTCCTCCAACATTATTAAAGCTGATACCCTCTGATAAAACTGACATATGTTTATTCAGCATGAATACCCAACACACACTGTCATGCTGGTACACTAATTTGGTCTCCATCAGAAAAGTCGTTGTAGCTGTTCCTATCATTAGGAAATTGTAAGAATAAGAAATACTGCTGTAGTTTTACAAGCAAAGAAACAAGGGAGGTTGTTTTTTATTAGATTTATTCCACACAATTTATTTTTTGTCTATTACCGTTTCCTAATCATAATCCATACTGATTATGTCGAGACGCGAAATGACTCATGATTTTATTGTCCCATCAGTCTGAATAAATCAGAGGGTGGTGGTGTAGACTAGTGGTTTAACTAGTTTTAGCATTTTCCTTCATGCCAAAGACCCAGGTTTGATTCCCCACATGGTTGCAATGTCCCATTTCTGGTGTCTCCTGTCGTGATATTGCAGGAATGTTGCTAAAAGTGGTGTAAAACCATACTAACTCACTCCACCAATCTTATACAATGGTACAAGTAATAACCAAGGAGAGAGGACCTCCCCTTGTAGCTGCTATGACCACAAACACCATAGATGATGTTCTCTATGAAGAGATGACCCATGGCAGATGTACAATAATGATTTAATCAATTAAATAGATTTTTAGTAACCTGGGCCATCACCATGTTTGTGTGGGATTAAAATGCATTGAATTACAGAAGTAATGAAACTGTCACAATGCCATCTGTATATATATATCTGTAACATGCATTCGAAGAGGTTGTAAAGAGTTATATTTCTTAGCAGTTTCAGGGTCCAGAAATCATGGTTTGAATCTAGATTTTCCTTCATAATGATCTTTAGTATGTGAGCATCATCCCCAAGGGATTTTAACTGTGTAAATGTTGATTTGTTCCTGGTCAAATTAAGTGACATTGGTGAAAACCTGTCTGAAACCTACCGGGAACTCATCCACCAACTTGATCTTGTTGACAAAGGTGCTCTGTGATCTAAGGCACAGAAATTCACTGTTCAGTGTTGTCTCCCTTTGTAAAACTAGGATATAACTGCCACCTACATGGTAAGCATCTGTGGCCTTGCCACTAGTGGTGGTCCGATTAATTGAAATAATTGAAGACGACCAAGCAATCGATCATGTTTTCTCATAATCGAACACAAACAATTTTGGAACACTTGTTTGCAATAACAATATTTTTCAAAAAGTTGATTTTGTCTCTACATTGCATAAGCACTACAAGCTCGTTCCAAGTCATGGGGGCGGTGGGGTAGCCTAGTGGTTAAAGCATTGACCCGGGTTCGAATCCCCACATGGGTACAATGTGTGAAGCCTGTTTCTGGTGTCCCCCGCCGTGATGTTGCTGGAATATTGCTAAAAGCGGCGTAAAACCAAACTCACTCAGTCAGTCCAAGTCATGATTAAATTTATCTTAACAACTCCAGGAAATGCATGTTCCTAACACACTAGTCATCCTTTAAAGATGTGAAATTTGCAAATGCATTTTGTGCAATTTGCAAAAAAAACCCAGAGAGAACTACATGTTTCTTCTTTATTTGTTGTGCATTAACAAACATAACCAGGAAAATTTGATAAATTACGCTAACCAATTATTTTCGATGATTGATCGGTTGTCATGAACCAATCATCAATTATGAGATTTACCCCAATTCCCAACACTGAGTGAGTTTGGTTTTACGCCGCTTTTAGCAATATTCCAGCAATATCACGGCGGGGGACACCAGAAATGGGCTTCACTCATTGTACCCATGTGGGGATTCGAACCCGGGTCTTCGGCGTGACGAGCCAACGCTTTAACCACTAGACTACCCCACCGCCCCTTCCCAACACTACTTGCCACTGGTGTGTGTTGGGAGAGACTGACTGATTGACTGACTGATAGGTTATCCATACAGATTCCAGTTAGAATTGGTCTCCAGCAACACACATTCTTTAGAGAAAGGGGCGACTATCAGGATCAGGTGTACAGGCTCAATGACTGAGTTCATCCTTGTCACTGTATCCCAGTTAGGCAGATCAGTGCTCGTGATGTTGGAATTTTGTTCCGATTATTTCCAGGCCACTGTAAGAGTTGGAATATTGCTGAATGCATGAGACAACCAACTGGCTGTTACACAGATATTCTATGCAAAGAGGTGTTAAAATCCAACACACCCATTTCTAATAGATATGTCATCAATGGAAAGGCCACGCACTGACTATTTAGATATATATCTATTTATTAGCTCAAATTTGTTCTGCTGGCTTTGTTGGCTCGGTAACAGGTGGCACTTACCATTGCTGAATTACCTTTTCCAAACCGCCATGATGATTAATAATTACTGAAATATTTATGGGTATGTTTCTGGCTTTTTCAATATTGAGCTAGTTTGATGAGTGCTGATCATCACCTGGCGGTTGAGTTAAGGTTGTGTGACAACCGAATCAATACCTGGACAGGTATAACAATACTTGGGCTGAAGTATGTGGGTGTTCAAGATGGGCGGCTTACGCACTCAGTAACATGGCCGGTGATGGAGTGTTAACCTGCCCGACATTGTGTCAGTTACATTCCACCATTACAGACACCTACGAAGTAAGATTAGTGATTGTTTTGTAGATTGAAAAAATTGTTATTCATTTTCTTGAAATGGTGTGGTGTTATTGATCTTGTAGAATCTGGTATGTTGTGAAAAGTAAATGTTTAATAAATTTTTACTTCGTTCACAGATGTTATTTTGATTTGTAAGTATAGAAACTTGATGGTACTCATTGTGCAGACAGTTGAAGGTCAGTTGATGTCGATATATGACAGGTTTAGTTATTTGTTATGGTACATATTGTCTGAGAATAATATAAGTGAGAGGAATATGACATTCCTTATTCCTAATAAAAGTGCACACATGCAGCCAGCTACAGACTGGTGTCACTGATCGCGTGATCTAGGTGCGACACAGCCTCCACTGACTTGCTGAGTTCAACGCATAGTTTTGTCTCATTGTGTGTATGTGTTTGTTTTTAACATGATACTCAGCAATTTTCCAGTTATATGGCAGGGGGGCGGTGGGGTAACCTAGTGGTTAAAGCGTTCGCTTGTCACACTGAAGACTCGGGTTCGATTCCCCACATGGGTACAATGTGTGAAGCCCATTTCTGCTGTGATATTGCTGGAATGTTTCTAAAAGCAGCATCAAACTGAACTCCCTCACTCACTTATATAGCAGGTCTCATTGTTAGCATTGGTACTAGTTTTTGCAGTTTTGATGAAATTACTTTACTCCGTGACACTGGTATGTAAAGGAATAATGTTATCAGTAATCTTCGCGACTGTGAACACAGATGTGGTAATCTGTTATCGGTGCTCAAAGGGGCTTACTCCTTAAGTATTGGGAATCCAGAGACTTACTAGCCTTTCCACCTTCAACATTTTGGGTTATGTCAAGGAACCCTTGAATTTCATCCTTTTCAACACTTGTAGTGAAAGTAAAAGTGACTTGACAATGGTACTATGTCCCTTAGTCTCTTTGGTGGATTTATTCGTGAATAAAATGTAATAATTGTTTTTATTTATAAATAACAGGCATTGATCAAAATGAGCAGATTCTAAAGATTTATCACTTGTATTTTCAGGACCACGGAAAGTATTAGACAATAGAGGGTTCACAAATATTCAAGGATGCCTCTTTTTGAACCTGACTTTGTACATAGACCGCAAATAGTTGTGTCTATTGTGTCTAATCTAGTTTAGAATCATGTAAAGGTGGTTCTTACTTCAGATTTCATAGTTGTTCAATATCGTTCTCATTACGTATCATAGAGTCATTGGCAGTTGGTAGTGTGGTCTAAGTCCATGTGTTATTCAAGTAGGGGCTCAGATGGGCCAGTCATCTGTGTAGTGGTGTTCCAATGATCGAAAATAATCGAAAATCGTTCAAAAGAAGGACTAAAATTAATTATCGATTGTAAAAAAACATATTTTCGATTAATCAGAAGTTTGTTGTTTTGGTATAACACACTTGTATGAAGTAAACTAAACATTGAATTTGACAAATATCCCTGAACAAGCTGCACTCAACAGCATAAGGCTATGCGCATTGTATTAATTTGTAAACCTTTAACCACTTCTATTGTTTGATTACAATTCCAGTGTCTGCCTTGCATGCCTGCATTTCATTGCATGGCAGTATTAGTTATAAAAAACATAAATTAAAAAAAATCTGGGGAAAAACCCTTAAAATTGGTGATTACATTAAAATGTATATATTTCGATTATAATGGGTAATTGTTCACCACAAGTCCTCCAATAATCGATAGTGGATTTGGTTTCCAATTCCCAAAACTACAGGTAGGCCAGGCATCTATGGAACAACAACTCTCTATGCACCATTGTCCTGTATTCACCCTGATTTTTGTAGGTTTTCAGCGTCTGCTCATATGAGTTTCTCAAAAGGAGTAAAGGGGTAATAATACGAGACAGTGTCACTTCTGGCTTTTTATCCCCCTCAACCTGATATGATAATATTGCTCAATGCTCAATCAACTCAGCTAACTCATACATATATGATGTTTAAATCATGTTCACATCTTGCCTTTGATGAAAAGAAAATATGTATTGTTTGCATATGATGCATCATTTCCGGTTCTTTCGCTTCCATCTTTTTCATATAAATCATGTAAATAATTCTTAATTATTTTTCCTTATCCTGACTCATGCTCTTTTTGCTTGTCTTCTTCTTCTTGCGAACATAGTGGAACACTTGTATCTCCCTAATTGAAGCTCCCTTCAATTTAAAATCACCAACCAGTATTCACCACGAGTTACCTCCTTTCCACAAGCGCGGGAACGAGGGCGCCACCTCCACCCATGTGCCTCACTCTCTCCTTCTTCGCCCAGTGAGCTGGACGTGAGAGCGCCTGTGTCTCCCGACACACTATATCCTTTGAATTATATTTAGTTAGTTACCTCGTATAGACATCTATAGAGGTTTAGCTAGTATCCTTCAACGATTATATATTGATATTTTAGTCGTTTTCTACAGTTTATTCACGGGGACGCCGTGTTTGTTTCAGTGGATTACGTTGATGAAAATTCTGTACTATTGCAGATTACGTTTTTATGCTGCTGCTGATCCGCCTTTAATATGATGTACGGCGAGCCATGTTTATTATATTCACATTGCAGTTGCGGTACTAATTTATCCAATTCTACCTTTTATTAATATTTACTTTGGCGTTTGCACGCACAGCAGATAGGTCGTATGCAGAGTCTAGTATGACTGATACACGGAACCCTCGCCAGTCTACTGCTGTTGGCCCGACTCCCCTCCCGTGTGGTGTTCGCTAGAGTGGTGGAGAGGTGTGGGACGTAGTCCGCCATCTCAAGAAGCATCCTGCTTCCCCAGACATCCCATCGTCGCAGCAGAAGACTAGAGGGTTTTTCTACTACATCTCAACAACCGGGAGACCGTTCCCATCGAAGTTTTGGGCCTGTATGATGATCAGCCGGTCATCATACGGATGTACATCAAAGATTGACCGATGTCGGCACAGATCAGCATGCAGCCTGATGTACCAACGCAGATATCGATGATCGTCCTGAGGGTCCCATCATTACCAACACTCAACGCAGACGCCGCGACACCCAGGGCAGCATCGACCTCTGAGGGAAAATCAGCGAAGTCTACTAGGACTTTCTCAACCGAGATTGTTCCAGCCGATGACCTGGACCTCTCGATGATCAGCTGATCATCATCCCGACGTCGCCACAAGAAACGGACGGGGACAGCTACAACGACATCAGCAGAGATCACCATGCAGCCTGATGCCTCTACACTGATGTCGGACGATTTTCCGTGGACCCTCCATTAACACCGCAGATAAAGCACCGGCGACCTCGCCGCAGACCATCCCAGAAGACATGATGACAAATTATGAACATCATGGAGGACCAATATCTCGCGGTAGCAGGGTCGAGTTTTCGCCGAAGGCTCCAACGTGAACAGCACCCCAGAGGCACCCCCGCCAACGTAGCAGCCAGCCAGGGACGATGTCACCTTCGCGAAGGAAGTCACGGACCACCTTGACGAAGGACCTAGATGTACAGCCAGCGAAGGCCTTCGCAGCGGCTTAAAAGGACCTAGATGTACAGCCTTCGCGAAGGCGGAAAGAACCTAGAGATACAGCCTTCGCGAAGGACTTCGGCGAAGGCAGGGATAGATCATCACCTTATGCGGTTTCATCCCTAGATGTGGACTCGGACCATCAGACATCACGGAAGCCTTCGCGAAGGTCATATCGTCGTCCTCGACGGACGACGAGGAAGCTTCGCGAAGGCATGCGCCGGGCGACACCTGAATCCAGATCATCATCATCTAGAAGGACATCGAGGGACTATACAAGAGCTTAGCGAAACTATCAATGTTCCCCTCACAAGTCTCCAAGAAGATCAACCCATAGACAAGTTGATCATCGATATCAAGTATAAGAACTACAATCATTATATTGGTTCTGTTGAATCCATGGCGAGGGCGTATGTTCGCTGGCCTAAATAGATCTAGAACGATCAATTAGACACTTATCACCAGACTTCGTGTAACCACGACTTCTGAATATGATAAGATGATCCATGCCCTATTTAGGCAAGCGCCGCCCGATCCACATCCTGTTAAACACAGAGGCTGTTCACGAAGCAAGTGCTCATATATATATTTATATATATATATATATACTAATCGGGCTTTGACTCGACACCTTCGCGATGGTCGCGAAGGCTAAGTGGCTCCAAGTCTACTTCACCCAGAAGATCTAGAAGGGATGCCGAGAACCCAGCGAAGTCTCCGGCGTTCACCGAGGAAGTCTCCTCCAAGGTTTCCATATACTAGCCACTCGTCATATATAGCTACTCGTCAGTCCGTTCAAGGCGCCGCATAAGTTGATTATCAACTGTATGCCAGATGCGATCTATAAGCCTACGCGAAGATAATTGCTCAGGCTATTTACAACACAGAACGTCGCTGTATTATTAGTCAACGACATTTCATAGATCTTCACAGAAATTAACTATTCCGTGATAAATTGCTAATATACAATCCCGGACGACGATACGATTATCTACATGCGTGACCATTACGCATATCTGCAGACAATTCAATATCGAGGAAATTGAACAGCAGCCTTGTTACAGCGAAAGTATAACTCTTAATCGCGTCAAAGTTTCTGAGAAGAAATATGTACAACAAGTTCAACGTTAATTCTACAATTATGACGATACATTCATGTATACAGTCTACAAGCTCACAACTTGCAAGTTGTTTATACCCTATATATATAAGGAAGTCGGAATTATATTCAAAACTGAAATTACTTTCACGACAACCAGGAAAATAACCTACCCAGCATAAAATTACAGAGCGAGATATTTTTACCGGAGGTTCAGCGGTTACCATTAACCCTCGAAAACGCGTGGTCACCGGATAACTTCGGAAGCTACGGTGAAGACCGGCGTTTATGCTAATATCAACGGACGACAAGAATTTATTCAAGGTGGGTTTTTCCGCTACACGGTGACATCACAGCGGGTATTATACAGAATCAAAATGCCTTGTTCTGATTGGATCAATGACGGACAACGACCTACACAGAGGTCGATCTCTATTCACAGTTCAAGACTTACGTCACAAGTGACAACTATATATCAGTGAGCGAGCAAGCCTCTCATTACAGTCCAGTTAACCTGAACATTCATGATTAGACTGCCTTTCTTCAAGTTAGAGACCTCCCCTGTCAAGTATAGGCGAGGGATCGGCAGTCAGGCGATTTTACATAAAGTTCAACGAGGACAGACACACCTGGTTGTGCACCTACATCGTCAAGGACTTAGCAGAGCGAATTACCTAGGCGAAAGATACAAGTGGATCTAAATCCACAGCGTTTCAGACTACAGCTGAATTTCATCAGCGACTAACACAACTAGATGGTTAGTAAACCTACTAAACTTCTGTTTGGAGAATAAAACGGAAATTTCAGCCCAACCTGGGGATATGAATATAGTGCTCCAACACCTCACAAGTGAGGTTTATGAACACGCCTGGATGACATACTTGGACCCCATGATACGATGATTCTATCAAGATGGCCAGCAAGAGCACTGTAAATTTATCTCCACCAAACCAAACAGGAGGAAAAAATGCAACAGATTATTTCCTCTATCATCAACTTACGCTATAGAGTGAAGTCTCATGTACTATATCTCCATTTGGATCAGAACTGTCATACTACGTGCATATGGATGGACCTATTCCGACCCTCCATGAGCTTAATACTCATGATATTATAGCTTAACTTCTACAATTGTTCTACACAAATGTGATTGAAATAATGGAGGGTTTATTTCTGGAAACCGATATGGTGGTTGCAAACCATTATCTGAGAGATATCACCACCGAGGACGCCCTCAGGTATACACCAATTCGATCCCATGGTCCTCGCACAACAGCTGACAGTTCCTCGGAGAAGATAAGTCAATCTAACAGATTTTTACTTATCTTATAACAATACTAAATAGCTTCATGCTATATATAATTTACTTAAGTTCCTTTTATCATCACAGTACTATGATTATTACATCATACAATATATAAGTTAACAACTCTACAGAGTTTGTTATTATATATATTTACCTTAAGTTATTCATATCTTAAGAGTAATACTATGGTTACATGATAAATGCATTAGCTAACAAACTCTACAGAGTTTTGGCTATTTTATACATAGCTTAAGTTAATTAAGCTAACAAACTCTCTGAGGAGTTTTACTATATATATAGGTAACTTAAGCTAATTATACCTTAAGCATAGTACTATACTCATATTATTAAAATATATTGGCTAACAAACTCTAAGGAGTTTTGCTATTATATAGGTAGCTTAAGCTTATTCATATCTTAAGCTTAGTACTATGTTTATATCATATAAGTAGATTAGCTAACAAACTCTAAAGAGTTTTTGCTATTTGGCTTAAGTATCATCATATTTCTAAGCAATATGGTTATATTATAACATGTATTAGCTAACAAACTCTACAGAGTTTTAGCTATTATATATGTAACTTAAGCTTATTCATATCTTAAGCTTTAGTACTATGTTTTTATATCATATAGGTATATTAGCTATCAAAACTCTAAAAGAGGGTTTTGCTATTATATATTTCGCTTAAGTTTCATCATATTTTAAGCTTTATGGTTACATTATAACATGTATTAGCTAACAAACTCTAACGGAGTTCTTGCTATTATATATGTAGCTTAAGTTTTCCTTCATAAGCTCAATACTAGGTTTATATCATAGCTAACAAACTCTAAAGGGTTGTTTTCGCTATTATACAATTAGCTTAAGTTTTCATCATATCTTAAGCAGTATGTTTACATTATAAGGTATTAGCTAACAAAACTTCTAATGAGTTTTGTTATTATATATATATAGCTTAAGTTTCATCATAACTTAAGCTCAGTACTATGTTTTTAACATAAAAGTATATTAGTTAATAAACTCTAAGGAGTTTATTTTGCTATATACATTTAGCTTAAGTCTAATCTTATCTTAAGTTTAGTACTATGGTTACACTATAAACATATTAGCTAATAAACTCTACAGAGTTTTTGGCTATTATATATGTAGCTTAAGTTAATAATATCTTAAGCACAATACTATACTCATATTGTAAAATATATTAGCTAACAAACTCTCACGGAGTTCTGCTATTATATATGTAGCTTAAGTTCATTATATCTTAAGCACACTACTATACTCATATTGTAAAATATATTAGCTAACAAACTGTAATGAGTTTTGCTATTATATATGTAGCTTAAGTTAATTATATCTTAAGCACACTACTATACTCATATTGTAAAATATATTAGCTAACAAAACCCTACAGAGTTTTGCTATATATATGTAGCTTAAGTTAATTATATCTTAAGCTCAGTACTATACTAATATTCTAAATATATATTAGCTAACAAACTCTACAGAGTTTGGCTATTATATATGTAGCTTAAGTTAATTATAGCTTAAGCACAGTACTATACTCATATTATATAAAAAATATATTAGCTAACAAACTCTACAGAGTTTTTGCTATTATATATGTAGCTAAAGCTTATTCATATCTTAAGCTCAGCATTATATCTATATCATATAAGTATATTAACTAACAAACTCTAAAGAGTTTGCTATTATATAATTAGCTTAAGTTTAATCATATCTTAAGCTTAGTACTATGTTATATCTTAAAGTATTTTAGCTAACAAACTCTAAGGAGTTTATACTAGCATATTAACAAGCTTAAGTCTATTAGTCTTAAGCATTGTATTAATGTTATATATACTTTATCATAATAAGTACATGGTAATAACCTTTTATATGGCAGCTGATAAGTTAGCAGCAGGAATTCATCAGTTCAGTGCCTTATGAAGTTCCCATAGGGTTATTACAATCATCACAGTTCAAATCACTAATTATTAAAAATCCAAAGTATTAGATATTCCCACCTCCGTTCCGTAGGATGCTACAAGCAAAAAGAGCATGAGTCAGGATAAGGAAAAATATGTAATTTTTGGAGTAAAATTGATATTTTATACTTATCCTGACTCATGAGGTCAGCCCTCCCATCCTCCCCAAATAACACTTTGGATTTCCCTGTAAATTCAAATGTTGGGCTCAGTATATGAGGAGAGAGTGAGGCACATGGGTGGAGGTGGCGCCCTCGTTCCCGAGCTTGTGGAAAGGAGGTAACTCGTGGTGAATACTGGTTGGTGATTTTAAATTGAAGGGAGCTTCAATTAGGGAGATACAAGTGTTCCACTATGTTCGCAAGAAGAAGAAGACAAGCAAAAAGAGCATGAGTCAGGATAAGTATAAAATATCAATTTTACTCCAAAAATTACATTTTTATGAGCTGATAATTGTCAGGACTATTACATTAATATTTATAGTGGCTCGCTGTATGGCAGTCTAAGGCCCATTTTTCATTTTAGGGGTAAACATAGTATAGACAACTGATGAACGTGGTTTGTATTCCATGACTGTTGATAGTACACTGTCTGCATGGTAATGTGTTTATTCATCCTTGTCATAATATAGAACCAGCAGCTGTAGCAGAATAGAAATATCTACATGCCAGACTGCATCTCTTCTCTCACCTACAGCAGCAGTAACAGCAGCAGCTCCATCGACATGGTCCATGCCACCGTTGCCTGCAATACTGCATATGTGTGGAGTGGATAGCATGAAGACTTATCTAACACTGTGCTTCTTTTGCAGTTATGGTCATTGTAGAGGGAATGTACGGCAGCCCTGCTGGGGAAATCTCATATGGCATAAAGAAGGTTGGCAGGCAGTAGGTCTCAGTGTTGTGCGGACATCACCAGCTTCCGTGGATAAACATTGGCTTAACTTGGGCGGTTGGTAGCGAGGGCAAGTACAGTAGGTAAACTGGGATCTGTTACGGAGTTGAACCAAACTCATATCCATTGTAATAAATTTGTAGTTGTTTGCCTTCTGTTATCAACATAGTGAAAGGTTAGGCTGGAACAAATTAAAAATTGTTTTGGTTAAAAAGTGCATCAATAAAATATTGAAAAATAATATTGAGTTGATTGTTAGTGGAGGCAAATACCCGGTATATAAATTGTTTGAATGTGAATGATAGGGACTTTACAGAGATTGAACCAAACTCATGTCCTTTATGTAATAAAATATTTATGATTTATTTTTAACATTGAATACAGTTGTTATGGGGTTCAAGATCATGAAGGTGGTTTGATAAAAATATATTCACGTACAACATTAGATAGGTAGCAGTATCACTAGGAAGGGTCATTTTAACAAGAATGAAGCTATAATGTTTTTGTTTGGGAAAAAGAGGTAGAGATATTGGCATCCTTTAAATCTTCAGGGATCACTTTTCATAAATCATTCACTAATCCTGGGATCCTTTACATGGTTCTTGCAATTGCAGTTTTCCTTTCATTGGTAGCTGGTGATGTCAGCCACAGCACGGAGATTTACAGTTGTCATCTTTGTTGTTGGTTTCTTCAGTTCCTTCTGGTTTTGTTTCCCATTCTACTTCCTGATTATTTTACCTGTCCTCGAGATCTGGATCTCGAGCTTCTTTCTTGCCTTATCTAGATCACTTTAGATGTTAGATAGCTGTAGATAGTGTTATGCTTTGGTAACCTGCCATTCCTATGCCATTTATGCTGATAGATAGTGTGACTCTTTGCAAGTGTTAGTTCTTATTTAAGTGAAACTAGGTAAGTCTTCAGCATTGTCAGCCATTTATGGTGTCTCTACAATGTGGGGCGGTGGGGTAGCCTAGTGGTTAAAGCGTCCGCTTGTCACGCCGAAGACCTGGGTTCGATTCCCCACATGGGCATAATGTGTGAAGCCCATTTTTGGTGTCCCCCGCCGTGATATTGCTGGAATATTGCTAAAAGCGGCGTAAAATCAAACTCACTCACTCACTCACTCTACCATGTGATAGTGTTCATTATATATATATTGTTTAGGTGTTAATGTAGATGGAAATTATGTTCAGTGGCATACAGATATCTTGTATACATCTCACCTCACAAATTATAAAAAGGAATAGCAAGAAAGCCACCTTTGTAGGATTCCTAGGGAATACTAATTAATTCATATTTCTACATATAGAAAACATTTTTCTGTGGAACACCTCATACTATAATGAAGTATAATACTGACAGTTGGAGTGGTGATGTGGCCTAATGGTTAAAACCTCCACCTGTCACACAGAAGACCCGGGTTCGATTCCCCATATGGGTACAATGTGTGAAGCCCATTTCTGGAGTCCCTGCTGTGATATTGCTTGAGTATTGCTAAAAGCAGCATGAAACTATACTCACTCACTACTGACAAATGAACCAGCTACAGGACTCTAGTCTCAGTCAGTATTTTTATCAGTGGACTAAGGCCATCTAGAAATGATACAGATCTACGAAGATGTTCCTACACAGTTTTCTCTAGTCTGAAACCCTGCTGTGGGAAAATTCTGTTTGGTCTCGGCTCAGCTGACAGTCATGATATAGTAACGAAGTGTGGTCACACTTTGGTTCAGAATTCACATTCTAAACACTGATGTACAGATGAACTGTTGGATAAAGATACATTTTGTCAATATATAAATGTTTTGAAAATTTCACTTTTGTGTCCAGTGGCTTTTTTTGCTTTTCCTCTGAAATAACAATTGAAACAAAATTGATACAAGTGAAACACGAAGCATTTAACATATCCAACTTCACTGGGACACTTAAAATGAAATATATACGTTTTTATATTTTACCAGCAAACCTCTTACATAATTCTTGCCGATAGTTATCTTGTATGTGGAAATTGTCAACCTGGAATCTGCAGGGTAGATAACAAGTCCTACTTTAGAATCATGTTGATTGCAGCAGAGAAACGTTCGTCTTATATATATATATACATATATATGTTTGGGGATGATATGCTATTGTGAGCAGACACAACATGCTCGTGTGACCATGGCGACTATCAGATTTATTGATGGAAGTAAACAATAAATATTTATTTTCATGACATATCTGTGTGTGCTTGTAATATTCTATTTGTGTCTGTGTAATATGCATTGTCATTTTGATTATTCCTGTTTATCATTGTGTTAAATCTGATATTTGTCACATGTTATTGAATATCTGCCATTGCAGTTTCAAAATTCCAAAAATGGCGTTACTACAGGTAATAATGATAAATAGCATATAAGTCTGGTTTTCTTCTGGTGCATTAGTAATTCAATAACATATTTCTTCCATGACAGTTTACAGCCTGAAAGTAAAACAAATATGCAGAAATAGTAGTAGAAAAAAAGATTGGGTTTTGTTTATGGTTTCCTGAAGGAAAGATCACTTGTCCTTCCTGAACTGTGCTATTCTTAGACATATGTATGTGATAATTATAAAGTTTGGTTTATACACAGACACTTATAATATACACCCGTGCATTAATTAAGCACCACCCTATTTTGAAAAGAAAATGTGATGCTACAGAAAAGTTAGGGTATAGCCATCAATTTAATCAACCTGTAGTTAAAGAAGCTTTATCCATTGACAGTTTTACAAATACCATAACCTTTTTATTCTTTATGAAAGAATATGTTGATGAAAATGTGATGGGACTGAATTTTGACCCAAAATTACTATTCCTCTCCTGCTCAAACTACACAATTAAATTAAGTTTTGACTAAAAATAACAATTCTGTTATATACCAAGATGACATTTACACATCAAGTAAGTTTAATTATGCATAATCAGGAAGAACCCGAATGTCAAAGTTTCAGACCTTTTTCCAACAATTCAGATTGCTAATTAACAAAAACTGAAAAAAGGCCACATTAATAAGATTTTGGAATAAATTTTTTATGATTTTGAGTTTATTGTAATGAAATTTTCCTTTTTTTTAGTCTGACTAACTTTTCCTCAATCTTAGTTTACAAACTTTCATCCATTCACCATAAATAACGAATTTATAGGCCACACAACAATCAATTATTACTTTCACTTTTCAAAATAAGGTAACTTGTTTTAGGACAGAAAAACACCTGTTTTAAATATAGGCAATTATCCTAATTAAAGTACATGGTAATTTCAATGATGTTTTTGTTTTTAAAATGTTAAACGCTTGCTCTATCAAATTATAAAGGTTTTATTTTTTATGGAAAGAGCTTAGAATTTCATTTCAGACAAAATTAATTGGTAAAAATACAGGGTGGTGCTTATTTTATGCACAGATGTATATTAAGTTTTAATTAAAGCTGAAGTCTGACATATAGCTTACACCGAAACCTACAAGGTTTATCCGTATACCTGACTCTGACTGTGTGTTTACTGGTTGAGTTGACGAGATGAATACACGCTAGACAGGTAATTTGTCCTATACTGTGTACTTCCCCCCTAGATTAATGCATGGACACACCTGGTATTGACACCGGGACATTCCATTGTCATCTTGTAGGGGTGAGGGAGTGGCAACAGACTGTGACAAGATACCTTGGCCAGTGTGGAGTAGGGGCTATCTTGGACATGCTTGGATTACCTTTCCAATATGGTAAGATTAAACTGGACAACATATTGTGAGACCTTCCATGTTGTACACTGTCCTGTACGTGTGATATACTTCAGTGCCATGGACGGTGGCTGTGAGGTAGTGGGAACTTGGGGTAAACTAGGACATTGTTCGAGTTGGACCTGGGGTATTGAGACAACAACAATGAGAGCCATGTGGGTAAATCTGTAGCTTGTGTTAAACATTTGTTCTGTGTGGGATCATTTTAGGTGTTGTCAGTTGGTATGCCCGGGAGGAATGCTTGTTTGTACTTGAATGATAAGATGACAGACAGATCTAGGTAAGGACTAGATAGGCCTCTTGAAGATTGTGAAAGTTCGGCTGTAGTCTCATGTCGTAATGACAGTCAGGCCAGGTCACACGGGCTGTGGTCTGATGGCTAAACACAAGACTGATTATGACTATGAATCTATATTTGGTTTTAAAGTGAGATTACATTTGATTCTCCGTCTTATTTCTGTCTTCTGTCCGTCCGTCTCTTCCCCCCCCTCTCCCTCTCCCCCCTCCCTCTCTCCCTCCCTCACACACATTCTCTGTTTTAGTGAGGATGTCTTAGAGAAAGGAAAAGTTTATTTCGGTCTTTTCCTGTTTATAAATAGTCATGAGCATAGGCTTGTATCAAACAGCCTATCTTCACTTGACAGGATCACTCATGGAGGAAGGAGGATAGGTGTTTCACACTTCATGAAGAATTTAAAATTTTTGTTATCAGAATGACATGACCTACTTTTGAATATTATCTGTCACTTAATGACTTCAACTTGACAAGAATATGTTGCATTTCTCACATTCAATCAGTGTTTGTAAAAAAAACAACATTTGCATGTTTTAAAATGTTTATTCATTTCATTATGGATAATACTTCAGGATTTATAGAAAAGTGTGAATATGATGAACAAAAGATTCTTGCATTTTAGAATAAGGTTTAGTGTCAATTTGTCTGGAATATTCTATTTCCACTAGAATTGTTTTAACTTAACCATCAATGTCAACATCAGTATGATGTATCAGTTTCCATCAAAGTACTTTTGTTACAGTTTGGTTATATGACACCCAACAACCTTTTGACTTGAACTAAGCTGAAACATCATAGTACAGTTATCTGCTGATCAGAACAAATACGAATATTGGGTATCAAATACGAATATTGGGTATCAAATACAAATGTTGGGTATCAAATATGAATGTTGGGTAACGAATGCTGAATATTGAGTAACAAATACGAATATTGGGTATCAAATCCTGGATATTGGGTAACAAATATGAATCTTGGGAAATTACTACAATAACAAGTCCACAGCAGATGTATTATTTATCATATTCAATGATACAATAACAATATATTTTTTGTGACATGTTTTGACCATGTTGACAGTAAAAATATATCATGAAAATGACCATTTGCATGTGTCAAATTAAATATACTGGTATAAGAGTGACAAATATTCTGCCCGGTTTGGATCTATTCAGTTTTGCGTATCTTGCTTTTATCAGTGATACCCAAATTCAAGTCAAAACAGTTCTTTTTAAACTATACATGAATATTCAATTGTAATGATTGTGAATAATGAAATGAATTGAAGAAGGGATATGGTTTGATTCAGCAAAAACGCGAGTGAATTGTAACAGCCTTAATATATATGTCAGGGTAGAGACTGCGATCTGGTAGAATCGGAGATTCTACCAGTAGAGATTGCGATCGGAGTCTCTACCAGTAGAGATTGCGATCGGAGTCTCTACTGGTAGAATCTCCGATCCTACTAGTAGAGATTGCAATCGTAGTCTCTACTGGTAGAGACTATGATTATATGGAATAACCTATGCAAGCAAGTGCAAGCTTTTGCAAGCAAGTATAATAAGTGGGGATAATGTTTTCCTATTATTTGCCAGTTATAATTGAACTTATTTATTGTGATCTTGTAAACTTTATTTGTTAAGTCTGTTTTGGAGTAAGGTATTTTGTTTTTGGTTTTTGAGTGGAGTCCAAATTTGGCAGCTTGGTCTCATGATGTAAATGCAGTGTTACAAACCATTTATATTTTTTATTTTGATAATGTTTACAGTGAGGTGTTAAATGTTTGTTATCAAAGTCTCAGTTAAAAGTAGGAAGTTCATTCAGATGTATTTCAAAACTTATGATCAGTAATTGTTATAAAAACACTGCTTTCCAAAGAGGTGGGGAAATGACCAGGTGGGGATATGGAAGATGTCATTGTTGAGGCAATGCTCGACCTGGGCTGTTTGTTCAGATAACTTTACTTTAGTTTAAGTTTGAGTACATATTGTAATTTATTGTTGTTTAAAACTACTAAGTGTAATGTTTGCCAGTTAACTTCTCAGTGCTGATTAAATACCTGACAGTTGATCTCTTGATGAAAGAAGTTGACTCCCAAAAACATGTCCATGACTCCCTCTCATGACACCAGGGAGTCATGATGACTCCTAAATTTTTGTGCCTAGGACAAACACTGATTATGCAATTGATCTTGCTTGTAATCGGTATTGTTATATGATCTCTCAAGTCACATTTGTATTTTTAGTCCTTAATATATCTGTAAAAGTGGAAACAGTCTAGTGTTATATCTGAATAAAATGCATAGTACTGTTCAGAAAAAGTGTCTTTGTTGTTTACCCACAGATCACTCAGAGTTTCTACCAGTTGAAGACGATTGCAGCCTCAACTAGTAGGATCGGAGTTTCTACCAGTTGAATTGGAAAATGTACTGGTAGAATCTCCGATTCAACCAGTAGAGACTACGATTACAATCTCTACTAGTAGGATCGGAGATTCTACCAGTAGAGACTCCGATCGCAGTCTCTACTGGTAGAGACTCCAATCGCAATCTCTACTGGTAGAATCTCCGATTCTACCAGATCGCAGTCTGTACCCTGACATATACATCTATATCCAGACTGTCTATTTATTCCATACACCAAGATTGATAACATTTCCCATCCCATTAGACTACATGCCAGAACATGCCACAGACTAAATTTCCCAATACTCCAGATCAACTGCATCCCTTATGCTTACAGATTGACAATATCCCATATACTGACAGACTGACTTTATCTCAGAATATACCTCAAGACTGGCCATGCTTAAACCAACAGATCAACTATATCCCATATACTACCCGTTTGACTTACGTATATTGCTTGTACATATTTACCTATTGTTTGACTATGTTGACAATCCCTGCTACCACTGACTATGTGCTGACTCCATAACACCCAGTGTTGCCTCATGTCAATACGACCTTGCCATGTGAAAAGTTACACGTTGGACATGCTTGACTCACTCATGTCCGAGGTCAAGTCAGGTCACGTGGGAGTGGGCATGAATCAAAGATAGTAACATGTTCAGGTGGAGATGATGTGTTTCTATTATCAGGATTTACTGTCGGTTTGTTATTGTTCCTGCTTAGCAATGGGAGAATGTCGTTACAGTTACTCATGTTTCTTGGAGATAGAATGACAGTGAGTATTATCACCTACCTGTTACTCTTGTTTACAGTTGGCCACTCGTATTATTTCAAAACTTTCAGATTAACTAAATTTTGTAGATTTGATGAGTATTTATTTTGAATTTTGAGGGGTGATTGGGTAGCCAAGTAGTTAAAGCTTTCGCATGTCATGCCAAAGAGCGGGTTCGATTCCCATGGGTACTATGTGTGAAGCCCATTTCTGGTGCTCCCCACATGGAAAGCAGTGTAAAACTCACTCTCTCAATATTTTGATTTTTTAATTCTTCCTAAACAAATTTCTATTCGAACCAAACCAGGGATAGAAATACTTTTTTTCCTAAGTGTGCCCTAGGGCAACAGACAAATATTTTAGGTGTGCCTTTCAGAAATTAAGTATGTCCACATGTTTTTAGAATAAATGACAATGATGATGATCATTTGAGATTTATTGTTAAATATCGAAATGGGTTTATGAGCATTCAATTATATATGGCATTATTCAATTTGGAAAAAAGATAATTGTTGTGGGGATTAAATGACAAAAGGTGAGTTATGTTTCCCAAAAATTAGGCATACCATAAGGGCACTGAGAAGATTCTTTAACCCTGCCATTTCAATATTTACTGTGCCATGGCACGCTAATGTATGGGGTATTTCTAACCCTGTAAACAATGACTGCTCTGACATAGCTGAAATATGACATTTCCCTGTATCAAGGTTTATGAGGAGACCTGTGTTAACACTATATACAGTATAGCAGTATACAGCAGTATATACAAACGACAGGCTTTTGGTTTTTGTATTGGAAGGCATTTATTATTTATTGGCTGCACATTGTATGTTCCAGTTTATCTGAAAGTGTGCATTAACATTGCAGTTTACATGGGTAAAGTGTATGTCGACCCTCGTCCTTTCAACCTTAAAACTTGGCTGATACACTATGATAGCTAAATACTACCCAGTAAAGTAGTGCATGTCCTACAGCTGTTAGCATTCACTCACATGTTTGGCAAATTGAACCGTGTTCTTTCATGAATTTAATTCATTATTCACAATCACTAGAATTCAATATTCACAATTTTTTGTAAAAAAAAGTCTTTTTCACTTGAATTTGTCTGTTTTCTATAACAGTGAAATTTGCAAAATACATGGAGTATATATCCGGGTTAAGCAGGATGTTAGTCAACATTCTTTTACATTCCATTTGACAGTAATATGGTTGCTGATTGTAAAAACTGTCAACATGGTCAAATGATATGGTACTGTTTCACTGGATATAATGAATAATACATCAGTTGGTGACGTTTTGTGGTATTTGTGAAAAATATTCATAAAGCGTTGCCGTATATCCGTGACATGTATCATATTCGCCTCTCAGTGGAGTCAGTGCCACCATAGTATCGAGAACATGTTTTTAGTCACGTCAGGGCTTCGCCTCTGTTTGTAAATGTCAGTCAGGAGTTAAACCACATTATTTAGATCTGGACGACACAAAACGATTCTTGATGAATGACTTTTTTGAGATATTTATTACTCAAACGAATGTATATAAGCACTTTTAAAAGCTTCCTGCCTGTATATGCTTCAGTGGATACTATAATAACACACAGTGATAAGCGTGTGGTGTATTTATGTGGCACCACGATACGACGGAGCAGTATGTACATACAGGGTATGGCACTGGCCCACAACTCAGTTAAGCCAGGACAAAATCCAGTAAAAATCTGGAAGGATGTTTTGTTTCCAGACAAAAACTGTTGGTGGAGTAGCCTAGTGGTTAAAGCGGTCGCTCATCATACCAAGACCCGAGTTTGATTCCCTACTTGCGTACAATGTGTGAAGCCCATTCTGGTGTCCACTTCTGGGATGTTGCTGGAATATTGCTAAAAGAAGTATAAAACCGTACTCACTCCTGACACAGTTTACTTGAGTTGCAGTTACACGGATGCATCTTGAGGTAGGGCATGCATGTCCAAGTGGTCTTAGACCCTATAATGTACCATGCAGAGCTGTGACAACTTTCTTCTGTGTTGCAGAAATTGCTCTGATTATGTGTCTAGGTCAGTCAGCACCCCCAAAACCCTAAACCCACCCAACCCCCAACCCCCACCCACCCATGTTTGTGAGCTTCACCCAAATGGTAAATGTCGTAACACCTCCGTCACTTCAAGGGGGGTCGAATCAATCGAAACTTTCAGATTAAACAAATTTTGTAGATTTGTTGAGTGGATATTTTGATTTTTGAGGGGAGGTGCGGTAGCTTAGCGATTAAAGCGTTCACTCATCACAACGAAGACCCAGGTTCGATTCCCTGTATGAGTACAATGTTTGAAGCCCATTTCTGGCATCCCCTGCCGTGATATTGCTGGAATATTGCTAAAAAGGCGTAAAACTAAACTCACTCACTCACTCCATCACTTCAGGCCCCCCTTACCAACCAGCTAACAAGCCATGATTTTCTGTTCTTAACAATGTTGAACCCAACACACAAGTTTGAGCTGTATAATTGAGTTAAACTTGGTGTTTAACCAGCTTTGGGCTCCTTTCTTTAAATTACCCTATTTGGCATTTTAGAGCTGGATAGATTGCCAAAGATGAACTTGTGAAGTACAGTGAGTTTGAACTTGTCTGCATTTCAAATTAGTTCAGTTATAAATTTGTTTCATTTTGTTTGAGGAAATTTAAGTCCACACTAAGACATCACTTACATAGCATCGATCCATGAAGTGGGATATGATGGCGTGTCAGTGAACCCAGACAGCCTGATCACCTGATCCCATTAGTCGACTCTTACCACATGTATGGATTGCTGAAGATCGATCCTAACCGGATCTTCTCAGGGCGACAGTTGAAACATAACTCCTTGGTTATGGTTGAAAATGTAAACTCCTTCAGCGGGTGGAAAGTGGTATCTATCACAAGGTTAGTGTGAGATAGCAAGATGCCTACCATACTGGTAGTAGTAGTTATTTGCTTTATTTAACGCTAAGGTATTTCGCGACGGGGTAGTACACTTATTAAGAATTGAAGGGGAACAAAAACTAGAAATTTTAAAAGAGTGGTGTTACTACCCAAAAAAGGAAAAAAACACACCCAAAAACAACAACTGACTACTGAGGGAAATTTAAATGGGGGAGCCGAATTAAAAAGGTAACAAATATGAAATAGATAAAAAGTATTGTAAGCGCCTACAATACTAAAGGTACAAATGTCAGTAGGTATATATGTTATTGACCAATCAGATATTCTCCTCTGAGTCATGGTTATAAATGATGATGTATATAAATCACCAATAAACAGCTGCCTTCACGGTCAAGGACAATGATGAACAGACAACTGATTATGATCAATAACCTGTGTATTGAGGTGTTTTTATCGGAGGTGTACAGTACATTAAGTGCACTGGTTGTTGCACATCGCAGAACACACTGGTTCAGTTCTTTCAGGACTCTGGACAGTATTATTGTGTAAACAGGATGTTTTTGAGGGCTGAGTATATGGATATTGATGGCAGAGAGACAGCTGTCACCCACATAGGTAGGGTGTACGTATATGACACCATTGGTCCAGATAGGGAGTCTGGCTAGTGGCCCAATTTGTGAGGGTATGTCAGGGTACAGTGAGTGCACTGTATTTGACAAATCACGTGTGTGTGTTCCTTCAGGTGAATGTTTACTTGTCATCAGTTTGCTACAACAGGATACTTTCTTCTAAAAATAAACCTCTGGGGTGACACAAGGTAGCAAATAATATTTGCATTTTAAAGTTGTCAAGTGAGTTTTTGGCTTGCTTAAGGCTTAATATTGTTGATATAACGGATTAATTGCTTGGGATATGCTTTTTGTTGTGTCAGTTCCTCTTTGATTGGCATTCTAGAAGTTGGGTAGATGAAGAATGAGGACTATTTTTATGGATATACAACTTCTTTATTATATATAGGCGACGTTTCGACATAGATTGTAATATCGTTGTCAAGCAAGTCTTGCTTGACAACGACATTAGAATCTATGTTAAAACGTCGCCTATGTAGAATAAAGAAGTTGTATATCCATAAAAATAGTCCTCATTCTTCTTGTGTGTCAGTTGTTGATATTGTTATTAATTATCCCCTGTGTTATATAGTGGTTCTATGGGGCAAAGGATTAGAACTGATATTAACCCACTGAGAACTGGGTTACAATAGCTACCCAGCATGGTATTGCTGGACATTAGGGCGTCAAAATTTAACTGATTGGTCAGGATTGCTATCGTTTCTTTGAGTGGGTTTTTAGAAGTTGGAGAGTCAGATAAGGGCATACTATATGGATGAACAACTTCTTTACTTGGTTGAATCTTACTAATTTGCCATTACTGAAGTTACTCAATTTAGTCAGTATATCAAATAAGTAAGTATGTTTTGTTGACCTCCTTCACAAATATGTCTGCTAATGTTACCTATTGAGCTGACATCCGTCTTGAGTCTGGTGTGATTCTGTTGACTCTGATTGCCTCTATACGCCTTGCATCTCCTGTAAAGATTGTTGGAGTGGTGGGGTAGCCTAATGGTTAAGGCGTTCACTCGTCACGCCGAAGACCCGAGTAGGATTCCCCACATGGGTACAATGTGTGAAGCTCATTTCTGGTGTCCCCCACCGCGATATTGCTGGAATATTGCTAAAAGCGGCGTAAAACTAAACTCACTCACTACTATGTTCTGACACAACTAATTACATCAGGAAGCAGTGATCTACAAACTGATACAGCTTATGAATAAGTAATGAAGATGATAATTAGATATAAAGATATATGTATAAAGTATGAACCAGCAGTGTACCAGTAGCTGACTTGATGCTAACATTCATGTACTTACTGTGTTAAAGCTTTGCTGTCCATGAGAAAGTACATCGCTTGATTCTATCATGGTGTACCAACATCTGAAGCCTGTCTTGTTCTGGTAAGAGGTACACTCCGAATTCCAAGTGTCAGTGGTAGATTTATTAAATGTTCTATTGAAATCACAATTTATGGGACTCAAAGGCGGCGTCAGAGAATCTGAAATGAGGTGATGTCGGCTCACTATAGTAATTTCATTTTTTGAAATCAAGTAAAGTGTGCCAAAGGTCGCCAGCATCCCTGATTTCTTGCATTGGGCCCCAAGAACTGGGAATCCATTGGACTTGAAAATATACTGCCATGACAGATGGACTATAGTAATATAGAAGAATCAACTTCAATTTCTTTTTAGTAGCATAGACCTGTGTAGATCACTTCTATACAGTAAGATAGCCGTTTTTGTTTGAAGCCACAACGGTTTATATGCTCCTTCTTGCCGTTACCGGGCAGGGATAGCCCAGGGGTTAAAGTGTTTGCTCGTCAGGCCAAAGGCCCAGGTTCGATTCGCCCTTGGGTACAATGTGTGCAGTTAAATTCTGCTGTCCCTCACCATGATAATTGATATTGCTGGAATATTGCTAAAATATTGCTTAAAGAGGTGTAAAACTAAACTCACTGTTGTCGTAACTTGACTGCAGAATAGAAGTAAACAGTGGGCAATTAGAACCTTTCAATAATAGTCGTGACGTTAATGACTTTAGACAAATAACCGTAAAATGTTTATACAAGGGAGCACAGTGGTTGGTTTGGATAGTCAAGATGTTTAATGAATTTTTCATGCCCGACCTAGACACAGGCAGACAATGTTTACTCTAGACTAGTAATTTGTTGGTCTTGGGTCAATATAACTGTATATTTGAAGAGTGTGATATATAGATTGCCCAGGTAAATGATTGAATTCTGACCAAAAATAACATGATGTGTTCTAGATATAACCTGTGATAAAGATTTTGATATCATTTTTCGTCTGAAGGTTGCCAGCTGTGACATGATTCAACATCAGTAGACATGTTGACAGGCTGTCACTGACAATGGACTTTTGTCAATTTGTCTCCTGACTCCTTGGTGTCAACCTGGGGTTGGTCAATCTGTTGAAGCTCTGACTCAGTGTATATAGCATCATCGATAATCTACAGGGTATACATTACGATCACTCTCGACTATACCCTGGATGCATCCACGGCTTGGCCTGATGATTTTATTACCTCCCTTGGCTGGTTTTTTATCCAATCAGGCGTCTACTCTGTGAAGTTGAGCGAACCAATCATAACTCACTTTCGTTTCTTAAATTATGTAACCGTTTAAACTTGGCAACACAATTGATGCAGAGGTACTCTGAAAGAGGTAGAAGGAGGTTTTTTATATATATTTTTTAAAGTTTCAGATCTGTCAATTTGTCTGTATTATTTCCTCAAAAATATGAGTGGCACTGCGAACAAACCTTCGCAACTGCGATCGCTATCTTTGTTGCCGCTGGCAAGCTTGGATATAACGGCAGCTTAGCTGATTGGCTACTGTGAGAATGCGTGGCCAGCAAAGGGAGGTAATATAATTATCGGGCCAAGTCGTGGATGTATCCAGGGTATAGTGGAGAGTGATCGTAACGTATACCCTGGAGATTATAGAGGATGTGTATATAGATGATTCTCAACATCTTCAACTAAGATATGAGTTAAAACCACACACACACTATAGTCCATCAACTTAACTTTTGGCACCCTGTTTTTCACAATTTACAAAAAATCCTGAATATTTTAAAACATTACTCTGTTCATATGGCAATTGTATCCCGTGACCTATCACGATATCGAGTTTAGTCATTTCAAAAAGGTTATTAAAGAGTTTGCCTTTAAAACCTATCATGTAATAATTGTAAAACTGTGGAGAGTTTTACGAGGGGTTAACGCATGTGATGGAAAAGCCAACAACATTGTAAAATGTTTGTCAGCGTGAAATGGACATGCACAGGTATTTACATAAGCACGCTTAAGCGATGTCAAAGATCGTCAGCACACAGGTTGAAGAGTAGTAGTGAAAACGATGTTGTCCAAAGATGCCCGGCAAATCATCAAAAGAGTTCACAACTTTTTCAAGCACGATGCAAAGCGAAAAAACCCTCTTATTTCAATTGAGTGTTTCACCAAAAGAACAATTAATGCCACCAAGATCTGCAAAAGAACTTTGCAAAGAGTTATCTCCCATGGCACTATTTCAGAGCCTGATGATGACATGGAAGTTAACTTGGGGGCCGTCTCAAAACATGCAAAGAAAAGAGAGCTTGATGAATTCGATAGAAGGGTTGTGAGGGACCTCATACGTCGGTTACATCGATCCAATGAGGCCATATCATCAAGTAAATTGAAGAAAATATTGAAAGAAGACCATGACATCAATATATCAAAGTATACCATATGCAAGCTGTTGCTCAAATTTGGATATAGATACAAGAGATTGAACAACCAGAAACTGACTCTATGTGAAAGGGCAGATATCACTTGTATGAGAGCCCATTATCTGAGAAGAATACGCGACAAGAGACAAGAGGGACGAGATATTGTGTGGCTAGATGAGACATGGGTGAATGCAAACCATACTTCCTCTTATCAGTGGCAACACCCAGTAGCAGTCAACAACAGGAACATTCCATTGGGGAAAGGCGGAGACTTATCCTTGTTCACGCAGGCTCTCATTTAGGGTATATTCCTGGCTGTGACCTTGTTTTCCGTTCCAAGTCCACGGATGGACGCGACTACCACTCGGAAATGAACTCAGCTGTGTTTACTGAGTATGTGACAGAGCAGCTTATTCCAACACTACCCGCTAAATCTGTCGTAGTCATGGATAATGCTCCTTACCATATCTGCAGAGAACCCAACAACAGATGCCCCACCTCTGCATCAAGGAAGGGAGATATGGTGCAATGGTTGGACAGACTTGGCATTGAATATCACCCAAAGGCAACAAAGGTAATACTGTATAAAATCATCCTTACCAGGAAACCACCACCAGTGTATCAAATTGACAACTTGCTGAAGCTTCATGGACACGAGGGCATTCGGTTGCCGCCTTACCACTGTGATCTAAATCCTATTGAACTTGTGTGGGAAATATAAAAAACAACGTGGCCAAGAAAATACATTCCTTCAAATTAAGAGATGTGAAGAACATCGTTCATGAAGAAATCCGAGACGTTACGCCAGAGTTGGGGAACCGTTGTGTACAGCATGTGCTAGATATTGAACAGCAGTACTGGAAAAAGGATGGTTTACAAAAGGGGTGTGTTAACCCGGTGATTGTGGATTTGAACTCAGACAGTGACAGACGTAGAACTTCAGGATCAGATGGAGAACAGTGACATTCTTTAATCATGTACTCACATGCTTTATCCCTGGTATTTAAAGACTTCAATAAATCTACCTGTTTAAAATGGATTTGTGATGATTATACAGTCCCTGTAGATTTGCTTGCAGGCGTGACAATGTAAACGAGATGCACGTGTGTCACACCATGTTGTTGGCTGTTCCATCATATCATTTTACTCCCCTGTATAACTACTTCTATTTTTCATATTTTTATATGATGGCTTCTTAAGAAGAAGCTTTAATAATTGACATAAAATTATGAAATTTAAACCTTAGATAGGTCATAAGATATAAAGAGCGTATGCACAAAAACATTTTGAAGGCATTTTGGGTTAAAAGTAGACTAACAACTAGTCTCTGAAATGAACATATTTTACTGAAAAAAAGTTCATAGTAAAAATAAAAAAATATAATGAAAAGGAGCCCTGAGACTTAGACTTGCCACATTTTCTAGACTTGCATGGGCTTTCTTGGATATATTTACTTCAGGGTCTGTACGACAGACTAGGTTAAAAGGTAAATTGTGAAAAACAGGGTGCCAAAAGTTCAGTTGACGGACTATAGCTTACTAATCCTTTGGGAGTGATTGTTTATGTGTTAGTTTTTGTCTTATATATTCTGACCTTGTGCTGAAAGCTTAGACTTGCACAAGTCTCTAAGATAATCATTGTTTAGTTTAAATGATAAATTTGTTAAAATATCTGTAAAAAGAACACAATTTTTCCTTATCCTGACTCATGCTCTTTTTGCTTGTCTTCTTCTTCTTGCGAACATAGTGGAACACTTGTATCTCCCTAATTGAAGCTCCCTTCAATTTAAAATCACTAATTAGTATTCACCACGAGTTACCTCCTTTCCACAAGAGCTGCGCGGGAACGAGGGCGCCACCTCTACCCATGTGCCTCACTCTCTCTTTCTTCGCCCAGTGAGCTGGACGTGAGAGCGCCTGTGTCTCCCGACACACTATATCCTTTGAATTATATTTAGTTAGTTACCTCGTATAGACATCTATAGAGGTTTAGCTAGTATCCTTCAACGATTATATATTGATATTTAGTCGTTTTTTCTACAGTTTATTCACGGGACGCCGTGTTTGTTTCAGTGGATTACGTTGATGAAAATTCTGTACTATTGCAGATTACGTTTTTTATGCTGCTGCTGATCCGCCTTTAATATGATGTACGGCGCCATGTTTATTATATTCACATTGCAGTTGCGGTACTAATTTATCCAATTCTACCTTTTTATTAATATTTACTTGCGCTTTGGCACGCATTACAGCAGATAGGTCGGCGGATGCAGAGTCTAGTAGGACTGATACACGGAACCCCTCGCCAGTCTACTGCTGTTGGTCGACTCTCCCCTCCCGTGTGGTGTTCCGCTAGAGTGGTGGAGAGGTGTGGGGCGTAGTCCGCCATCTCCAAGAAGCATCCTGCTTCCCCAGACATCCCATCGCCGCAGCAGAAGACTAGAGGGTTTTCTACTACATCTCAACAACGAGACCGTTCCCATCGAAGTTTTGGGCCTGTATGATGATCAGCCGGTCATCATACCGATGTACATCAAAGATTGACCCGATGTCGGCACAGATCAGCATGCAGCCTGATGTACCAACGCGCAGATATGCGATGATCGTCCTGAGGGTCCCATCATTACCAACACTCACGCAGGACGCCGCACACCCAGGGCAGCGTCGACCTCTGAGGGAAAATCAACGAAGTCTACTAGGACTTTCTCAACCGCGAGATTGTTCCAGCCGATGACCTGGACCTCTCGATGATCAGCTGATCATCATCCCGGACGCACGCCACAAGAAACGACCGGGACAGCTACAACGACATCAGCAGAGATCACCATGCAGCCTGATGCCTCTACACTGATGTCGGACGATTTTCGGTGGACCCCTCCATTAACACCGCAGATAAAGCACCGGCGACCTGCAAATTCGCGCAGACCATCCCAGAAGACATGATGCGACAAATTATGAACATCATGGAGGACCAATATCTCGCGGTAGCAGGGTCCGAAACTTTCGCGAAGGCTCCAAGCGTGAGACAGCACCCCAGAGGCACCCCCGTCCAGCGTAGTAGCAGCCAGGGCGATGTCACCTTCGCGAAGGAAGTCACGGACCACCTTGGACGAAGGACCTAGATGTACAGCCTTCGCGAAGGCCAGCGAAAGGCGAAAGGACCTAGATGTACAGCCTTGCCCGGCGGAAAGAACCTAGATGTACAGCCTTCGGCGAAGGACTTCGCGAAGGCAGGATAGATCATCACCTTATGCGGTTTCATCCCTAGATGTGGACTCGGACCATCAGACATCACGGAAGCCTTCGCGAAGGTCATATCGCTCGTTCCCCGGACCGACGCGCAGAGGAAGCTTCGCGAAGGCATGCGCGAAAAGGACACCTGAATCCAGATCATCATCATCTAGAAGGACATCGAGGGACTATACAAGAGCTTGGCGAAACTATCAACGTTCCCCTCACAAGTCTCGAGAAGATCAACCCATAGACAAGTTGATCATCGATATCAAGTATAAGAACTACAATCGATATATTGGTTCTGTTGAATCCATGACGCAGGCGGTATGTTAAGCTGGCCTAAATAGATCTAGAAGCGATCAATTAGACACTTATCACCAGACTTCAGTATACCGACTTCTGAATATGATAAGATGATCCATGCGGCCCTACTTAGGCAAGCTTCACCGATCCCACATCCTGTTAAACACAGAGGCTGTTCACGAAGCAAGCTCATATATATATTTATATATATATATATATATATATATAATCGGGCTTTGATTTCGACACCTTCGCCGATGATGGAAGGCTAAGTGGCTCCAAGTCTACTTCACCCAGAAGATCTAGAAGGGATACCGAGAACTTCGCGAAGTCTCCTCGGGCGTTCACCGAGGAAGTCTCCTCCAAGGTTTCCATATACTAGCCACTTTCGTCATATATAGCTACCGTTCGTCCAGTCCGTTCAAGACGCCGCATAAGTTGATTATCAACTGTATGCCAGATGCAAATCTATAAGCCTACGCTAAGATAATTGCTCAGGCTATTTACAACACAGAGCGTCGCTGTATTATTAGTCAACGACATTTCATAGATCTTCACAGAAATCAACTATTCCGTATAAATTGCTAATATACAATCCCGGACGACGATCATCGATTATCTACATGCGTGACCATTATTACGCATATCTGCAGACAATTCAATATCGAAATTGAACAGCAGCCTTGTTACAGCGAGTATAACTCTTAATCGTCAAAGTTTCTGAGAAGAAATATGTACAACAAGTTCAACGTTAATTCTACAATTATGACGATACATTCATGTATACAGTCTACAAGCTCACAACTTGCAAGTTGTTTATACCCTTATATATAAGGAAGTCGAATTATATTCAAAACTGAAATTACTTTCCGCGACAACCAGGAAAATAACCTACCCAGCATAAAATTACAGAGCGAGATATTTCGCAAGGCGGAGGTTTCAAGCGCGGTTACCATTAACCCTCAAACACGTGGTCACTCGGATAACCGGGGAAGCTACGGTGAAGACCGGACGTTTATGCTAATATCAACGACGACAAGAATTTATTCAAGGTGGGTTTTTCCCCGCTACACCGGTGACATCACAGCGGGTATTATACAGAATCAAAATGCCTTGTTCTGATTGGACCGCAAGGGACAACGACCTACACAGAGGTCGATCTCTATTCACAGTTCAAGACTTACGTCACAAGTGACAACTATATATCAGTGAACGAGCAAGCCTCATTACAGTCCAGTTAACCTGAACATTCATGATTAGACTGCCTTTCTTCAAGTTAGAGACCTCCCCTGTCAAGTTAAGACGAGGGATCGGCAGTCAGGCGATTTTACATAAAGTTCAACGAGGACAGACACACCTGGTTGTGCACCTACATCGTCAAGGACTTCGCAGCGAATTACCTAGACGAAAGATACAAGTGGATCTAAATCCACAGCGTTTCAGACTACAGCTGAATTTCATCAAGCGACTAACACAACTAGATGGTTAGTAAACCTACTAAACTTCTGTTTGGAGAATAAAACGGAAATTTCACGCCCAACCTGGGGATATGAATATAGTGCTCCAACACCTCACAAGTGAGGTTTATGAACACGCCTGGATGACATACTTGGACCCCATGATACGATGATTCTATCAAGATGGCCAGCAAGAGCACTGTAAATTTATCTCCACCAAACCAAACAGGAGGAAAAAATGCAACAGATTATTTCCTCTATCATCAACTTACGCAGAGTGAAGTCTCATGTACTATATCTCCATTTGGATCAGAACTGTCATACTACGTGCATATGCGGATGGACCTATTCCGACCCTCCATGAGCTTAATACTCATGATATTATAGCGCGCTAACTTCTACAATTGTTCTACACAAATGTGATTGAAATAATGGAGGGTTTATTTCTGGAAATCCGATATGGTGGTTGCAAACCATTATCTGAGAGATATCACCACCGAGGACGTCTCAGGTATACACCAATTCGATCCCATGGTCCTCGCACAACAGCTGACAGTTCCCTCGGAGAAGATAAGTCAATCTAACAGATTTTTACTTATCTTATAACAATACTAAATAGCTTCATGCTATATATAATTTACTTAAGTTCCTTTTATCATCACAGTACTATGATTATTACATCATACAATATATAAGTTAACAACTCTACAGAGTTTGTTATTATATATATTTACCTTAAGTTATTCATATCTTAAGAGTAATACTATGGTTACATGATAAATGCATTAGCTAACAAACTCTACAGAGTTTTTGGCTATTATTTTATACATAGCTTAAGTTAATTAAGCTAACAAACTCTAACGGAGTTTTACTATTATATAGGTAACTTAAGCTAATTATACCTTAAGCATAGTACTATACTCATATTATTAAAATATATTGGCTAACAAACTCTAAGGAGTTTTGCTATTATATAGGTAGCTTAAGCTTATTCATATCTTAAGCTTAGTACTATGTTTATATCATATAAGTAGATTAGCTAACAAACTCTAAAGAGTTTTTGCTATTTGGCTTAAGTATCATCATATTTCTAAGCAATATGGTTATATTATAACATGTATTAGCTAACAAACTCTACAGAGTTTTAGCTATTATATATGTAACTTAAGCTTATTCATATCTTAAGCAGTACTATGTTTATATCATATAGGTATATTAGCTATCAAAACTCTAAAAGAGGGTTTTGCTATTATATATTTCGCTTAAGTTTCATCATATTTTAAGCTTTATGGTTACATTATAACATGTATTAGCTAACAAACTCTACGGAGTTCTTGCTATTATATATGTAGCTTAAGTTTTCCTTCATAAGCTCAATACTAGGTTTATATCATAGCTAACAAACTCTAAAGGGTTGTTTTCGCTATTATACAATTAGCTTAAGTTTTCATCATATCTTAAGCAGTATGTTTACATTATAAAGGTATTAGCTAACAAAACTCGACGGAGTTTTGTTATTATATATATATAGCTTAAGTTTCATCATAACTTAAGCTCAGTACTATGTTTTTAACATAAAAAGTATATTAGTTAATAAACTCTAAGGAGTTTATTTTGCTATATACATTTAGCTTAAGTCTAATCTTATCTTAAGCTTAGTACTATGGTTACACTATAAACATATTAGCTAATAAACTCTACAGAGTTTTTTGGCTATTATATATGTAGCTTAAGTTAATAATATCTTAAGCACAATACTATACTCATATTGTAAAATATATTAGCTAACAAACTCTACGGAGTTCTGCTATTATATATGTAGCTTAAGTTCATTATATCTTAAGCACACTACTATACTCATATTGTAAAATATATTAGCTAACAAACTCTACGGAGTTTTGCTATTATATATGTAGCTTAAGTTAATTATATCTTAAGCACACTACTATACTCATATTGTAAAAATATATTAGCTAACAAAACCCTACAGAGTTTTGCTATATATATGTAGCTTAAGTTAATTATATCTTAAGCTCAGTACTATACTAATATTATAAATATATATTAGCTAACAAACTCTACAGAGTTTGGCTATTATATATGTAGCTTAAGTTAATTATAGCTTAAGCACAGTACTATACTCATATTATAAAAATATATTAGCTAACAAACTCTACAGAGTTTTTGCTATTATATATGTAGCTAAAGCTTATTCATATCTTAAGCTCAGCATTATATCTATATCATATAAGTATATTAACTAACAAACTCTAAAGAGTTTGCTATTATATAATTAGCTTAAGTTTAATCATATCTTAAGCTTAGTACTATGTTATATCTTAAAGTATTTTAGCTAACAAACTCTAAGGAGTTTATACTAGCATATTAACAAGCTTAAGTCTATTAGTCTTAAGCATTGTATTAATGTTATATATACTTTATCATAATAAGTACATGGTAATAACCTTTATATGGCAGCTGATAAGTTAGCAGCAGGAATTCATCAGTTCAGTGCCTTTATGAAGTTCCCATAGGGTTATTACAATCATCACAGTTCAAATCACTAATTATTAAAAATCCAAAGTATTAGATATTCCCACCTCCGTTCCGTAGGATGCTACAAGCAAAAAGAGCATGAGTCAGGATAAGGAAAAATATGTAATTTTTGGAGTAAAATTGATATTTTATACTTATCCTGACTCATGAGGTCAGCCCTCCCATCCTCCCCAAATAACACTTTGGATTTCCCTGTAAATTCAAATGTTGGGCTCAGTATATGAGGAGAGAGTGAGGCACATGGGTAGAGGTGGGCTCGCCCTCGTTCCCGCGCTTGTGGAAAGGAGGTAACTCGTGGTGAATACTAATTAGTGATTTTAAATTGAAGGGAGCTTCAATTAGGGAGATACAAGTGTTCCACTATGTTCGCAAGAAGAAGAAGACAAGCAAAAAGAGCATGAGTCAGGATAAGTATAAAATATCAATTTTACTCCAAAAATTACATTTTTCCCTCTAAGAGACTGGCATCCTTAGAATGTCTGCATGTCTACACTTACTGTTAACCTATCTAGACTTGCCTCTTTAAAGGTAAGAATTTCTATACATCCACTGGCTTAGCACTCAGCAGAGCCTTGGAGCAAGACTGCAGGAAACTATGCTGGTCCAAGGGGCGGTGGGGAAGCCTAGTAGTTTAAACATTTGTCCAGGTTTGATTCCCCACATCGGTACAATATCTGAAGCCCATTTCTGGTGTCCCCCGCCATGACATTGCTGGAATATTGCTAAAAGTGTCGTAAAACTCAAACTCACTCACTCACTCACTCACTCACTCACTCACTCACTCACTCACTCACTCACTCACTCACTCACTCACTCACTCACTCAGTCACTATTAGGGCTGTGTATTGGCAAATAAATTGTATTGCAATATATTGCGATTCAGGTACCCGTATTGCGGTACGTATCGCGATATATTGGGAACTTAAGTGTTTGACAGTAAGTGACACTAATTGTACGTGTCGATCCTATTTTCTACATTATAAGTCCCTAAACATACATGTTATGGATCTGATAACAGCAATCTAAAAAATAGGTTGCATAGTCATGGATTCTATTTTCGTTTTTATACAGTTTATAGTATTACAGTATGCCGTTTTGTCATTGAATAACGAAGGAAAACATCTGTTGTGAAAGAAAGTCTGTGTAGATTGTAATTTAAACCATAAAGATAATCACAAAAACTTCATATATGTTCTTTATCCAATATACCAGTTCTCAGAAAATATATTACAATACGTATGGTTTGAAAAGCGTATTGCAGTATACCGGTGATACCGTGCAGTCCTACTCACCATGGTTGTCTAAAGAAGAGACTGATAGGTGATTTTTCTCATAATATCAACCACGGGTTTGCTGCTGCGGTCTCAGTTTACAGCCAGTGTGATACAGGGTAAATATTGTGACTGTACCATTAAACATGGCACTCCATCACTGGGGCTGTTGGCAGTGTTAAATAGCTGCCTGTAATACCTTCCATGCTGATATTCCCCACATAGGCACAATGTGTGAAGCTCATTTCTGGTATTCCCCTGCCGTGATGTTGCTGGAATATTGCTAAAAGCGGCGTAAAACTAAACTCAGTCAGTCAGTCCATGCTTATACTACCAGGTTGTTTCCTGGAAGATTCAGGTTGGAGTCACCTCATTAAACCTTGCATTGCACCATCAAATATACTAGCCATCTGTGTTAATCAATTTAATGTTGAAATTTGATCCAGGCCAGTTTTTAATTTTGACTGGACCAGATAGCTAGTGGAATCAATAGGGATGATGTATTGATCTGAAAGTTTACTGATTAAGTTTAGTAACTAAAAATACTTGTGAGAATTGTTGATGGGAACTAAATATTGTTCACTGTTTCTGTGTTTTTATTTCTTTTGAAAAATGTTCTGTTAATAGTGTGGTACCTTGTGGTTAAAGTGTTCGCTCATCATACCGAAGATCCGGAATTGATTCTTCACAGGGGTGCAATGTGTGAAGCCCATTTGTGAAGACCTGGGTTCGATTCCTCAAATGAGTACAATGTATGAAGCTTGAACAAAGGTAAAAGCGGTATAAAACTAAACTCACTCTCTAATAACATGATAATACATTTTGAATAAAATGCCAATTCATATGATAGATGCTGTGCACATTAATCATTGATAATTTAGTGGTGTTCAAAATGTGGCAGTGCATCCTGGAGCTAGGTATTAACTAGACATATTGGCTTGTATCTATTTCATATAACCGTGATGAATATCAAACCATCTGATGTTGCAATATCCGATTTGCCTCAGTGGTTTTAGCATTCACTCGATAGTTGAAGGCCTGAGTTCAATCCTTTCATGAGTACATGTTCAACCCATGGCATTCTCCACTGGGATATTGCTGGAATATTACATAAAACTCAACTGATTATTCCGACTACTTTGCTAAATGGGAAGCCTAATTGTTAAAACATCCACTTGTCATGCTGAAGACCGATTCCCCACATGGGTATAATGTGTGAAGGGAACAGGTCAAAAGGGCCGCAAAACAGAAAAGTCAAAAGGGCCGCAAACCCCTAGTCAAAAGGGCCGCATCAAAGAGTCAAAAGGGCCGCATTGAAAAGAATATCTATTAAAAACAGGACTAGTATGCATAAAATATACATTGTATAGATGTATAACCTTTTGCTATAATACTTTTGAAAAAATATGTTATTATTATGTTTTTTTATATGGGGCCCTTTTCACTAGGGGTTTGCCTTTTGCCCTTTGACTTTCTTCTTATGCTTTTGACTTTTGACTTTCTTTTTTGATGCCCTTTTGACTAGGGCCCCTTTTGACTTTTCCGTTTTGTGGCGCTTTTGTCATGCGGCCCTTTTGACTAGGACCCTGTGTGAAGCCCATTTCTGGTGTCCCCAGCCCTGATATTGCTTTAATATTGCTGAAAGTCATACTCACTGACTTTGCTAAATACTGTGTATAAATTACTCAGTCAGCAAACCCCAGTTCTTGTGACTCAGTTGTCATGATGTCAATCACTGGATTGCCTGGTCAGGATGTATTTTCATTCCACCATCCGAACCTGAAATATTATGGCATTAGACAGCAAACTCACAGATAAACAATTTCAATTACTTCAGCATGTCCATATGGTGTGATATTTGACTGCCAGCTGGCCTCAGTCAACTCAACCTACAGTGATTGTGACTTGAATGTACCAGTGTGTCAGCTGGATGTAGGCCACCATGGTTAACTGTACAAAATTTCTTGTGGGGAGTGTGTGCATGTTTCTCCTAATGGTATGGCAGTACAAGTGGATGTCACAAGTGAGTCTTCATATCAATGTAAAGTCTGTCTCACAGTCCCTGGACCCTGTTCCAAATGATTTAACGTTCATATCAATGTAAGGTCTGTCTCACAGTCCCTGGACCCTGTTCCAAATATGATTTAACGTTCATATCAATGTAAGGTCTGTCTCACAGTCCCTGGACCCTGTTCCAAATGATTTAACGTTCATATCAATGTGAAGTCTGTCTCACAGTCCCTGGACCCTGTTCCAAATGATTTAACATTCATATCAATGTGCAGTCTGTCTCACAGTCCCTGGACCCTGTTCCAAATGATTTAACGTTCATATCAATGTGAAGTCTGTCTCACAGTCCCTGGACCCTGTTCCAAATGATTTAACGTTCATATCAATGTGAAGTCTGTCTCACAGTCCCTGGACCCTGTTCCAAATGTCCATATCAATGTAAATTCTGTCTCAGTCAGTCACAGTCCTGGACCCTGTTCCAAATGATTTAACGTCATATCAATGTCCCTGGACCCTGTTCCTGTCTCACAGTCCCTGGACCCTGTTCCAAATGATTTAACGTTCATATCAATGTGAAGTCTGTCTCACAGTCCCTGGACCCTGTTCCAAATGATTTAAACGTCATATCAATGTGAAGTCTGTCTCACAGTCCCTGGACCCTGTTCCAAATGATTAAACGTTCATTCAACGCTCATATCAATGTAAATGGTTGAACGTCTGTCTCAAAGTCTGTCCGGTCCCTGGACCCTGTTCCAAATGATTTAACATTCATATCAATGTGCAGTCTGTCTCACAGTCCCTGGACACTGTTCCAAATGATTTAACATTCATATCAATGTAAAGTCTGTCTCATAGTCCCTGGACCCTGTTCCAAATGATTTAACGTTCATATCAATGTGAAGTCTGTCTCACAGTCCCTGGACCCTGTTCCAAATGATTTAACGTTCATATCAATGTGAAGTCTGTCTCACAGTCCCTGGACCCTGTTCCAAATGATTTAACGTTCATATCAATGTGAAGTCTGTCTCACAGTCCCTGGACCCTGTTCCAAATGATTTAACGTTCATATCAATGTGAAGTCTGTCTCACAGTCCCTGGACCCTGTTCCAAATGATTTAACGTTCATATCAATGTGAAGTCTGTCTCACAGTCCCTGGACACTGTTCCAAATGGTTGAACGTTCATATCAATGTAAAGTCTGTCTCACAGTCCCTGGACCCTGTTCCGAATGATTTAACATTCATATCAATGTAAAGTCTGTCTCATAGTCCCTGGACCCTGTTCCAAATGATTTAACGTTCATATCAATGTGAAGTCTGTCTCACAGTCCCTGGACCCTGTTCCAAATGATTTAACGTTCATATCAATGTGAAGTCTGTCTTACAGTCCCTGGACCCTGTTCCAAATGATTTAACATTCATATCAACGTGAAGTCTGTCTCACAGTCCCTGGACCCTGTTCCAAATGATTTAACGTTCATATCAATGTGAAGTCTGTAGTCTTTGTGGAACAGGAACCTGAACCATATCAATTCCCTAGCACTGAACTGAACTTTATTTCAACTAAGGCTGCAGACAGTTGCATATGAGGTTACAGATGTGTTACTATTAAATATATCATATAGTTATATACGCCATATATACAGATGAATAAATAATACATTATGTATATATGCAAATAGATTGCATAAAGATACAAGTGAATATATAATTCATATACATGTAGAAATATTTAGATGGAGTATTCTTACCGATGATTCTTAAAAAAACAGCCCTTCCTGCAATGCAGAAGCCCTTAATAAAGCAAGTGTATTTTTCTCAGGTTCAGGTCCTGAATTTCCCTCCTCAGTGGGCCCCTTTTCACTTCAAATGAAATTTTGGTTTCTGTTGAGAGTATTTATTTGCAGACACCAAGCGTTAGTCTGATCAGTCTGCTTCACAGAACATGTGACTCTTGCCATTTTTCTTTCTGCTGGGTCCCAACGTTAAACATGATATTTTTGTTCTACATACATGAAACACATGTCATGTTTTATCATGTCAACCTCTCCCAGCTGTGGTATTATATAGTGTTGTGACAACCAAACACATATTTCTGTTTCTGAATGTTTGTAGTAGTTATAAATACTATACTTACATGTGCCTATTGTCAAGTATAGTCACACAATTCCTTGGTGGGTCCTGTGTAGAACTGTTTGAAATTATAGGGTTATGTAGACTGCAAGGCCTTCTATGGTATGCTGATGTTATATTAGTAAGCATTAGAATCAAGGGTCTCTATTCATAACCCTAATGTTAAAAGTTAGGGCCTCTTTGTTGGAGCAGAATACAAATGTCTCCCTTAGTCTTAAATTTTGAAATCTGTATTGACGCTGCAACCACAAAATAATTGGTGGTTAATATTCAGGTTTTCTCACTGACCACTTGACTTCTTGCTTAATTTTCAATACTGTAGAAATTGTATCAAAATTAATTTGTGGAAATATTTGTCATATACCACCTCTGGTGCTTCAGACATCATAACCGATTCATAGAATTGGTCATGGGTTATGCATTACATTGGTTAGACTGTGAAAAGCCTTTGTTTTTATTGTTTTAAACTGTCATACTGAATGTAAAATTTCAATTTGAGTTTGAATAGCTTGGTTATTTCATCAGCATTCAGAGTATAAACATGTACCGGTACTCTAGTAATTGCCATGCATGACAGCACACAAAATCATTATCATGAATATATTTGTTGGAATGTGTCAGTATAACTCATTATGTTGTTGATATATATATATATATATATATATCACAGCACGCCACCTGCGTATGAATGTACAGGGGCCAAGGACATTCAAACACACAGGGTGGATCTGGGTCAGGCAAGTAGCCTAGGGGATAAAGTGTTGGCTCATCAGGCTGAAAACCAGGTTTGATTCAACATTTGTACAGTGCTATAGGCACAATGTACACAGATAGTGTCACGATATTTCCATAATTGCCAATGTTGATAGGATATTCTTGTTTGGTATTTGTTATACCAGGAGATCAGGAGAAGTTAGAAGCACCTGCTTCATTCCTGTGACTGTTGTTAATGTGGCCTACTGGGCTGTGGGGTAGCCTAGTGGTTAAAGCGTTGGCTCCTCACGCCGAAGACCCGGGTTCGAATCCCCACATGGGTACAATGTGTGAAGCCCATTTCTGGTGTCCCTCGCCATGATATTGCTGGAATATTGCTAAAAGCGGCATAAAACCAAACTCAGTCAGTAATGTGGCCTACATATAATAATGATAGCAATGTGAAATAATTGGGTGTTTTTACTTTTTTATAGTGGCAGACACACCGAGACACAGACAACAGACACACACACAGAGAAGAACAGACACACCACCACAAACACACAGAGGCACAGACACACACAGCACACACATGCACACACAGAGAAAACACACGCTCACACACAGAACACACGAACATAGAATACAAAATGTAAGGGAATGAATTTGGGATGAAAATCAATCATGTTGTCTGAAATGAGATGGTCTCATGGACTATTCATTCATCATAGTGTTGATGTATTGATGTTTGAAGTGTCACCAGATGTACTGCAGTACACTGTCACAGGTGATATTTGGTTAATACTGACACAGATACTGGGTCAAGCTGATGTACTTGACGGAGATGAGGCCACATGACAAAGACAGTACAAAATGAAAACTTCACCTTGAGTCATGCATCTGTTATATAAGTGGCATTTACAAACTATAAACGCATGCTTGTTGTAAGAGGTGACTAACGGGATCAGGTGGTCAGACTCGCTGACTTGATTGACACATGTCATTGCATCCCAGATGCGTAGATCGATGTTCATGCTGTTGATCACTGGATAGTCTGGTCCAGACTTAATTATTTAAGATCGCCGCCATATAGCTGGAATATTGCTTTGTGTGGCGTCAAACTAAACTCACTAACTCACTACAAGCTGTCATACCAGTCATTGACCTCACGATGACAACTTAGTTACTCTTTCAAGACGTATTTCAGGATAGATCATAGTCCCTGAGACAATACAGCCATTGTTGAAGTAACTTGCATCTTTACCTAAGAGTTTCACGGTGAGGGTAATGGCTGTAATCCATAAGTCAGTTATGTCTTCATGGACATGTTCTTGATTTGATGGGGCGGTGGGGTACCCCTGTCGTTACAGCGTTCGCTCATCCGGGTTTGATTCCCTACATGGGTACAATGTGTGAAGCCCATTTCTGGTGTCCCCTGCCGTGATATTGCTGGAATATTGCTAAAAGCGGCGTAAAATAAACTCACTCACTTACTCTTAGTTTGATTTGCATTGAATGATTGAACGTTTTCTGTGTCCATAATCAATAGTTCACATAACTCTAAGATTTACATCTGTCGGAAATAGTCCCTAGTTGTCAATCATATCAATATACCACAGCTTTGTGATACAGTTTCAGAGTTTTGCATTATCTGAAAAGTTACAGTTTCCAATGTCACGAAAGATACCTTACCTGTCCTTCCCTGGCTAAACTGACTGACACCCTCAGATCTGAAAACACATGCTGTTTCGTTCATTACGTGTTACATCTGACCTGTGAAGATATGGGTTAGAATTGGTCTTTAGCAACCTATGCTTGTCACAAGAGGCAACTAACAGTCGTGCTTGCTAACTTAGTTGTTGTATGACATTGTACCCCAGTTGTGAAAACCAGTGCTCATGATATCAGTCACCGGGTTGTCTGGTCCAGATTTGATTATGTACAGACTACAGTGATATAGCCAGGGTTTTACATAGCTCTTCGAAAGTGGGAGTTCTAGGGACTCAGGGCATATGTATTCTGAGAGTCCATTTCCAAAATTGGGAGTCCATCAAATTGCATGAAATCAATGATAATGGATGCTTCGCATTTGATAATGATTATGTTATAATATGTGCTACTTTCAATGTCATTAGAATAATGATTGTAAACAGAATGTATATATTTTAATATGGGATATCATTACTAACTCAGAAAGTTCTGTCCCAGAAAAAAATTATATTGCATTCATAAGGACACAGGATTTTAGTTTGGGGGTACTTCATCAAATTTCTGCGTCCAATACGCAGGAATCATGCATCCCGTAAAACCCTGTATAGCTGGAAAATTATTGAGTGTGGCGTTAAAATCTTGGTGTTCAAGAATATGAACCGAATCAAATGAATGTGTGTGAATATTTATTGTAAAGAATATACCTGTCATTGCATAGCTTGCAGTTAGTGATTGTGTCTAGCACATAAGTGTGGTGGTGTTTCCTAACTTCTGTTTCTGTGCTTTTTACTTTCTTTCCACCTGAATGTTTTCTTTCAGCAGAATTTTGTATAATTCATTTATAAATTTCTATAATAATTACTGATTACAAATGGTGTAATTTTTTAAAATGAATTTCTTCCTGGTTTCATTTGCTAGTCCTGATTTTAACTTGTGGATTGATTGTGGATTGATTGGTCACAATGTATGACCCGTCCCAATATGTGTCTTCTTACCCGCCATATAGCTGGAATATTGCTGAGTGCAGCGTAAAACTAAACTCACTTCACTTTTTCCCACCTGTGGATTGAAGCTCATGATGCTTGCAATTGGTTGACCACACCAAGATTCGAGTTTTTAACAAGCTGCCATGAAATATCTGTGAAATTGCTGATGGCAGCATTGAATACCATTCAGTCAATCAGTGTCTCATAAAGTGTTTTCTGTCTTGAGAAAGTTTGTATAAAACTGGTATTTATTAGTAGGTGTGTTTTAACAGAAGTATATTTGTCTATAAGGTATTTGAGGAATCCATGCTATTGCATGGCAGCACACTAAGTCCTGATCTCAACACAACGGTCAACACAACAGGCAACATGACGAGTGATAGTCAGCAGAAGCAGCAGGATATGAGGGACTTCTACATCGGCCTGTCCCTCGCTATCAGCTCAAGCATTTTCATCGGCAGCAGTTTCATCTTCAAGAAACTTGGCCTGCTCCGTCTCGCCAAACAGCAGTCCACAAGAGCAGGTGAGACTTTTGTATGTGCGCTCATCTGTATCACTCCTTAAGGGCTGGCTAGCTTTTGTCTTCACTGAATGTGTGTCAGTCAGTTTTAGTTATTTGTCAGAACAAATATCAGTCCACCTGACGAGGTTCATTTCCTGTCTGGACTGAATTTGTATCGGTCCACCTGATGGGGTTCATTTCATGTCTGGACTGAATTCGCATCAGTCCACCTGAGCAGGTTTATTGTATGTCTGCACTGAGTGTGTATCAGTCCACCTGAAGGGGTTCATTTCATGTCTGGACTGAATTTGTATCAGTCCACCTGAGCAAGTCTATTGGTTCACTTTATGTCTGCATTGAATAGTTTGTATCAATACAATCTAGATAAGGTTCACTGACAACAAAGCTGGAGAGCCATTGTTGTCTGGACTGAATTTGTATCCAAAAGTCCACCTGAGACAAGATTGCAACAATATGTCTGAAGAAGAAGAATAGTTTAGCTTCACCCATTTACAATACAAATGTAGCAGCAACAGATAAAAGGTTCAACTTGACAACAAAGCTGGATGAGCCATTGCTGCGGAGTAAATAATCATTCCATGGACCACTGAATATAATTTGTCTTTATTTCCAATAATATCTCTTTATGAAATGAGACATCATTGCAGGATACAGTACCTCTTCTAATATATTTGATATTGCACCCTGATCTAAATAATGTGAACAGACGCTTGCACTTACATATGATGTAGTGTTTGCCAGTGTTGTGATCCTGACTTGTGTTGTGTTGCAGGCCAAGGCGGGTATGGTTACCTCAAAGAATGGATGTGGTGGGCAGGCATGATCCTCAGTAAGTCTTCCTATCTCTTTCTCTTTCTTGTCTCATACAACCCATGAAGAACCGGGTTAGAATTGATCTTCAGCAACCCATGCTTGTCGTAAGAGGTGACTAATGGGATTGGGTGGTCAGACTCGCTGACTTGGTTGACACATATCATTATGTCCCAATTGCTTAGATCGATGATCATGCTGTTGATCACTGGATTGTCTGGTCCAGACTCGATTATTTACAGACTGCCGCCATATAGCTGGAATATTGCTGAGTGTGGCGTTAAACAACAAACCAGCTTGTCTCATACAATGGCTGGGAATACAGAGCAAGATGTACCTCTAGGGAACAGAATTGTCTTTCTGGGGCGATGACATGGATGTATCAAAGTAATCAAGAGTGTAATCCATTGCTGTCACAAGAGGTTGTGCTTGGCAAAGTAACGAGGGAATAGACAGTCATGTCTGCTAACAAACATTTAATTATGTATGTGTTGTGTATGTCAGTCTGGCAATGAATGATTATTCAAGTCCCATACAGAGATTGCCTCCAAATGGCACAAAGCACTTCATATAAACCATCTGCCTCTAGAGCTGAAGGTGCATGGTTATATCACCTGGCAGTATCATACCAAAAATGTTAAAAATATTCATTAGACCCGTAAAGATCCGGGTTAGAATTGGTCTTCAGTAACCCATGCTTGTTGTAAGAGACGACTAACGGGATCGGGTGGCCAGGCTCGCTGACTTGGTTGACACATGTCATCGTTATCCCAATTGGGCAGATCGATGCTCATGATGTTGATCGCGGGATTGTCTGGTCCAGACTCGATTATTTACAGACCGTCGCCATATAGCTGGAATATTGCTGAGTGCGGCATTAAACAAAAAAACAACCAACAATGTTACGAGATGGTACTTGTTGTTGCCCAGCTGGTGCTTGGCACTAAGGGGATAAAACAACATCTCCTCAGCTCAGACTCAGCTTTAACTGTGTCAGAGTGGTATCAGTTTTCAAATACAGCCTGATGGGTTAACGCTATAAAGCAGGCTAGACTGAGTTAGCACTACCAGCCACACACACTTGTTCGGGGGTAAAATTTCCAGTGGGGGGTGGGGTGGTGTATGGGGCAACATGACTGTTATGGACAGCTTGGACTTGTTAGATTTGACAATGTAGTTGACTGTGATCGTAGCATAGTGTAAACTTCCCCCCCAAATTAAAAAAATGGATACCACACATACAACTATAACGTATATTCTATTTGGTAAAGTGCTCCATGGGTGGAAATAACCCAATGATTGCCCGACGTCCGAGTCCAGTGTTTTTTTTCTGTCGGGCAAGCAGATTTGTATATCACACTGTACCGGTGTCCAGTTGCCTTTCCAATGTTAATTATGTTGTTTATTAAAAAAATCAGCAAGAAAACGGTTGGTATAGTTGAAAAATGATCAGGCAAGACTTTACTCCACTATCAATTTTAAAGTTTTTTCCACCCCTGTACTCCAAGCTGTACTTTACTGAGAAAGTAGAATCCCTAATACAACATATGTTACATTTGTCCACTGTCTGGAAAGCATTTTGTATTCATAGCTTTCAGCCACAGGAGCCATGCCAATTTATGCTTGTCAGAGGTGTACATAAAATAGGTGATCCAGACTACCAGATGTCAGACTTCCATTTTTGTGGTAGCTGAGTGGGTTAGATTGCTGATTAGGTGCCTCACTCTGATAGGGTGGGTTCAAATCCCAGATGAGACTCAACCCCAGAGTTTACTAATTCCAAATAACATCTTACATTTGACCATTTTCTGACAGGCATTGTGTATTGTACAGACACTCACTCACACTCTTACATTTGACCATTTTCTGACAGGCATTGTGTATGTACAGACAGACAACAACACAGAAGCAAGTCCAGTGATACTGTTTATGCCTCATGGGTGTTGGTTGGGGACCAAGAGGGTGAATAATTGTGAATTTTGGAAAGTAAATGAACTTAGGTTCATGTGATTAATACTTATTCTGGGTTAAGATATTTCACGTGTATTTAGCCACAGACTAAATTCTGTTGATAGATTGTTACATATTTTGTTTACAATGTGTCAGTACGCATGCACAACATGAAGTTCCACCCATGAATGCTAAAATGCATAAAACATGAACTCACTCACTCCACCCATGAATAACCGTGTTAGAATTGGTTTTCAGCAACTCATGCATGCTTGTCATAAGACGTGACTAACAGGATAGGGTGGTCAGGTTCATTGACTTGGTTGACACATGTCATTGTATCCGAATTCTGGATAGCAATGCCCATGCTGTTAATTACTGGATTGTCTGGTCCAGAAGTGGAAGATGCTGTGACTGATCCGGTTTGGCGACTGGGTTTGTATGTTGCTCATTATGTGCCTGACAAAGGGGGTTCGAATCCCGAATGGGACTCAACCCAACAAAAGTGCTAGAATCTGTACTTTACTGAGAAAGTGTACTCCCAAATATAACTTATGTTACATTTGACTACTTTCTAAATGGCATTGTGTATTCATGGTCCAGACTTGATTATTCACAGACTGTCGCCATATGGCTGGAATACAGCTGATCACTTTCTAAACAACAAACAAACAAACAAACATGAAGCTCCGGTGGAATCTGGCAGTGCAGCCATTAAATGCATGCATAACACACATTCTTGTTGGAGAATGGCAGTGTAGCTTTTACATACATGCTCAACACACGTTTCTTGTGAAGTCTTGCAGTGCAGTCTGTCTATTTTTCCCAACAACTTTCATAAGTATTGAGTGCTATTGACCACAGGTAATAACCCAGTGCCATACTGCCGTTGCCATGGCAACTAGAGACAGGTAGCGCCGGTACCTGGTTACATCGCAGTAACCTCAGATGTATTATATATGAGTGGATCTACACAGGAGGAGGTCTTGGCAGTCAATAAATCAATGAACGCCTGTATAACAAGTATGTCAAGCTCACAGTCAATATTCCTCACATGACAACATATTCCTTGGAGAATTGTTGGAAATCTGTTTTGTTTTCCGTCACGATCTGTTGATCCAACATTGTGCAAGATGGAGCCTTCAAGCTGTTAAATTTGATTTGTGTTTGAAGTGTTAGCTCACCTGAACCACAGTAACTTCTACAAATATATTTTCACTTACATTGATCACAATCTGAATGGTAAGGCTGTATGCTATGGTTGTCCTTGATAGTTAAAGTCAGATTTTGTGTTAATTTACAGCTGATCCAACGCACAATTGTTTTTGTTTTAAATGATGTAAAATCCTGATTGCCCTTGTTATTGGGGCGGGGGGTAGCCTAGTGGTTAAAGCGTTGGCTCATCGTGCCGAAGACCCAGGTTCGATTCCCCACATGGGCACGATGTGTGAAGCCCATTTCTGGTGTTCTGGTGTTGCTGTGATATTGCTGAAATATGTTTCTAAAAGCGGGTTAAACCATACCCACCCAACCATACCCACTCTCACTCACTCACTCACTCACTCACTCACTCACTCACTCACTCACTCACTCACTTAATGTCAAGATGTAAATTTTATTGATTAAGCCAATAATAAATGACAAGGATGGTGTTTTTAGTGGCTAATGACAATGTTTGTGGTCTTTGAGCAGCTCCGTTTTATTACTATGTTACTGGTAATTGTTGATATCACATTTCCCTGAGTCATTTACACTGTGTAGTGGTAGATGAACACAGAGCAGGCAGAAACAGGCTTCGAGGAAATGATATTGTTGTTTCATACTGTTAAAGGGGCGGTGGTAAAAGTGTGTGTTTGTCATACCAAAGCCTGGGTTTGATTCTCCACATGGGTACATTGTGTGAAGCCCATTTCCGTGTCCCCCGCCGGGATATTGCTGGAATATTGCTAAAAGTGGTATAAAGCCATACTCACTGATACTGTAGAGTGTATTTTTTAAGTACATTCGATAAATGTTAGCGGTCAAACATGTTGAATGGTACGTCTTTATAATGATATACTAAACAATTATGCTACACAGAAGAAGTTAAAGAGCACCCAATTCTTTCATGTTGCCAAAGTTACATGTTGAGTATACACTTGATAGATTAACCAAAGTTAATGTTGAGTATACACTTCCTCATTATAGTACTTTAGGGGGCACCGCCTCCGTGGTGTAGTGGTTAGAGCGTCCGCCCGGAGAGCGGAAGGTCGCGGGTTCGATCCCCGACCGCATCATACCAAAAGACTATAAAATATGGTACTTGTTGGTCCCTGCCTGGCTCAGCATTAATGGGTACAACAAGGACTGGTCGGCTCGTGGAGTCAGTATAATGTGTCTGAGAGGGGTATTCATGCTTCACTGCGGCATGGTATCTCAGTGGGCTAGCACTATAAAACCAGCTTAAGTCTGGGCTAGTACAAGCAGCCGCACCTACACATACACACGCATGCACGTCGTCATATGAGCGAAATATTCTCCAGCGTGACGTTAAACCCAGTTTCACCTCACCTCACCTCACTTTAGGGGGTTGAGTCCCATCCAGGATGTGGACCCACACTCTCAGAGTCAGGCTGTTAATCACCTACACACAAAAACAACAATGTCACCTATTCAGCCATAATGAGTCACTGAGTTTAGTTTTACACCACACTCAGCAATATTCGAGCTGTATAGTGACGGTCTGTAGATAATCGAGTCGGGACCAGACAATCCAGCAATCAACAGCATAAGCATCGATCTATGCAATTGGGATACGATGACATGTGTCAACCAAGTCAGTGAACCTGACCACCCAATCCTGTTAGTCGTCTCATATGACAAGCATGGGTTACTGAAGATCAATTCTAACCTGGATCTTCACAAGGTTCAGCCAAATGTGACATTGGATCACTTTCTAAATGGCATTCTTTTAGGAAGTAAAGGAACTGTAACACATTGTAGAAATCTCTTATACTTCTTGTTTTTATTATTGAGAATTTATCTATAGTGTTCCCTCCACTTCTTGGTGTCTTGGATGATGTGACCCCAGTTTGGATGCTGGGTTGACATAGGTACCAAGCATCCTGTGCAGGTTATAATAGGTTATTTAATGGATCACATTTTCCGACTGGGTGACCTATTTGACTCCATGTAGATCTTTGTTCATGATATCAATCACTGGATTTCTCGCCAACACCTGATAATTTTGTGTCTATTTAGAAATTTGTATCCTTTTGAAAGCAATGTAATACTTGATATATTTCTGATCATGTTTCAGTGATTGTTGGGGAATTTGCCAACTTTGCTGCCTATGCCTTTGCTCCGGCCACGCTGGTAACTCCTCTGGGAGCCTTAAGTGTACTTATAAGGTGAGAGCAGAATAACACAGACGACCCTGTTCTCTGAACAAATGTCAAGGGAGACTACTCTTGATTTATACTTCCTTTCAAAAGTTTAGACTCACTAGTGTAATTAATAGCCACTTACTTCAGGCAACTGTTCCAAACTAAATTTTGCAAAATATTTCATACTGTTTAAAGGTAATGTTTACACATGAACTGATGTATTGTAAAATAAATTCGTTAAGTTAAAAAGATTATTTTCATGAGTTCAATATATGATAAAATTCAGTGAAAATTGGCAAATTCGTTAAACAGCTGTTACAATTTTTGCATATGCTTTTAAGCAGTTTTGATGCATGACCCTCTTCCAATTCATCTGCATAAGGTTTGCAGTTGGTTCCCCCAAGTTAGTGGAGAAATCAATCTTCGATATACATACATAACATATAGTGAGTGTTTTAAGTGAGTTAAAACTTTTGAAAGGAAGAATATTTACAGGCTGACATGGAACAGCTGGTATTACTGCATTAATATTGATTTATGTTAACTTGCTTAGATGCTGATATTTGGCTAATAAGTCTGTGACTAAAACAATTCAAAGGTTATTAATTAAAAGTTAGTGATTGTATGGCCTTGCAAAGGTTACTTTCACCAAGTGATAACAGGATCAATATAGAGGAAGATGCTATGATGTCAGTGTCGTATTGATCGTGCATGTGGAATGCTAAGATAATGCAAATTACAAAATTCCTATTTTGAATACCACTCTGTTCTAACTTCTTTGATGGGCATTTTAGAAGTTGAGTTGATGAAGAATAATGACAGTTATTATGGATATACAACTTCTTTTATTCTGTGGAGGTGACGTTGTTGTATGAGCTCTAATTCAGTCCTTGTATGTCACCCTACTCGCTTCCTATCAATTTACTCGATCTCTCATACAAACGTTGTACATCAACCTCATCTATTGTATAAACAACTCATTCCCTATCTACTGTAACAACAACTCCTGTATATATTCTCTCAATTTGTTACTCATGTATCACTTGCTTGACAACGACATTAGAATCTATGTCGAAACGTCGCCTCCACAGAATAACACAAGTTGTATATCCATAATAATTGTCATTGTTCTTCACTCTGATCTAAGTATAAAGATACTCAGTTTGGAATCCCAATAGAGTGACATTTAGTCACAGAAATAAAGTTGTCTGATTTAATGCAAAGCCAATTCCTATTGTCTGAGACAGTCCAGACTTACACAGTTGTTCCAAACTGGAAATTGACTCCTTTTGGAAGTTATTCTTTACGGTCTGGAAGACAGATTCCAGTAGTGTAGAACTCTCTCTCTTTCTTTCTCTCGCTCTCGCACGCACGCACACACACACACACACACACCCTGGATAAGGTCTACCATTGTGTCTGTACTGGATGTTGTGTTGTTGCAGCGTTGTGCTGGCATCGCGGGTGTTGAAGGAGCACCTGAACCTGCTGGGGAAGGTCGGGTGTCTGCTATGTATCCTCGGCTCCACTGTCATGGTCATACACTCCCCCAAGGAGCAGGAGGTCGGCAGCATGGAGGCACTCAAGACGAAACTCGTCGAACCAAGTGGGTAGAACCAGCTGCAAATCCATCCAGGTCCCAGTTCCACAAAGCGATCATAGCACTCTGACAGTCTATGTGAAAGTATGAGTTACGATCATCTTAGCGCTATGATCGCTTTGTGCAACGGGGGCCAGGTTTAGACTTGTCGTAACTCTATAGTTTATCATATGCTTACGAATGTTGTAGCGCTACAAACACTTTGTGGATCGGAACCCAGGTCCCAGTTCCACAAAGCGATCATATCAGTGGGACAGTCTATGTTAAAGTATGAGTATGAGTTACGATCATCTTAACGCTATGATCGCTTTGTGGAACGGGACCCAGGTTTCGACTTGTCGTAACTCTATAGTTTATCATAGGCCTACGAACGTTGTAGCGCTACAAACACTTTGTGGATCGGAACCCAGGTCCCTGTTCCACAAAGCTATCTTAGACGTCAGATGATTGTAACTTTCTACTTTAACATAGGCTTACGATGGTCGTAATGATAAGATCTCTTTGTGGCATGGGACTCAGAGCTTAACTTTGCAACTTGTCCATTAGTTCAAGCGAAAATCTAGAGGCCAAATCATGCAACACCTTATTTTGCAGACTACCAGCAGAGCTACAGATAACTTTTTGGGTCATTGAGTTATGTACTCGCTTGTGTTCATCTCAATTGGGTATCCTAATTTTCATTTGAGTAACCAAATAAATTGTACCCACCTCACTCAAACACAACTGGGTATTTTGCCATTTTCAATTCATTGTAAAAATATTATAAAGTTTAAATGTTGGTTTACGTGTTTGTTATTTATATTTGATCTTTTATGTGAGAAACGATAAGAAAGACTGCAAGTTGCCAAGTTCATGTGTGGAAATAGAACCTCTCAGTATACCTCAGTTATATGATCTGTCCTCGGTAAATTCTGTCCAAATTTATTGAGTATTTACAAACGTTCAAGCGTACTTGTACGCAATAGACTTAATAGGAATTGAGTTTTCACATAAATATTTGCGTAATTTACGCAGATACTCAGCTTATCTGTACCTGTGTACCAGTCTGATGTGCAGGGTTTCAGATTGATTCATCACTAGAACATTGACTGATCAGGGCTCGATTTAGGAGATGTTAACCCACTTGCACCAGGTGCAACCTAAGATAAAACCTAGTTGCACCAGTCAAATTCCAGTTGCACTGTTTTTAATGCAATATGTAATATCAGAAATATGCTATTGAATTATTTAGATGTTTTATTCAGAAGTTTACCCACTCAAAAATTACTTGCACCTGGTGCAAGTTAGACAAATAACTAGGTTGCACTTTGTAATATTGGGTTGCACCAGTGCAAGTAACAAATCACAAATCGAGCCCTGCTGATTGTCATCCCATATATCTTGTAGATATATTTCATCTCAGACATATAGAGATATAAAAGATTCAAAGCAAATAAATCACAAGAATGTGCCCAATGCCATGTCTCTCCAACAAAGCCAGTGATATCAGATTTGGAGAATAATGGTGGCTACCACTCTGGTTGTCATAAGGGTTGGCCTATATGGTAATTCCAGGTTAGAATAGGTCCCTGGTAACGTTTCCTGTAATTGAGAGGTGACTAACTAGATTGGGTAGTCAGGTATGGCGACTTCGCTGAGTGTGTTCCCCAACCCTGATAGCATGAGTCATTGTGCACAGTATTGACAAGCGGATTGACTTGATTATTTACAGGCTGCCATCACATATCAGGCATTTTGTTGATACATTCTTCATCTGTACATAACCTGTGAAGATCCGGGTTAGAATTGGTCTTCAGCAACCCAGGCATGTTGCAAAAGACGACTAATGGGATCGGGTGGTGAGACTCACTGACTTGATTAATGCTCACGCTGTTGATCACTGAATTGTCTGGTCCAAACTTGATAATTTACAGCCCACCATCATATAGCTGCAGTATTGCAGAGTTAACCAAGGTAGCGAGCCTGACCACTTGATCCCATTAGTCGCCTTTTACGACAAGCATGGACTGCTGAAATCCAATTCTAACCCAGACCTTCACGGGTCATCCTTGTCATAAGTTAAATGTTAAAGATTTGGATGTTCCCTTCCTTAAGGACCCATCTAACTTTCTTACCTTCCATCACTCCTGAAACCTTCAAGCTTAGTTTTTCGCACGGCAGTACAAACAGTAGTTTCATGGTTATTTCACTGAGCATATGTTTTACTTGATCTTTCAGTGTTCATCGTTTTTGGTATCCTCGTAATAGCGGCAGCTATAATTGGGATATTCTACTTCGTCCCTCGCTACGGCAACAAGAATCCTCTGGTATACATCACCATCTGTTCCGTCCTGGGGTCTTTCACCGTCATGGGTTGCAAAGGAGTGGGTGTAGCAATCAAGGAAACGTTCCGCGGCAGGAACGAGTTCACAAACTACCTGACATACGTGCTCCTGGCAGTGGTGGTCGTTTGCATACTTATCCAGCTCAACTATCTCAATCGTGCTCTGGACACTTTCAACACGGCGGTTGTTACGCCGATCTACTATGTGTTTTTCACGTCTGCTGTGATAGCCGCATCGCTCATCCTCTACAAAGAGTTTGGCAACATGAAGGTGAAGGCAATTGTGGGAAATATGTGCGGCTTCTTGACGATTATATCAGGAATATTCCTACTTAATGCCTTCAAGGACCAGAATATTAGTATATCAACACTAGCCAGTGCGCGGAAAGAGGCAGTGTCCAGTTCTAATGGAGAACTCAGGAGTGTGACCACTTACGATAATTTTAATGGTGATCAAGAGAGTCTGCTGACGGGTGGTCAGAATGATGAACAGCTGCTGTCAGAATATCACCATCAATGATGTGGATCTCTTACTGAAAGTACATTAGGAAGAGTGTGATGAACGTGGGGGGGGGGAAGACAATTACAGGAGTATGGTCTGACAAATGCCAGTATTCCTCAAACAATATTCCAGGTGAAGACGTCTAAATAATCACATAGAGCAACTAAGTTACTCTTTTGTATTTGACTAAGACTATATTTTGTGTATAGATACATAGACATTATTTTTGCTTGGAGAATATTTACTATTGGAATCACATGTCACTGCGATACATACTTTGAAGGATGTTCCTCATGGTCTTTGTGTAGTGGTCACTGGTAGGGTGTTCGGTCACTGGTAGGGTGTTCGGTCACTGGTAGGGTGTCCAGACAGGGTTTTTTATAATTGTGTTCGGTCACTGGCTGGGTGTCCAGACAGTGGTCTATGAATGGTGTTCGGTCACTGGTACAGTGTCCAGACAATGGTCTTTGAATGGTGTTCGGTCACTGGTAAGGTGTCCAGAAAATGGTCTTTGAATGGTGTTCAGTCACTGGTAAGGTGTCAAGACAATGGTCTTTGAATGGTGTTCAGTCACTGGTAAGGTGTCGAGACCGTGGCCTTTAATGGTGTTCAGTCACTGGTAGGGTGTCGAGACAATGATAGCATACGTTATTGAAGTGCACATAAAGTTCAGCAATCAAACACATTCACATACATAAACACATTTGAATGATAACAAACCACTGATTAAAGTACCTTAGATCTCAGAAAAGCTTGCCATGTCAGTTTTGAAAACATAAAACTGTAACCTCGTAAGATTTTCAACGGCATGTAAGGGGCACTGTGGTAACCTAGTGGTTAAAGCGTTCGCTCGTCACGCCGAAGACCCGGTTCAATTCCTCACATGGGTACAATGTGTGAAGCCCATTTCTGGTGTCCTTTGCCGTGATATTGCTGAAATATTGCTAAAAGCAGCGTGAAACCCAATTCACTCACTCAATAGCAAGCGCAATACAAGCAGACAATATTATTATTATCATTATGATATTGAAGATAGCCTGTGTGGCACAAACATGTTGTTTTGGTTGACAAATGTTAATGTAAATTTGTAATGTAGTTTGCAGGTTATTTTGAAAAATGTTTTGCCATTACAAGACAGTTTTCTGTGATATTATTTCTATTATAACTATCTGGATATTATATTGATATTAACATCGGTTCATAGAAATCATGTTTTCCTATGCTTGCAAAATCTCAGCAGAACATGTGTAATAAAATAAAATGTTTTATTCAAATTACATTTTAAGTACAGTCATCCTTGGAACATTTTTAATATCTTTTAACTTAGGTTACTTTTTTGTGGGATGTTTAAACAGGGTGTATGTATGTATATAACAGATTTCTGAAGTCAGAAGAAAGTTTTATTTGCCTTTGAGCACCACATCCAGTTTTTCCCATGTTGAATGCAATATTAATGTGATATGAATGTTAGATGTTTTCCATTTCCACCTGTCTTAATTGAATTACAGATTTATATATTTTTATCAAGAGCAGTTCTGATTGTGAGTCATGTAATGCAGAACTATTTTCAGATATTTTGTTGTGTGTTAGAATCACGGTGAGAAATCACAGTACAGATAGGGAGTGTAACCGTTTCTATGTGGTACCAGTATGTCAGTAATGAAATTGTCTCATAGGTATGTTGTCTGACAGAGAGCCTGTCTTCTGCAGTTTCATTTACAGAATGTACATCTTGAGGTTGCAAAATACTAATAGCAGAAATGTCTTTCTCAAAATTTCATAATAAGAAACCATTCCCAGCACACAGACCAGTTAACACGAAAACGATAAGCATCTTCAGAGGTTGGTTTGTTTGTTGTACACTGTCATTGTATCCCAATTGTGTAGATGGATGCTCATGATGTTGATCACTGGATTGTCTGGCCCGGACTCGATTAATTATAGACTGCCGCCATTTAGCTGGAATATTGCTGAGTTCAGCATTGAACAACCATCTTGTATTCTACCAGGAGTGGAAATAACTTTAAAATTGCTAGTGTACTCCGGTAGAGTGGCACATGTAAAGTCACTTGCCCTGATAATGTTTCCTCTATACTGGCCGTTTTCTTGTTGATTTTGTAAATAAACAAAATTATCAACATTGGAAAGTCAACTGGACACCGGTACAGCGTGATATACAAATTTGTTTGCCCGACAGAAAAAAACACTGGACTCGGACGTCGGGCAATGGGTTATTCCACCCCTGACTACCAGAATAGAAATTCCTGTTTACTGAAAACAACATGTAAAAAGGATGCTATAAATGTCAGGAATTTGATTGCTAGGTGCAGATATTTGACTGCATGCACACAAACACTTGACTCAAATCAGGCTGTATTTTCTCACTCTAAGGTCATACCTGAAACAGATTGGGATGCAGGTCAAGCATATAATGTCAGGATAAGATCGCGATGATTTGTCTGATAGTTTATGACAGCTAGTATACCTGCCATTATGACCTGTCTTCAAAGGAATCATTTTAATCGTGCAAACAGGCCAGGAAAGTAACATTCTTACCATAATTGTGAAGTTCTGTAAAATCTGCTTTTTTGATACTTTATAATGAACAAGATTGTTCTGTGTTTTGGGAATGTTTGAATATTGTCACGATAACTGTATTATGTGAAAATAAGTGTTGCATGAAAGAGTACTGCATTACATGAAAGATTATTTAGTTACAAGAATGGCTGCTATATTACAATGATAGGTTACCATATTACCTTGGTGATGTTGGTCCACATGCACAAAGCCAATTTAGTGTCACAACCACAGCCAGTTATGAGGGTCCTTTAAGGATTTGTATTATATCTTTACCTATTTCTTGTTAATATCAATAATGCATATTTTGGCTGGTCCCATTTCTGTGGATTTTCTCATACTGCTACAGCCAATGTGTATCTTTGAATGTTCTTTGATCCGGGATACATCTTAAGATTGTTTTGTGCAAGTTAACCCCTGATCTGTTCCACATAAAGGGACACCATGAAAAGAAGCCACTATTTGCATTTTCCTAGAAGGGCACGGATATAGGTAAAAATATTTCAGGAATTCTTACTGAGCATGGTATGATAATTGTTTGATAGTTTGCAAAGAGGACAAGCCTAATATTCATGCATGGTGTCATATGAAGGAACACAAAGCCATCCAGTGTTCAGACTTGCATCACTTCATGTTTCTTCTCACATTAAGCTTACATGACGTGATGTAACTGGAGTACTATTCAAAATGGCCTAATCCCAACCTGGATATTTGATAAGGTAGAACTTCTTATGCATGAGGAATACCAGCGATATATGTACGTTTGTCATGTTCCTCAACAACAGTGCAAATCAAAGACTATGGCAGCTGTGAAATATATTTTATTACTTTTGGTCACAGTTGTTGAAGATATCAATGAATCATTCGTGTATGATTACAGTTTCAGTACTGTTGTAAATATTTTCAGAGAGTACATGTCGTATGTTTCACAAAACTGTTGTCATGATAATGTATGACAAAAGAGGCTTCATTTACTTCATCAGTTCATGGCAAGTATGTTTCAGTGTTATTTTATGTCTCACAATGTAACACCACAGAGGGCCTCAATATAACATGATAGTGCTGCAGCTGCACAAACAGAATCTGGAGGACATGATGGCCCAGTTTTCTATGGTGACCCAATAGGCTATGCAGAGTTACACCCCTTTGGCCTGTCAGAATCATTTCTTGTAGGTTTGAATCCCAGGTTCATCCAGGGGCGGTAGGGTAGTCTAGTGGTTGAAGTGTTTGCTCATCAGGTTTGCCCCAGGTTCCATTCCCCACATAGGTACAATGTGTGAAGCCGTGATATTGCTGGAATATTGCTAAAAGCGGCATAAACCATACTCGCTCACTCACTCCCAGGTTCGTCCAGACTATTTTTCCACGTTTGTGAGCAGCATACCTGTATTTGTATAGGTTTCTCCAAAGTGGTAAAATTCTGAGATCTGCATCTCTTAAGGATTTCCTTCCACAGCAAGCTAGCATTTTCTCCACGTCAAGCTGATATGCCAGCCAGAATGGTGACATTCACTATTCACAAATAATTAAAAGTTATAGACAGATTCATGTCTTGTGCCAGGAGAAAGGCCTCTTGCACTCATCTTACAATCCGAGGTGGATTCATGGGCAGAATAGACCATCAGTGCAACATACGTGTTGTGAAAACTCAGGCTAATGATGATCTTCAAATCCAAGCCGACAATATCATCATACCCTGGAGATGGCTTGGTGCTTATGCTATCAACCACTTGTTTATCCATTAAGTGCTGCCTAAAATGTTTCAGCTTGGATAGTGTTAATAAATATAATAATTATCTGCATACATACAGCTGGCACCTGATTCATCCTTTTGTTCCTCAGATACACTTCAAGGTTAACAGATTCTGAACACTATTTTCAGTTTGCCAGGCTCATTACAGTTAATACCTGGATCCAACTAGATTCATAACAGTATAATGCACATTCCTTATCAATCCATATTTTTCTGCAATATCCAGTTGTTATTTACACACACTGTGGTTTAGAAAAGGATTTCTAATACTACATACATAGTATGTAACTGTTGTGGGAAATCTGAAGTATATATATTTATTGAAGTATAAATTACTGGGTCTAGATAAGTTACAAAATGTGGAGGCTTGACACTCCAAACTCAGTCCATTTTATTATAGCACAGTTGTATGACATGTCATTAATGTTTTGTTTGTTATATCATGCAAAAAGTTGATTGCCCTAACTACTCGTTTTATGCAATGCACTAATTACAAAGTGTAGACATATATTGAAAATGGGCTCAGAAGTTGTACCACGATCTCAGTATATGACGTTTCAGTGCTATCATCATGACACAACAGCCACATGGAATTATCACTCTATGGAAGCATGTCCCAGGATCAAATATGACAACAGCTTGGTGTCTTTCTTCATCACATCGAAGATCTGACTTCATCCCCGTATCCCATGAGTATCTGGTTATATTTCTGTTGTGTAATTGTACAGATGTTACTTTGTTGACAAATTTGCCTATCATGTGATACAGAGACAATAGGAATTGTATGAAATAAACATCTATTTCAGAATATATATGACTGTTGGTTTGTCATTTTTACAGTCAGGACACAAAGGGGCAGTGGAGTAGCCAAGTGGTTGAGGCCCCACTTTTTATACGAATGACACTGGTTCAAATCCCTACATGGGTATGTTATGTGATGCCGTTTTATGGTGTTCCTGTGATATTGCTTGAAGCTGCTTTAAATGTCACTCACTCCATTCTCTCACTGTCTCAACTAAGTCAGCAAGTCGGACTACCCGCCCCCAATAGTATGACAAGCATGGGTTGCTACCCGCCCCCAATAGTATGACAAGCATGGGTTGCTGAAAACCAATTCTAACCCAGATCTTCTCTTAGAACTGGTCTTTAGCAATTCATGCTTGTCGTTAGAGGCAATTAATGGGATGGGGTGGTTAGGCTTGCTGACTTGGTTGACACATGTCATCTTATCCGAGTTGCGTTATTGATGCTCATGATATTGATCACTTGATTGGGTCCTGACTCGATTATTTACAGACCGCCATCATATAGCTGGAATTTTGCTGAGTGCAATGTTACCAACAAACAAATCACAAACATGGAGTCTATATTTCCTACATTTATAACACTTCGCTCCGAAGACAAACACGGAAGATCTATTTTTATGATTTTATTTTTGTATTATGATTGTTAACACTGACCATGCATGAACATTGACATGACCTTTGACTCCTGTAGACTGGGAGGTCAGACAGCATTCCTCTGCCTGTCCATCCATCCATAGGTACACACGTCAACGACCGGGCAGGCGCGGTAACTGTACAGCTAAAACAATACCAGGAACAAAACCAGGCACCAGGTGAGGATGCAGAGACTTATATGATCAGTTGGCTTGCCGAACAAACATCAGGGTACTAGGTATCACCTCAAACAAAAGGATGTCAGCGACAGAAGAAATGCAAGCATGCAAGTCACAGCCATTTTGGAATATTTCTGAAAGTACTCCACCATGCTAAGGGAGATAACTGTACCCTGCAGCATCACAACCTGCTGCAAACGAGAGGGACTGAATATTCGGTTTTGCTGCGTAAGCAATTATTACACTCTTAGCAACATGTATATAGCATTGTTTTCACTAACTGTATATCATATATTAAATAATAAATAACTACAAATAAATAACTCGCAAGTGAAACTAAAATAAAGTCACAACCAGCTGGTTTTATAAAGGGGTTGGAAAGTTCATATTTACAAGACAAGCACAACTGATCAAGTAAGTGACTGGCGAACTGTCACGTGTCTAGCTTCATTCTAGTTACATGTGAAGCCACGATCATGAAGACCGAGGGGTGTTCCTTGCACAAAAATTTATAAATAAATTGCACTACAATATATGCACATATTAACCACTCTATCAACATATAGCTCCGTCAGCAAGACTAGAGAGGTGGGTAGAACGGAGTCGGACTCAAGTGCTGGGGAGGGGATGTATAGATGATACTGTACACAGCACTGTACATATGTACATGACTACTACACTGTACAGTGACGCAATCAGGGTCCGAACATCATACTGACGTTTCGCCTGAGCTGCAAGTTGTGACCTTCCATATAAGACGGGACTAAGTATTTGTGAAAATATGCAAACGTGTAGAGTTACAACCATATTTTTGTTTGACTACATGTTGGTTGACAGAACTGGAGTGGACCATCTCCAAATGCTTCCATAACACAATTAAAGAACTGATAAAACAATGTTAAATACATGCATAGGTAGACATGGCTACAAGTTGAGACACGCCCGTATCCTGAAAACAGTGGAAGATAGAGAAAACTTCATGTATGTTATTTAATTGCGGAAGAAAAACATTGATTCTAAAATAACAAACAAAAACAGCATCAAGTAGGTTCATGTTGCTATCGAAACAAAAATCGTGATTTGACTGAAACCTGTAACAACTTCAGACAGGGTGACCAAGTACAGAGACAATGACAAGTTTCTCACAATGCCTTGCTAACACTGACTGTGATGGTACTAGTTTTACACAACAGCCAGATAATGTGAAACGAAAATATGCATATAAAGAATTAACTCCTGAACTACACTTCATGCATTGTCTACTCAGTTTGTGGTGGACTGGGACATCCATATCATCTTATTGAATGTAAAAAGAAAAACAATATAAGTGTCCCTGTCAATTTAAAAGGGTCCTTATCAACTTAAAAGGGGTCCTTATCAACTTTTAGGGTCCCTGTCAACTCAGAAGGGTCCCTATCAATTTCACAGGGTCCCGATCAACATAAACAGATCCAATGGGTCCCTATCAAATCATAAGGATCCCTATCACATTATAAGGGTCCCTATCAACTTAAAAGGCTCCTGATAGGGAACCTTTTAAATTAAGGTCCCTTTTATGCCTATCAACTTAACAGATTCCCGATCAATATAAAAGGGTCCTTACCTTAAAAGGGTCCACATCAACTTAACAAGGTCCCTTTCAAATCAAAAGGATCCCCATCAAATTATAAAGGTCCCTGTTAACATAAAAGGGTCCTTAAATTCAGAGGGTCCTTGGTAATGGTTCTACAACTTATTTAAGTTAAAGCGTATACATTGCTGCAGTCGTAGCACTGTCACTGCTTGGTGAAACACACTCTTGAATCAACTGCCTCAACAAAAGGCAAATAAATTATAGAGACTTAATTAATTGGGATAATTACAATCTGGATCAATGTCCTGTTGACTGGGCTGGTTGTGCACCAATCATAACCAGCATCCATGTGTCTATGGTAACACTATGCTGCTGCATCGGTCACATGTTGACACTTCAATGTGAATATACTACACGTGTATTGCATGGCAGTGAATATTGGCAGTGACGATAGATGTGTGAACTCAGCGTAATACTAACTCAGGGCCCGTTCAAGAGAGATATCTTGGCTCTACTACTGTCTTAAGTCAATGTGAAAGTGCTGGAGTTAGGATCGTCTTAGTGCTAAGATCCCTCTGTGGAAAGGGCCCAAGCTCTTAGCGGAGTCATTGAGTTCAAAATACTGACTTAAACTGTCTACAAACAACAGGATTTCTGTGATAATGTATGATTCACCACTCAAAAAAAATAATATATATATATATTTCTGATTGTCATGTTTGTTTCATATGCAATAATTCTATTGGTGTGATATAAAGTTGTATTAGTGATATAAAGTTGTATTTGTGATATAAAGTTGTATTTGTGATATGTTTTGTACATTCTATCGACTTAATACACTGGGAGCACTATTTTCATTTCATGGTTTGGGGTTGAGATCATCCCAATGTCACCAACAACTAAACTGTTGAGCAAATGAAAGTATACACCCATGTTTGACGGTGGATATAAATCTAGTATACATCCGTGTTTGATGGTGGATATAAAGATAATATACACCCATGTTTGACGGTGGATATAAATCTAGTATACATCCGTGTTTGATGGTGGATATAAAGATAATATACACCCATGTTTGACGGTGGATATAAATCTAGTATACATCCGTGTTTGATGGTGGATTTAAAGATAATATACACCCATGTTTGACGGTGGATATAAGTCCAGTATACACCTATGTTTGATGGTGGATATAAGTCAAGTATACACCTATGTTTGATGGTAGATATATACCTAGGATACATCCATGTTTGACAGTGAATATAAATCTAGTATACACCCATGTTTAACGATGGATATAAATCTAGCACACACCCACGTTTGACGGTGGATACACATTTAGTACATGCCCATGTTTGACGGTGGATATAAATCTAACAAGCAAAAGAACCAAGATGACATGTTTCTTGTACTTTGTCAACTTTGCAGTCTAATTTCGTTTTCATAACATTTGTAAGTATTTCGTCAAATCCAGTTTTCAAGTGCATACTTTCTTTTGCCCAATAGTTTGCTAAATCAATGGGGTCTATTATTTAATTTCAGTTTCCTGCCCACTTTGTCTTGCATAAAATAATGAAGAGATATGTAACTAAAACTGCATTCAGGAAGTTGGATATTAATGACCAAAAAATGAAAATACAATTTTCTGAAAGTATTGAATACTTTGTACAACTCCTTTTCTTGAACCAGGTTAAGCTGCATGAGTGCACCCACACAGTACTTCTGACAATTAAAGTAAAAAGATCTTCATTTTACTTTGACTGACACAAGAAACAATAAAACAAAAGAGTTGCTGCTGATACCAATAAAACCTGAACATATGATATGCTCTCTGATATTTGAATTCATAATAAAATCAAAATTTAAAATCATATTCAAACTAAAATATAACAGCAACCAATCAAGGAGAACTGTTCATTTCAAACCAATATACCACCATAAGAATGTACTATATCCATGAAAAAAAGTAACAGAGAATAATGGCATCTCTACAGGTATAAACTTAGTTATATGAGCAAATAATATTTCCTCTCGAAAAAAACCCCGAAAATGATCAAAAACACTTTGATCAAACTTCTCAAATATGGGAAATGATATTATTGTGAGGAAACAGACATAGATCAATCAGTTGTACTAACATTCTTTGCATTGGGGATGACAAAAACGTCACGAATATATCCCTAAATTATATGTGACTTTACTGTGTAGGAGAATACTTTAGCACCCTGTAAGCACATCGTGCTTCGAAGGAGGAGCAACGTTGAGACAGTTACATCATACATGGTACGACAAAACATAATCCCTTTGGTAACACAACTGTGGACCTAGGACAAAACTTTACAATAAAAGCTACTTTTAACAAAAATAGCAGAATAATTGACATTGTTGGTGCTAAATTTGCATTTTGTCTCCAGGATTCCATTGCTATTACTGAATCCATTGCACTAATTTATACATCAAGACTGAACAAAATAAATGAAGCCCAAATCTGTATATCCGATTGCAAATTCTGCTGTTTATGATGTTGTATGGTCTGAGCAGTGTCTACGAGTGGAATGAGAAGTATTCAGCTGCTAGGTCAATCTACTACAGAGATATAAGCATCCATTGCACATCTTGTATGCTCTGTAGTCATGACAATGTCAGCATGTGTTTATGTGTGAGGGGATAGGCTTGTCATGACAACTGGTCTTGTCATACACTGTTGCTGTGATTGTCACAATACACGAGTACTGACGTCGCATCACATCCTACAATGTGTACTGATATCATGTCACATTTTACAATGTGTACTGATGTTGTGTCACATCCTATAATGTGTACTGATATCAAGTAACATCCTACAATGTGTACTGATCTCAAATCACATACTACAGTGTGTAATGATATCATGTCACATCTTACAATGTGCACCGATATCATGTCACATCCTACAGTGTGTACTGATATCATTTCACATCCTACAATGTGTACTGATATCATGTCACATCCTACAATGTGTACCAATATCCTGTCACATCCTGCAATGTGTAATGATATCATGTCACATCCTACAATGTGTAATGATATCATGTCACATCCAACAATGTGAACTGATATGTCAAATCCTACAATGTGTACCGATATCCTGTCACATCCTACAATGTGTAATGATATCATGTGACATCCTACATGTAATAATATCACGTCACATCCTACAATGTGTAATATCATGTCACATCCTACAATGTGTAATGATATCATGTCACAATCTACAATGTGAACCGATATCATGTCACATCGTATGTGTACTGATATCCTGTCACATCCTACAATGTGTACCAATATCAGGTCATATCCTACAGTGTGTAATGATATCATATCACACCCTATAATGTACATTAAATATTTGTACAATGTAGTCAAATGTGTATCAATGTTACATCCTACAATGTACTACATTATAACTTCAATGTAGCACAATGCAAACTGATATCACATCCTACATTGTACTGTATTGTAATTTCTACAATATAGTACAAAGCAAACCAATATCACATCCTACAATGTACTACATCATAACTTCTACAATGTAGCACAATGCATACTGATACCACATCCTACAATGTACTAAACACATATATCTGTCAATCTGTACAGAATAGATATCAGATTATAAATACAGTCAGATTTATTACAAACAAGTTGACTGTGAAGAACACAATTCAGCTCGATTAAGGCACTAATGTAGAGACAAAACTGAATGCTTCATAAATAGCACTGATTCATATGAGGGGTGAGGGACCTGGGCTGGGGGTAAGGAAGGTGGGGTGGGGTGCAGGGGCAGGTACTAACAGTGTCAGTAGTAATGCTGTAATGGTCGAGAAAACAACAACAGGAGATTCATATCATAGCTTTACACTTGTCGGATCAATCACACAGTCATTTAACACTAGGTTTTGATTTCAGCATACAAACAGTGTTTAATTTACCAGGGTGTAAAGATTTAAACAATCATGTAATACTTAATATCTCTAAACTTGTATGAACATAAATGTATGTCTCTACACATCGTATTTCACATAAAAACTCTTTCAGATAAAAAAATCACTTGAGAGTGCAAATGCCTCAAAATGGACAACAAATAGTTTAAGAGCAAGACTTTGAAAGGCATAAGCCTCTTGAATCACTTACACAGGACACACCACATTTCAAGAAGCACATTTGTGTCCCCACGGTAGGGGTATAACGAGGTCCCCTACATAATGCTTCAATAACATCTGTGGTAAATAACAAGCCATATAACATAGGTAACAAGGAAGAATTTGGCACATGGGGGAGAGAGTGCCCCATCTTCATCAATGGAGCATTCACCTCTGTCTCTGTGCAGCTGAGTGGTTTGGAGGAGCCTCAGCTACTCGAGCCAAACATAATACCGACTGTCATTACATGGAAACAGAATTCCGATACACTTATCTTCTATATTGGTTCGCTAAAAGATCTGTAATTTATCCTTCAGGTACACTTTTTGACATAACAACCTGACAACAGGCTAGTTTACATCAGAGTCGAATCTATGTAAAACTATTAGTGCTACAACTATTGAGATGGGCATACTTTAACAAAGATGTATGATTAGAATAGCACTAAGATCACCTTGTTGACCAGGGCCTAGATTTTCGAAGCTCTCTTAGCGCTAACATAGTCATAAGTACCATACATTAACATTAACTTACGACGATCTTAGTGCTAAGAGAGCTTCGAAAATCTAGGCCCAGGGTGCCACTGTACAAAACAACCTTCGTGCTATGACTATCATAAGTCTATGATAAGGTATGGGACTTACGATCACCTTAGCGCTAAGGTTGTTTTGTACAACGGCACCCAGGGGCTCCTTTCACGAAGCAACCTCTACTAAGGTTAACCTTAACTCCCATTCTTTAACATTGCACTAAGGTTATCTTAGTGACTTACGATCACCTTCGTGCTTTGTGAGAGGTTACCCAGGGCCCAGAATCTGACAGTAGCACTTTGGGAATCAAACACATCCAGAAAAGAACACATTAACCACAGGGCTAATCCACCTGAATATCTTTTACATAAACACGTAAACTTTAAAACAGATCTTATAGAACAAATAGGAATAGAAGCTGTGATATATCTGGGATAGCAACAAGTGGAGTGGGAGATCCACCATCTAAATAGTAAATAAGGGATAAGTAAATGTCCTGTTAGCATATATCAATGCTTTAATACTGGCCTATTGGCATAAATTACTTTCTGACACTTACTGAATATTACACCTTGAAACTCAAAATTTGATTAGATGATAATAAATCTGACTGTAAAACCTCTCACATTGTCTGCTTCGATAACATTTCATACCTTCATTTTCTTACTTCAATCTAGATTATATATCGGAAGTATTTCATGTATCCTTTGAGACTGAATTGACAACCTATTGCAAATCAAACAACTGAAAATTTGTAACAATTTGTATTTGCGTACCAAAAATCCCACTTAAAAATAATAAGTGTAGTGTCACAACATGGCCTATATAACTGGATACTGTACTACTAACTGGATATAGTTTGAACTTGTGCAAAGAGGCCTTCTTGTGCTCATGATAGATGCACTGAATTAGGTAGCCTCCAGTGAATGACATTGGTACTATGTTTGCCCAATAATTCTCTCCCATCTCAGCCATCCTTCAATTCCCAACTCTGTACAGCATGGGCGACTATGTACAACTGAAATAAATAGACAATTTAAAATACTTGCAAGCAAAATACCTCTGGTTGATGAATATTTCACAACCTGTTTTCAGATGAGCACCAAGTAGATATGCACACGTAACACACCATGTCCAGCTGGGGGCAGATCGGGCAGGCACAGCTCAGTAACGTTTTCACAAATGTCCATGTATCGACTAAATCTCTGATTCCATGACAATGGATAATGTCATTTTCCAGCACTCATGTGCAGATCACCATTGTCCATGGGTCTCTATATTGGCAGGACTTGAAAAGCACCTCAACAGAGGTGATATAGTTAGGAATGAAACTATGCATCCCATGTCCCATCACAACACAATAATTTAGATCAGCGCTTGAATTTTTTCATTTCCTCCCTTGACAAATTATATATTTTTGGAAAAATATGCTGAGAGGATATTCAAGCTCTATTACAGGTCTTTGAGCTTTATTACCTATGGTAACACCTGTCAAGAAAGACAATATGTTTTACACAGTACATTGTATATTATGATTAAGATTTTGGCATTGGTTGGTCAATTCTTGAACCACTGAATTTGAATTTTAATATAATGAACACTTGGCTATCAGCACAGATCCTCAATCCCCAACTTTGAAGTCGGGCTGATGACTGTATGATGGCAGACTGTCTGTAAGTTGGTTGTGTTGAGCAGTAAATGAAAGCCTGTGATCTGCCACCCAGTGGGAAAGTCAGTCATCCGTCCATCGGTTCCTCTCACACCTGCCACAACAGTAGGTGATTTGTGCTATCGTCACGGCCCGCTGCTTCGTTGGCCGATGTATTGAGGAAATCCTCGTAACCATCCCCGCCACTTATCACAAGCATTCGTGTTGCCATGGTAGCAATTGTAGCTGCCATTGAGGACCGCCTGTGAAGGTCGGGCATGGCACTTCCCTCGCCCTGAGATTCCTTAGCCTCACTTTTCTGACTTCCTCCTATGGAGAGCTCCACACTCGTCAGAAAGCGGACATGTCCTGTGTGCCCATAGACTAGGCCTGAAACAAGCATAATAAAGACATGGAATGGAACCTATGTTTTACTTTGTTTGTTTGTTAAGATCAGAGGTACAGATAAGCTGCGTATCTGCGTAAATTACGCAAATATTTATGTGAAAACTCAATTCCTATTTAGGCTATTGCGTACAAGTATGCTTGATTTTGAGTAAATACTCAATAAATGTGAACTTACATGCGTACACACAAAACTGTCAAATCATAGCTTGCGTACCGGTTGATAAATAAAATAACTAAGGTATATTGAGAGATTCTATTTCCACACATGAACTTGGCAACTTGCAGTCTTTCTTATCGTTTCTCATATTACAGATCAAATATTAATAACAAACACCAACATTTAAACTTTATTGTATTTTTAAAATTAATGGAAAATGGCAAAATACCCAATTGAGTTCGAGTGAGATGAGTACAATTTATTTGGTTACTCAAAGGAAAATTAGGATACCCAATTGAGATGAACACAGGCCAGTACATAACTCAATGACCCCAAAAGTTATCTGTAGCTCTGTAAGATAGAGGCCTTTAAATACTTAAGTCTGGACCATTACCCTCTTCCACATAGAGCTTGTAGTATTAACTGACTGAGTGAGTTTGGTTTTACGCCGCTTTTAGCAATATTCCAGCAACATCACGGCGGGGGACACCAGAAATGGGCTTCACACATTGTACCCATGTGGGGATTCAAACCCGGGTCTTCGGCGTGACGAGCCAACGCTTTAACCATTAGGCTACCCCACCGCCCCTTGTAGTGTTAATGTGATACTAACTCCCATACTTTAACATATACTGAACTTTAGTCTTGTATATTTGTACCCTGAACTGAGTCTTGTATCTTTGTAGAACTGGTCCCACACAATCCAGTGGATGATGTAAGGAAACACAATCCATGCCTTTGGTATACAATGACATGTTTTAAATAGAGTCACAGACGATGAGCACCTAATCGATTTTGGTCACTTCATATGACCTGAGTCCCAATTAAACATGGAATTCTGATGAGGGGTAAAATATGTCTAAAACTGCATGATTTAATTAGTTCCTGAAAGGAATGTGACTATTTAACACCACAGTAACCACTATGTCAGCTATGTCACAGCTGCCTGTATATATTATAACAAGGAAATCGGCCAGTCGGCTCCTATAAGGGGACCTATCCTGCGTGAGCAACATTAATTAATCCATAAATCAAAACCACTCAGTATCAACTTTTCAAGCAACTCAACACAAATGCTTTCACTTTTGATCTAATCCCTGAAGATCTGGAATGGAATTGATTTTCAGCAATCCCTGCTTGTCAAAAAGGGTTTAAGAGGCTTGCTGACATGGTTCAAGCATGTCAATAAATCCCAAATGAGTAGATCGATGCTCATTATGTCAATCACTGGATTATCGGGTCTTACATGATTATTTACAGACTGCCATAGACATAGAGTTCAATTTGGTGCATAACAAATAAATCTACCAGTGAGGTGAGGTAGGTGAAATTGGGTTTCGATGCTTGAGAATATTCATTATGTCAATCACTGGATTATGTGTATGTGCGGCTGCTTGTCTTCACATGATTATTTAAAGACTGCCATAGAGCTTGAATAGAGTTATAGCTCAACCAGTCCTTGTTGTGCTATTAATAACCAACACATATATTAACGTCTTTTGGTATGACGCTGCTGGGATCGAACCCAACTCTCTTATGATAACCACTACACCTCAGTGGTCTACTCAGTGGTCCTGATTGCATGTATGGGATTACATAGATGCAGAGATACACAACTTACCTGTGACAGAAGGGATGGCCAGAGAACCATTGGTTGTGGTCGAGGTGATCTTGGGGATGGGGATGGTGAGGATGACTCCAGCACTCGTCCCCACCCACAGCAGGTCCTTACAGATGAGCAGAGCTGTGATCCGCAAACATGCTGCCTTGTGTTGCCGAATAATGTCATCAGCCGCTGGAAAACACCAAGCCATACATTATTACAAATCACTTCAAGATCAGGGGCCCTTGACACAAACTTAATACTACAATGATAGTAACTGTAGTAAGAGGCAACTAACGTGACCGTGTGGTCAGACTCACTGACTTGGTTGACACATGTCATTGTATCCCAATTAAGTAGATCAATGCTCATGCTGTTGATAATTGGATTGTCAGGTCCAGACTTGATTATTTACAGATCTCCGTCATATACCCACTAATATTACTGACTGTGGCATTAAACACTTAACACACAGACAAATCGCACACTTAAACATTGGCTTTAGAAAGTAAAAGCGGTCCGGTTGCTTAGAGCAAGTGGTCTCAAGGGTCTGCTCATAGGCAGCTATTTTGCCCTAAGATTCCAACAAATGTCATTAAAACGTTTTTCCCATTTGATGTTCTCTCCAACTTACACTGCAGTTTGGCAGACACAGCCTGAGCTATGCTGACGTCTAGGAGGGGTTCAAAGGTGGTGGCATGGAAAAGGCTGACTTTAGAGGACTGTTGACAGGCAATCCACACCCCCTGTCCAGCACAGACCATGCACTGCACGGAGCGGTTGGCGTCTGTCGTCACCTGGAACGTCTGCACAAATAAACCGCAAAGGTTTAAATACTTTGACAACTGAGGACTTTAAATCAACCAATATATGGCATTCATCCCTTCATTGTTTGTCAGTCTCACAATCCCTGGACCAAAGAATTTTTCCTATCAACAGTCCCTACATGTTTTGACTTTCATGCTTAGTTTAACCTCAACCTTAAGAAGGTTCTTAAACTGTCACAATATTTCTTTATATCTACTTGTTTCACTTTATACTGTATGATAAAAGAGTAAGAGAGTAAAATCTAATGATTAGACGTGTCAAATGTTCACCTGAAGTGTGAAAAACACTTGAAAAGTGTAAAAAAAATTATTTAAAACTCAAGGCATCAGGTATATAACTTGACCTTCAAGGGACAACCAAACTGACCACAAATATCGTGAAAATGCTAAAGAGTTATGCAAGGACCTGCCGAGTCAGCATATTAAACTGTTGGAGTGACTAAACAGCCTGTTTGTATAAGCTAATCGGCCAATAACCCAGATAATCCACTGAAGACTGGCAAATGGTTGTCTTGTCACGCTGAAAACTACTTACAAATGACAAATAATGCCAAACTTCAGTTACTCAGACATATTTTTCCTGCAACTAAATATACTATGACACTTAATTATCTGAAAGAAAGTCTTTGACAGTTAGAAGTGATACACATAAGGAAGAGAGTTTTATGGATGTCAACGTCTTTATTATGAGGAACACGTTTCGGCATATAACCTTACTCCTTCATCACCTGAATAAAGAAGTTGATATCCATGAAACTGTCTTCCTTAGCTGAAAGAAGTTTTACACATAATAAGCTCTATACTTGCCTCGACACTGAGCGTGAGTGGGTTTATAACATGGATGTTGTTCTGACAGCCACACCAGAGTTTCCCCGCCACCGCCAACATCTTGGTGATCGGGGACGTGGCACTGCCAATTGTGCGTGTGTACGGTCTCTCTGTGTCCCACAGGCCCTCTGAATAGCACAAAGGATAAAATCAGTATCGTACACAAGGATTTACTAAGGACTACACAGAGGCAGATATTCCAGTAAAAGTTAGTAAAATTCCCCTATTTCCCAAATCCAGTTTTTGTTACAACTTCATAAAGAAAACTGGTGTTTCATTGTTGACAAAACCAATTACCATTACAAAAGCAATTTGAGTGCAACACTCAATGCAATTTCAAAATAATTGCGAACTTAGAAGTCTTAATTTTAAACAGAAAAGGGATTTTCTCACTTTGCCAGGCAAGGTAGTTATTTTGTTACATTCTAGATTAATCCCTGTTACAATTCTTTTCAAAATGAGTAGGAAAGGTAATTATAACATAACAAGATTAAATCATTTCAATTTGTTCAATACAAACTATTCCTGCAGGATAAGAGAGAATTTGAGAATGAAGGGAAATAACTGTGCCTCACCATTGTATACCACGCTCAACTCCCGTTTATAGACAATCAGATCCCCATTGGCCAGGGAAACAAACACTTTGTTATCAAGATATCTGAAACAGAAAAGAGATGTTACGGTCCATCCATACAAGCATCAGCTTATAGGGACTTCTCTGTAGGATGTCGGTACCCCAGTTGTTAAAGTTCTCTATCATCACGCCGAAGGCCTTGGTTCAAATCCCTGAGAAGATATCAACTTCCGATAATTGCTAAATACAGCCATAAGACATTAAACAAGAAATAAACATACTGGTTACAACTTTTAGTGCTAGCTCACCTAGATATGATACTGAAGATTAACATGGATACTCCAGTCAGACACAATACATTGACACCAATCTGACCAGTCCTATTTTCATCCCCTAAATGCTGAGCCCCAGACAGGGTAACAACAAGTATTATCTTGCCTCACACATAAATGTCGTCTTCTGATTGTCTGAACGATCTTTCATTATTTTCAATGTACCCCTCTTAGAAGCGAGCAATATTTTCTATGTACCCCCGCTGGGAATGCCGAACTCATTTGGTACTTCTTAGTAATTCTTTATCTCGAATAACATTGAATCACATATGATGTACGGAAATTACCGATGTTTTGCGAATGCATATCTATGGAAGGGAGATAACTCTAAATCTGTTTTTCTTGTCGTCTGGTACTCCATACTATAATCCGATACCTGTGCTTCAAACAGTTCAAAATTACCATTGAGGTGTTCGGTAAGATAAATACATTGTTAACTGGTCCCTCGGGGCCCATGGGTTGATGTACCTCGGTGTTTCTTTATGTTCCCTTCGGGCTCAGGGAACATAAACAAACATCGATGGTACATCAGCCCATGTCCCCCCCTCGAGACTAGCGAACAACTTATAATATATTTTCAAACCTATTGGCATGACACAGCCAGGGATTGAACCACTGATGTTGAGTTCTCTAGGAAGGCCAAGGATTTAACCTAATCTGCAGAATCATTAACCTTACAACATACAGACGTGTGAGAGAACAATCTGAGCTACTTACACAATACCATACACCGGGGATCCATGTTGGATTTTGAGTTTGTTTTTCGTTGTTTTGATATTATCTGTACACTGGAAAATGTGGATGCTGCAACAGAAAACAAGGATATCGCGTATTATAACAGAGGTGAAGGACAGATAGATAACAAATTTACAAGTGTCAACAGGATGCTCATAAAATGTAATTTTTAGAGTAAAATTGATATTTTATACTTATCCTGACTCATGCTCTTTTGCTTGTCTTCTTCTTCTTGCGAACATAGTGGAAACACTTGTATCTCCTTAATTGAAGCTCCCTTCAATGTAAAATCACTAATCAGTACTCACCACGAGTTGCTCCCCTTTGATCCCTTTTGGCGGGAAAGGTGTCGCCACCTCATACCTCGTGCTTCACTCTCTCCTGATTTTGCGAGCCCAACACTTGAATTTACAGGGAAATCCAAAGTGTTATGTGGGGAGGATGGGAGGGGCTGACCTCATGAGTCAGGATAAGTATAAAATATCAATTTTACTCTAAAATTACATATTTTTTTTCCTTATCCTGACTCATGCTCTTTTCTTGTAGAATCCTCACAGACGGAGGAGGGAGTAACAGAATACTTTGGATTTATAATTAGTGATTTTGTATAAATATAACTGTAATAACTGGTATGGGAACTTCATGAAGGCATAGACTTAGGATATTTCTGTATAAAACCATAGGTTTTATAATGCCATAATTGTGTATTACATTGATATATATAGAAAAAACCCATTACCTAAATTATATATAGATAAGTGACTCTGATAGAGTCGCTGTACAACTAAAGATAATGTCCATATATACTTAGGGGTGAAAGACCTAAGCTAAATATATATATATAGCTCTAGAACTCCTTAGAGTTATAAGCTAACTAAATTATGTATATAATACATATTAACTTTGTGATTGTAATATTTTAGCGCCCTCACGAGGGACTGTCAGCTGTTGGCCGAGGACCAAAGGGCCGAAATGGTGAATGCCAGAGACATCTTCTGTGGTGATATCTCTCAAGTAGTGATTCGCAAACACCATGTTCGATTTCCAAAAGCATCCTTCCATAATAGTGTTCAATGAACAGTTACCGTGCAGGGCGAGGGTGGAAGCCAGTGCCCTAATCTCATGCGGATTTGATGCTGTTGGTGGGTCCAAGCCTGCTGCCTTGTATCTTGTGAGTATGACAGTCCTTATCCAAATAGATATGGTAGTACGCTGAGACTTCTGTTTGATTAGTTGGCGATAAGGGGATGAATAATCTTTTGAAAAATCTAAGCCTTGTTTTGGATCGTCAGAGGTAAACTTTGAGAGCTCTGACTGGACACAGTGACAAGTCTTGTGTATCTTGTGATCCGAGAATGGAGGATAAGCCGGTACATGAAATAACCTGTCTGGTTGACCTGGTAGTTGATTTTAGCGATGAAATCCCATCTTAATCCCAGGTGCGCTATGTTTTGATTGTCATCAAACTGTATCCTTTCGTAATCCAGGCGTGAATTTCAGATATTCTTGCTGCCGTGGCTAGAGATAGCAGAAATAGTGTTCTCTGTGAGAGAAATTCAAAGTTTGTCGATTCCAAGGGTTCATAAGCCTCACTTGTGAGGTGTTGTAACACTATATTCAGATCCCAAGCTGGAAGTGGAACTTCCGCTTTGGTCCTCCAATCGAAAGCGCATTAGTAAGGCCAGTAACTCTGGCGATTTTGTCAGCTTGACACCCGTTCTCATAGTAATCCACCAGAGCTAAGCGCGGCAAAGATATGTTGATATCGTCGAACCTCTTAAATGTTTGTTTTGCCGCAGGTAACACAAATAGTCTGCCACTTGAGGATGTGAAGCATCTCTCGCTGTAAATCCTTTATTAGCTGCATAATTTTGAAACTGTGCCACTTGTCGTGCATTACAAGTTCACGAGTTGAGTGTAAAAGGCAAAGCGTGACCGCTTTTGCCGCCCTGGCGGAATATCCTCTCTTGTTTAAACACATTTGTATACAGTCCATACGTGAAGTTGGTAAACTTCTGGGTTTCCATGCACTTGTTTTGTGTGTGGATGTATTAACAGGTTTGAGCGCTTGGGTAGCTCTAATACTGGTTGACCGATTTCTTGAATTAGACTGGGAAACCATACTCTGGCTGGCCAGTAGAGCGCGACCAAAGTGAGTTGTAGACTCTGTGTTTGTTTGATTTTCTGTAATACTTGAGGTATTATTGCTGGTGAGGTGGCGAAAGCAGCGTGCAGCGTTGAGGCCTTCCCAAGATATACTTAGAGGCGTCCGTTTCCCAAGCTTGTGGATCTGGGATTGGTGACCACGAATGTCGGTAACTGATTGTTGAATCTTGTGGCGAATAGATCTATTAAGCTGCTAACGGCTTGATTATCTGAGCAAATATTTCCGTATTGAGCATCCACTCTGTCGGTGATGGTAGATGAGGCCGAGATAGCACGTCTGCTAGTACATTCTTGGCTCCGGGAATGTGAACTACTCTGATCTGTAGATTTAGATCGTGGGTTAGATCGAATAGTTGAAAGCTTAGGTTCAAAAGGTTCAGTGATCTCGTTGAGCCTTGCTTGTTTATGTAGAACGCGACTGTGGAATTGTCTGTATGAATCATCAGGTGCGCATTTTGTAGAAATGTGCTCCAATGTAGAATGGCGTTGATTACAGCTTTCATCTCTAAGTTGTTTATGTGGAGTTTGCTTTCTTGTTGATTCCATATTCCCGATGTCGTTTGGTTGGCGAGATGAGCTCCCCAACCTTGAAGTGACGCGTCCACATATAGATGGGTTTTGAACTCCTGCTCTGCTAAACAAATCCCTTCGCAGACATTCGATTTCTTTGTCCACCATAGTAAATGAGGTCTGAGATGTTTTTGGTAGACTGAATGGCTGTAAATCGTCGAGATGTGCATTGATGAAGACCTGTAAAGGCGTAACTGTAACCTGCCTCTGACTGTCATGTCTTGGGCTGATGTGAGGGAGACCTAGGAGGCTCTGCCATTGTCGAAGTGGTAGCGGAGAGTGTAAGCGCTAGTGGAATGGTCTGTTGGATCTTGAGCCCTCGGTCTTCTGAAATACGACGATCACGGTTGAGATTTGTGATAAATCGAATGCCTAGGAACTGTAGGTCTTGTGACGGTACTAGGTCCGACTTGAGTAAGTTTACTAACCATCCTAGCTGTGTTAGTAGCTTTATGATGTAATTTAACTGTAGTTTGAGATGCTGTGGATCTTGATCTACTTGTATTCGTCGTCGAGGTAAAACGCACTGCGTAGCCCTTGATGATGAAGATAGGTGATAATCGGTTTCGTTATCCTCGTGAAAAGCCAGGGGGCTGATGATATTCCGAATGGGAGCACTTTCCACAGGTAATGTTGCCCGTCTAAAGTAAACCGTAGGTATTTTCTGGCTTTGGCGTGTATCGGGATGTGCAGGTAAGCGTCCTGTAGATCTATACTGCCCATATAGTCCATGGGGCGAATCAACTGCCGTAACTGAGGTAAATGTATCATGCGGAACTTCGGTGGTTTGCGTAGATAGTTCTTGTTGAAAAAGCTCATGTTGTAGATGAGTCTGTATTTCTCCTTGGAGTTTTTCTTGGGAACTAGGAAAACTGGGGAGTAGAAACCTGGTTCAATGTTGTCCTGGTCTAGTACTTCTTTGGCCTGCTTTATTAAGAGTGATGTAACAGCCTCTCTTAACTCCGGTAGTTGTGCCTGTACGTCGAACTTGTGAGGGTTGACTGTCAGCAGAGGCTTGGCCTTTAGTGGGATAAGAAATCCGTGACGAAGAATGTTGGAGACATAAGGGTCTTGTAATATTCCCCAGTTTTCCCAGTAAAGTTGGAGGCGTCCACCCACTTGAGATGGTTGTACTGGAACGGCTGGGGGTGGAAGACTCCAGTCGTTCCGAACCTGTCTTTCAGCGTTTATAGTTGCGGGAACCTCTGGGTGTCCTGCCTCTTCCTGAACCTCCTCTATAGTTGCCGAATGGGCGACGAAAAGAATCTTTACCTCTAGAGCTGGCTATCTTCCTGTCTCGTGCTCTCTGTAGGCCCGTGAATTTAGATCTTCCTGAGTATCTTTGAGAGGTCTGTCGGATGACGCTGGCTAGTGTGTCCATCGATTTAATCATCAGGACTTCTCTGGAATCCTTAGTGACTTCCTTGGAAACTTTGTCTATTTCTCCATTAAAGATGGATGTTGAAGACCACGGGGCTGTATACAGTGGGGCTGTAAAGTTCTCACCCCAGTTACAGGAAGCGAGGAGGCCTTGACGACGAGCTAAGGTCAGTGCTGCTGAAATAGATGTAAGATGATCTGTTAGGAACTGCTGGTCTTTCTTTTGCATAAGTAAGGCAGAATAAATCATTCTATCATCCTCAGAAGTCATTATCACCGAAATCTGGTGATAAGAGTCTCATTGATCGTTCAAGATCTATTTAAACCTAAAAAAATATACGTCTCGTCATGGTTTCTATCTGGACTAACTTGCGATCATCAATCTTGTAATTCTTGTACTTGACATCGTTGATCAACTTATAGTTCTCATCGATGTCCTGAGCTTTGAAGAAGGGGTCCATGTTATGCGTGGAGAACTTCTTGGCATGAAAGTTTGGTAGATGTGGTGTCTGAACTTTCGTGGCTTTGTGGAATGCTGCATCTAGATTCTGTGGAACTGCTGCAATCGAGATCGATCGGTGGTAGTGTGATAGCATCTGCATCGTCTTCTTTCATCAGATATGTCTAAGCCACATTGCCATTTTTAGATGGTGATGAGAGATCTAGGTTATTGACCATCCAATACCGTATCTCAGCATCGAGGAGAAAATAACTCCTCCATCATCCTCTACACCATCATCATTGATGAGAGGTTGGTGCTGTTCTGGACTGCGTGCTTCTGTCTCTCGATCCGGCGATGCTTGTGCAGCTCTGTATGGTGATCTGTAAAAGGTGATCTGGCGGTGATGAGCGAAGAGGAGATCGTCTAGGTGATCTCGTCTATGGGTTGATCTTCGGTGACCTGTGAGGAGAAGCGTTGATAGCTTCAGCGAAGCTCTTGTGTAGTCCCTCGATGTCCTTCTAGATGATGAAGATCTGGATTCAGCTGGCCTTCAGCGAATGCCTTAGCGAAGCTTCCTCTCGCGTCGGTCCGGGATTTACGATAAGACCTTAGCGCGAAGGCTTTCGTGATGTCTGATGGTCGAGTCCACATCTTGGGATGAAGATGGCGAGGGAAAAGATCTATCCGCCAGCGAAGGCCGCCAGCGAAGCTGTACATCTAGGTCCTTCGTGGAGGTGGTCCGTGCCTTCCTTCAGCGAAGGTGACATCGTCTTGGCTGCTACGTTGACGGGGTGCCTCTGGGGTGCTGTTCTCGTTGGAGCCTTCGCGAAAACTTCGGTCCTTGCTTCTGCAGTCTATATCGGTCTTCCATCATCGTCATAATTTGCTGCATCAGGTCATCAGGGATGGTCTGCGACGATGTTGTCTGCGCCTTCTCTGCGGTGTTAATGATGGGGTCCACAGCAATAACGTCTGACATCGGTGTAGAGGCATCAGGCTGCATGAAGATCTCTGCTGAAGTCACTGTCGCTGACACCGGCCGCTTCTTGTGCCGTATGTCGGGGATGATAATCGGTTGGTCATCGTAGAGGCCCCTTTCTTCGGCTGGAACGATCTCGGCTGAGAAAGTTCTCGCTGTCTTCGTAGACTTTCCTTTGGATGCCGACGCTGCCCTGGGGGTACGAAGTCTGCGTTGAGAAGACGTCGAGGCCCTCTTGGACTTTATCTGCGATGGCGACGGGATGTCTGGGGAGGCCGGTCGCTTCTTAGAGGGTGGCGGACTGCATCCCACGCCCCTTCCGATGGGGTCTCTAGCAGAACACCAGATGGTAGGGGGTCGATCGCCAGCAGCTGACTAGATGGAGTATCTGGAGTATCAGCCATATTTAGCCCTTGTTTGCGTGACCTATCTGCAGCACGTCTTAAGGCGCAAAGATAGTATTTGTTAAATGCAGAATTAGATAAATTAATGCAATAACTGCAGCGTGAATCAAGCGCGCACGGTAGAACAACTAGGGCATATTACATGCGGATCTGAGGCAGAAAAGCGTAATCTACAAATGAGTACAGATTTTATCAGCGTAATACTAGCTGAACAATCACGAATACCGTGAATAAACAGTAGAAATACGATAAATAATCAATACAAATTGCTGAAGGATACTAGCTATACCTCTAGAGTACACTATAGGAGGTAAAAACTAAGAAAAAATCAAAGGATATGTTGTGTAAGGAGACACAGGCGCTCTCACATCCTGCTCACTGGGCGAAGAAGGAGAGAGTGAAGCACGAGGTATGAGGTGGCGACACCTTTCCCGCCAAAAGGGATCAAAGGGGAGCAACTCGTGGTGAGTACTGATTAGTGATTTTACATTGAAGGGAGCTTCAATTAAGGAGATACAAGTGTTTCCACTATGTTCGCAAGAAGAAGAAGACAAGCAAAAGAGCATGAGTCAGGATAAGGAAAAATTATGTTTAACATTCTTTCTGGAGATAAAGTGTGCCAACAAAATAAATACCTTGGTGACTGTCATCAATGAGCTAGATAATAAGCAGTTGTAATTTAGAAAATTACTTTTCATTCCAACTAACAACAATCTTTCTAATTTCTGAATAACAAGGATTGGATAATGAATTACAGTTGGCATTACAAACATGGACATAATGGTCATTAAATGTTTGTTCAATTTTCCTAAAACGCAACACTGGGTATTTTGTGTTTTTTCATCTGTCCTTCAGTTACAAGGAAGTTATCTCAATCAAAGGTAATTCTGCAGTTTGTTGTCCCTACTGTGCGCTGCAATATGTTCTGTTTCTCTTTCAGAAGAATCCTGACAAATACCACTGCAGATTTAGCATGGCCCTGCCTGTAAAAGTGTCAGTTCCCCCTCCTATGGACAACTCACCAGCCATCCTCAGTGCCGAGCCACATTGTACTCCTCTGAGCATCCTGCATCCAGTTTCCTGTTGTCATGATGGGGTCAGGGCTGCTCTGTGCGAGAGGGGAGATAACTGGCCGCGGAGGAGCATCATCATCCGAGACCAGATCTGGAACAAGGTGTGTGATTACTATCAGTTACACTTGTCACATGTGGCACTTTAAACATGAGACAATGAGCGAGGGAGTTAAGATTAAAGCTCTTTTCTCCGGCAGTCCAGTTATTGTAAGTGTTGTGTGAACACTCAGAGATGGTTTGGCTTCAATATAAGCTTTAATAATCAGAGTTTACGGAATTGAATGCAGACGCTGGTTGTCACCATACACAGAACTGGAAGCAGGCTTGGTTAACATAAAAACTTGGCTTAACATATAAACATATAAAACTAGGATCCAACAGTGGAATATGGACTGATAATTCTAGTTATGTCAGGGTGTACCAGCAAAATGTTGAGGGAAAGCCCCAAGAAATGGGGTCTCAAATGTTTACAACTTCAGTAAAACCCACAAACATGGTTATGGCACTGACAAACCTAGAAACATCGAGGCAACAAGGATTCGACTCTGATCACAGACTGATGCCGTACCCAAGGCCAAGGGACACAACTCTAGCCAGCGGAGTGTGTCATCTTAACTGGGTGAGGCTTACCCTCACATTCAGCATCAGAGTGAGTTTAGTTGGACGCCACTTTTAGCAATATTCCAGTAATATCATGGCATGGACACCAGAAATAGGCTTCACACATTGCACTCATGTGGGGAATTGACCGCAGGTCTTCAGTGTGACAAGCGAACACTTTAACCACTAGGCTACCCCACTGCCCTTCAGCATGAGGACTGACTGACTGACTGAGTTTGGTTTTACGCCGCTTTTAGCAATATTCCAGCAACATCACGGCGGGGGACACCATAAATGGGCTTCACACATTGTACCTACGTGGGGATTCGAACCCAGGTCTTCGGTGTGACGAGCCAACGCTTTAACCACTAGGCTACCCCACTGCCCTTCAGCATGAGGAGTGCATGTGAGTCACACAATAGCAATGTTATGACAACCAACAAGTCATTATTCCTGAACTAAAGAAAACAGTCGACAACAGGCCGAGCATGGTCCTATCATATGAATAACAACTTACTATTTACCAGGCAATATGTCACATCATGTCAGTCTGGGACAGTCAAACTCATAACGTATGCAAGAGTTAACAAACTAAACAATCCGACAATCACCCCATCAACATGTACATAAATCAGTCAATCCTCCATCTTACCTCCAACAAACAGCTCATCCTGATGGGGGATGAAAGACAAAGGTTCATCGTCCGACTCAGCATCCGACTCTGAGTCCGACTGATACCCATCCTCGGGGATATTGTCCACATCCTCGTCTACTTTCTCTACATTAATACGCGGACCCTCTGAGGGAGAGCCAATTGAGTCTCGTTGCTGCTGCCTTTGCCGACCCTTTGTGCTGCTTCTTCTGAAAGGAAGACATAGCACATCCTATGTAGCTTACAGAGAATGATTCAGTTAGCATGATCTACTTTCTGTACACCTAAGCAGACAGCATGTAGCATTCAGCAAATTAGTTTTAATAATGATAACAAAAGCAGTATTGCAGGAACCAAGATGAAACTGCATGTAATTCTTGTACTAGAGATGAAACACAATTTGTAAATATGTAAGTCAACTCTGAATTTCAAATTCAGTTCCTGATAAGTTACAAAAAGACCATTACACAAGAACATAAAAGACCATTACACAAGAACATAAATCTGAAAAGGTCAATATTATGGCAATGACTTTAGAAACATACAGGTCATTTTCCCTTGTAATATTTTTCTGTCATCACATCACAATATAGAACCAATAACATCAAGGTATCGATATTGAACAGTGTAAAACTTCCCTGGGTTCTGAAATGAAAAATACTCAATTGTTTCAACAACTGATGTGAGCTATCTGCATGTATCACTCTGGAAGCTGTTGGCCATGATACCATGAATCAAAGAGACAGACAGGAAACCCAGCACCTCATTAGGGACACACACAGAAGAACACAGAAAAGAACAGCTGCAGAACTGTCTCCTCATAAATATGAATTTCTTCTTGTATTGAGTTGATACACTAATATATTCTGACCACAGATACAAGGACATTCTTCTTGAGTACATTACTCAATCAATGTCTTTTCACCATTTGCAAACGATAAATCACCTTCTCCCAAATTGTTGTTATATCTAAAAATCAAGCAAATTCTTTTAAATTACCGCAAGCAAAATTATGCGAGCTGAATAAATGCCATAAATCACTGTCTATAAAGCGACCCCACATATGATGTCAACCCGCATGTAGAAACCTTTAATACTCAAAGGTAAATCTGCATTAATTGTCCCTCATCTTACCGTGACATGGACACATACTGAGGGAAACAAATAAGGGAACACCACTTCATGGCAGTGTTTATTTATTCTCAGATTTCTTCCAACAGTGTTATTCAAACCTGGTGATGAAAACTGGGAAATATTAAAGGAACGCTTGAATCCTCCTGTGTTCCTTTATTTGTTTCTCTCAGTATATTACAGATAATTCATTGATATTGTGCAACCAAGCAATGCTATCTCGTCAAACTATTTCCCTGAAGATCGTCTTGGTCAAATTTCTACTCCTAAGATTGTGAATGATGAGCAAGCATGTGGTCCTACCTCCGAAACGCTCCAATGTAAGCAGGCACAGCACAGATGCACAGGATGCGAGCATTGCACCCTGGGACAGGAGTATTGAGAGTGACGATTGGCTCAGGCTGAAGACTCAGCAAGCACATGTGACCTACATAGCCATCGCTGTTGCACACCCACACATCGCGATAGCCGTTAGCATTTAGGCCATCAATAGGGGCCGCACAGGAAAACTGCAAGATAGAGGGGAGGTAACTCTCAGTGCTACCCTGGTAGGCAAAGTTGGGAGAGAAAAAGAAAAGGTTTTTGTGTACTTTCAGATATATCTAGAAATTTCTTGTGCACACACAGATATTCATATGAAACCTATCCCTTCCTAACTGTGCATTTTGACAGCAATGGAACCAAAAACATGCCTTTTGTGCTTGAAACATGCAAAACTGGTGCAAAATTTGCTATTCTAACTGCTTCTTATCATACATTACTTGATTTATTATTGTAACAAATATCAGCATGCTTACACATTAAAACATGCTGCTAAAATACAGGTTTACTATGGATGGGGAAAAGCTATAACTCCTTACTAAGGAAGGGAGAATGTTTGTATTTACAGCTTGTTCAGCTTGACCTGATCAAGTGAATACTAATAAATTGCGTGACCGTGTCACAACTGGTTGGGTTTATTATTGTGGAGGGGTGCACCTTTGTCAGATGATTGGTGTAAACGAGTGGACAGATTGTTGTACCCATGTTGAAAATTTGGAAACCGACTACTGGGACAGAAATATTGCAGTTGAACATGAAATAGAAATAGTGATAAAACTGAGTGTAGAGAGTGATAGCGAGAGTAGTAGTTTTCCGGGACAATTTCCGAATCTATGTATGCATGCTTCGCACGAATGCAACATTAAGAACATTCTCTGCACCCCTATTAAATGAAAATAACCCGATCTGCCGTTTGTGCAATTTGACCTCCCGGGTCATGCATATGTAGAGTAGCTCAGGTCAAGCTGAACAAGCTGTAGTAGGTGGATGTGTGCATGCTTTCTGGGGTTCTGGGGGTTAAAAATAAAAAGGTGTTAAAAAGGTAAAAGTTCAAACCCAGGACAGAGAGGAATCACAGTTTAGTAAGCTGTGCTTGAGAAGGTTCGCTAAGCTATGTTAGACGAAGCTTATCTAAACAGATGTAACTAAGACTACTTTTATAAGCAGTAAAATTGACAAAGGAAAATCATGGAACACAGAAAATGCATAAATAACATGAAAAAAGGTGAAGTTTCTACTGTACAAATAAACAAACAATGGACATGCAAGTGCAGTCTGTAAAAGATGGCATCCTTAGTTTGTGATGCACATGAAAGAAGCAAAAATACTCTGGCATTTCATTCATAACTACAGGCATACCACTGAAATGTTGATATCAACATTAGAAACTAGAACTGTTTCAGTGATCTGAAAAGAATCTTATGGAAACTGATGTTTTTGCTATATGCACATGTTCATAAAGATTCACAAATGGCTTCAGGTTTTCTCAGAAAAAGAAAATTACCTTTGAAATTTGACAATACATGTATTTACATAGACATGTAAGACTGATTTGGAAAATTCTGAAATTCTGACATGAATTCTGTCCTTAAGTGTGAAAATATTATTGAAAGTTTAAACTAATATTAAAACTAATTTAAACTAATACTTTGGGGATATGACATTCCAATGCTTGAGAGGCAAACCTCAGTGACCCCTGGACCATTCCCTATTAATACTGAAACTGAAGCAAATAATATCAGACTTGTATAGGGAAAGGCGAAAGTGACACCAGTCATTAATGCTTACCCTATAGTGACAACCACAATCTATGTTATGGTGCTGAAGGAGGAGACAAGTTAAACATGAGTAGCTCGTATGACAACGTGGGGACTCACCTGCATGCCAGCACGCGTTTTAGTTATCTGTAGAGGTTGTAAGAACTCAGGTGCTCGCTTGTCTGACAATAACGCTGGAAAACAAACACCAAATGTCAAATACAAAAGCATCTCTGCGCAATTTATGTCAGGACACAAATGTAGGCTTTTATATATACATGGTACTACTGTACAGTCAGCAAATTTACTATTTACAAATTTACTGATTTATTAAATCATGATCTTGGGGTGGTAAACCAATGCATTTGTTTAAATTTGATAAAAAAAATCTATAATTTTTCCAATTCATATGATCAGAAAATCTTAAAGTTTACATTTTAAGAATATTTTCAATTCAAGTTCATATTAAAAGAATATTTTCCTATTGATTTGTTTGTTTCTTGCTTAACGCTGCACTCAGCAATATTCCAGCTATATGGCGGCGGCGGTCTGGACCAGTGATCAACAGCATGAGCTCGATCTACACAATATTGGGATGCGATGACAGGTGTCAACAAAGTCGGCGAGCCTGACCACCCGATCCCGTTAGTCGCCTCTTATGACAAGCATGGGTCACTGAAGACCAATTCCAACCGGGATCTTCACTGGGTTTTCCTGTTGTCATCCTGAGAATATTATTTTGTTCCAATTTTCCTAATATTTCTTCATAATATATGAATATTTATAATAACATCATGGAGATAGTGATAGACGTACAGAGTTTGGTTTTGGCATCTGTAAAGGCTGCTTCCCATGTTATCCTCTTCTCAGTAGAGGGGAACACCACCACAAACTGGTGGACTCCCTCTCTGAAAGTACAACAACATGCTTGTGAACATAAACAGTGACACTACTCAACCACTTAAAGGGTATTACTGCAAAGATTACCAGATTTACACAGTATGCACACCAGTTTTACACATTAATACTTCTTCAGATACGAAAAAAATACAATTTTTAACAATATGTCAAAAACAGTAAGTTCACAGACTGCTAATTTGATCATTTATACAGAAAAAATACATAGTCAAACAAAATGAAATCAGTGGCATCTTTCAGCACAACAATGGAACACTATCCAATCTTTTATTAGCAAATGAGGAAGACGTAGTCCATTATTGGTCATGGAATGAATAAATGGACTGGTAAATAGGCCAATATGAATTGCATTTCAGTAACATCCAGAGTGTTGTATCCTTGGGACTACAGAGGGACTGCAGACATTTATCACTGGATGGAGCTCATGATCACGGGTATATTGCTGACGAAACAAGGATCATCATGAGCATAACCTCGATATTTAATGGCTCTAACGTCTCTAAGAGATGGACCACTGTGCTCCCAAGCATCCCCTAACCCTACCACCAGCACCACCCCTTCCCAGTACTCCCACAAGTATAAGAGCATAAAGTGAGTGAGTATAGTTTTACGCCGCACTCAGCAATATTATATGGCGGCGGTCTGTCAATAATCGGATCTAGACCAGACAATCCAGTGATCAACATGAGCATCGATCTAAGCAATTGGGATACGATGACATGTGCCAATCAAGTCAGCGAGCCTGACCACCCGATCCCGTTAATCGCCTCTTACGACAAGCATGGGTTGCTGAAGATCAATTCTATCCCTAAGAGCATAAGAGAATAGACTGACTGAAAGATGCAAATCTGCATCCTGGAGCACTGCGCTCCCTAGCACACAAAGCAACCCCATCCCCCACTATCCCCCAAACAATAAGAGACTACACTGACTGTGTTGTGACTAGAAGCTCCAGCTTGTTGGACTCTGATGTGGGGCTGCGAATATGACATTCAGAGAGCTGCTTTAACAGTGACGTTGACATCTCCTTCAGTGCATCATCCAGCGCCTACAACATGAAACAGGTACAGACACTGAAACAATCATTCATTAACACAAATAAGGACCAACCATTGGGAGGGGAGATGACATCTAAGTGATATTTTGTACCAGCATTGACACAGAAATGAAAGGTCAAAATACTTTTGAGCAGTTTCAGACATACAGGGAATAGAGTCACTGAAGTCCAATGTTGTCTGAGAGTTACCTCCCCTTGCCCATGGCTCACCTGGTGTGGGAATGCCATCTTGTTAGTCAGCTCTGTCATCTGCGTGACCAGGTGCAAATCATCCTCCACCTGGTCCCGGTCTAGTGTTGCCTTCCGGGTCAGAGAACCCTGGGCTATCAAAACAAAATGACAATACAAATACCAGCTGTTACAGCCATTAGGAAGACTAAGTGAGCACGCTCTCAAACTACAGTTACAATCCTAGATACTTATATCTAAAACTAAACTAGAGAAGTAAGACAAAACATTTGACTACTAGCTATGGCTAGTCCTTCTAGCCTGATGTATATTAGCATCAAAGCCTTGAGATCAGGTAAGAATAGGGCCTGTAAGTTACTAGGTCACGGCACTTTACGAGACTTTAGCACTTTCGGTGACAGTGTTTTACGGCAATGGCGATAACACTGTTACAAGGGCATGTCCTGGCTAATCGTTCTCGACACACGCTGTGTGACTCAGGAAACTATGACATGCAACAGGTTACAAAAACACTTGGACTTTGTCGCATGAATAGCACGTGTATATCTGCCAACAGCTGTGCAGCCAAGCGTGGTAGTACACTTGGTCCAGTCTAGTGAAGTCATATTTTGGGATCGCGCAGGAGAGTCCTTGAACATACTGCACCAGTGAACTTACTCTTGAATATTTCAATGTCATCCAATCCAATCCTCAGCCACACTTTATGCTTTATATTCTCTGCAAAATCCTGACCGGCAGGGGATTTCCTGGAAATACAGATGATAAACTAGCATCCTGTTCTCATACATAAATGAATTAACAAAGGTGTCAAATGCAGGTATCAGAAAATATTTATAAAAATTCAAAATTATGAAAAATATAACAATGGTGTCAAACGGAATTTGATTTATTTGAGAAGATTCCTTCACGTTAATGGTTTACTGGAATCTGAGGTGGTCATATCTTCAAAGGTTAGAGCTTTGTATAAACTAATCCTTGCAGGAAGCATAGAATTTATTCAGGAAACAGTCTTCTTTTCTAAGTCAAAAATTAGTCAAATAAAAGTTACTCTTGTAGAAACATGTCACCAAAACATTCAGCTGTATATTTTGATACACCAACATGATAAGTATGCTTAAAAGAGGGGAGGTGGGGTGTGTACACCCTCTGCACCACTACCTTGCATTCCTGTATGCAACACTTACAGAATAATGGAGACTTTGCGTGTGACAGGTCCACTCTTCCTCTTGATGGAACTGAAGATCATCAGGTCAGAGAACAACCACATACAGCATTGGTCCTTCTTGGCCTGGAACATATTGGTCGTTCAACAGTCAGTGAGTTGGTATAAATGCTCCTTTAGAGAGTATTTTAGCAATACAACTAAATCTGGAAGACTAGCAAGAGTGAGTGAGTGAGTATTGTTTTACGAAACTTTTAGCAATATTCCAGCAATAACATGGTGGGGGACACCAGAAAAGGGCTTCACACATTGAAGAGTAGCAAGAGGTTGTAGACCCAGTAGCAAATGTATGGTGCTGTATACCAACAAAACATCCCTGGAGGGACACTGTAAAATTTGACCTTGACATTATTACTGAAAATATGCTCTTCTAAACAATCACAGTTACAAATATAAAATAGTTGCAAAACATTTGAACCAAAAAGTCAACTTTCCCCATAGATCATGAAAGTATATTAATGTCAAACCAACTCACAATGATCTGCACCATGTCATGTCTGATGTACGTTCTGTCTGGGACTGCCAGCTGGAAACAAAGGACCAAGAACATTATTTACATAATAATACATGCTGTAGAATGACAACCCATGCCTCCAAGACTATGCTCTGTACATCCTCTGAAAATTATCAATGCCCTGAAAACTTTGCCAACAGAACCCAATAACTGACTAAACCAAATTTTGATTCCACGAATGCTCGACACAAGCAACACTGCCACTATTAACCCCACCAAACCCCGACTGAACCAAAACATCTTTACTTACATCAGTAATGAGAAGGAGCTCCAGCTTCTTCAGAGATTCCTGCATGTCTTCTTCATGCTGACTGTCGTTGAGGTTGCCGATACGCATGGCCAGATCATGCATCACTTTGTCCGCCTGCTGGAGCAGGGGGAAGTCGGGGTGGTCACGTGGAGTGTTCTCCAGAAGACGCTGCAAACAGAGGAGAAAACTTAAAACAAACCCTCAACTTTACTGCTAGTATTTATCATGTATGAGTGAGATGGTAAGTACAACTTCATGCTACATTTAGCAATATTGCAGCCAAGTCACAGTAGGCACACATTCACAGTAGGCACACAATAACAATATGACTGTAGGGAATCAAACTTGTGTGTTGGCCATGGAAAGCCAATGCTTTGACAACTTGGCTTTCCCTTCTCATTTTGTAGTAGTAGTAGTAGCCTGTAGTAGTGGTTGCAATTCACACATGGTCTTTTAACTGAATGACTGTGTAAGTTGTACGTAGTGTCATCTTAAACAGTATTTCAGCTCACTTCAGTGAAACCCATGACCATGTGTTTGGCACTCACCACTTCGGTGAAACCCATGACCATGTGTTTGGTACTCACCACGTCGGTGAAAACAATGACAATGTGTTTGGTACTCACCATGTCGGTGAAAACAATGACAATGTGTTTGGTACTCACCACTTTGGTGAAACCCATGACCATGTGTTTGGCACTCACCACGTCGGTGAAACCCATGACCATGTGCTTGGTACTCACCTTATCAGTGAAACCAATGACCATGTGTTTGGCACTCACCACGCCGGTGAAACCCATGACCATGGGTTTGGCACTCACCACTTTGGTGAAAACCATGACAATGTGTTTGGTACTCACAGCTTTTGTGAAACCCATGACCATGTGTTTGACACTCACCACTTTGGTGAAACCCATGACCACGTATTTGGCACTCACCACTTCGGTGAAACCCATGACCATGTGTTTGGTACTCACCACTTCGGTGACAACCATGACAATGTGTTTGGTACTCACAGCTTCTGTGAAACCCATGACCATGTGTTTGACACTCACCACTTTGGTGAAACCCATGACCACGTATTTGGCACTCACCACTTCCGTGAAACCCATGACCATGTGTTTGAAACCCATGACCATGTGTTTGGTACTCACAGCTTCTGTGAAACCCATGACCATGTATTGGTACTCACAGCTTCTGTGAAACCCATGACAATGTGTTTGGCACTCATCACTTCAGTGAAACCCATGACCATGTGTTTGGCACTCACCACTTGAGTGTAACCCATGACAACGTGTTTGGTACTCACCACTTTGGTGAAACCCATGACCATGTGTTTGGCACTCACCACTTCGGTGAAACCCATGACCATGTGTTTGGCACTCACCACTTTGGTGAAACCCATGACCATGTGTTTGGCACTCACCACTTCAGTGAAACCCATGACCATGTGTTTGGCACTCACCACTTCGGTGAAACCCATGACCATGTGTTTGGCACTCACCACTTCGGTGAAACCCATGACAATGTGTTTGGTACTCACCACTTCGGTGAAACCCATGACCATGTGTTTGGTACTCACCATGTCGGTGAAAACAATGACAATGTGTTTGGTACTCACAACGTCGGTGAAACCCATGACCATGTGTTTGGCACTCACTACATCGGTGAAAACCATGACCATGTGTTTGGCACTCACCACGTCGGTGAAACCCATGACCATGTGTTTGGCACTCACCACTTCAGTGAAACCCATGACCATGTGTTTGGTACTCACCACTTCGGTGAAACCCATGACCATGTGTTTGGCACTCACCACTTCAGTGAAACCCATGACCATGTGTTTGGCACTCACCACTTCGGTGAAACCCATGACCATGTGTTTGGCACTCACCACTTCGGTGAAACCCATGACCATGTGTTTGGCACTCACCACTTCGGTGAAACTGAGAGCCACATTAGAGGGCAATGAAGAGGACCAGGTTATATCAATTAAAAGTTGAAACATTGTGTGGAAACATTTGTCAATAGGTCCACTAAACTAATGCCAGGCTACAAGATAGGATCAGCCTTTCAATCCACACTATAGTGAGTGAGATGGGTTTTACGCTGCTTTTGGAAATATTCTGGCACAACCATTGCAGGGGACACAAGAAATGGGCTTGACACATAGTACCCACATGGGGCATCATGATGCATGATGAACAAATGTTTTAACCTCTAGGCTATCCCACTGCCCTTAAATAACATAGTAAATAATACTAACTTCATATAATACTTGATGTTGACCTCAAGAAATTTCATTTTCCTGCAAAGCTGACAGTGAAACTTGAGACAGAAAGCGAAACATGCCTGAACTTCAGTCTCAACTGTATACATGAAACTTTGGCACGTTAGCAGAAGTATTAAGTATACAACAGGAGGAAATATAACTTCTATTTTCAAGATGACACATATATAAACATGAACCAGGAAAAAAATATATCATTGAATATATCAGATGTTTTGTGTGTAAACCGAATATTTTAAAAAAGCCTGATGAGTTGTCCAGACATGAGGTCCAAGATGGTTTCCAATTCTGTGAATCCCATAAACATGAGTATGATAATGACACAGCAGAATTTCTGATTGGACAATCCGATATTCGAACCAAAATCATCAGATCCTAGCACAACCAAGGCACATAACTCTGCAACTGCAAATTACACAACTGTGTCCCCATGGACCTTATTAGGAAGCAAATAAACTAATCCTGGCCTGAAAACGCTGCCACATACAAAAAACTATCATTTATTGTTTATATTAAAAAGGTGTTCTCCATGTACAAGTATTGTTCCTGAAGACACCTGACCTTTAACACAATACTATCCTGACACAGTTAGGATGAAATATTTTGTGATACACTGAAAATCCAGAGAATCATTAAAGATCTAGCTGCATTAAATAAATAATATAAAACAACCTATAGATTGTTAAACAAAAGATGGAGCAGAATCCATACTGACACAGCACAGGTAATTAATACTTAAAATGTCATCTATATGTATCAGGCCTGTCTTCAATCACAGCAGTAAAAGGTAAATATGCAGCATTCTTAATTAAGATACTGTTGTGACAGACTAAATTACTGATAAGGATCATTGTGGGATAGCTTAAAGGAAAAGTTCAAACATTCCATATTTCTCATTAACCCAAAACTCTTACATGTTTCCAATTTATTTGAAATCTCTGTCAAGAAATATTTCCTGATTTCGATTCAAGTAAACACTTTGTGTGTCAATGTGAAACACTTTATCATTCGATCAGTTATAGTTCCAGTTTTTATATTTACAAAAATTTCATAATGTAAACAGATCCTGCTCTCAAAAAGGGCAGACCACTTACAAATGCAAAGTCTCAAAACTGTGACATTTACACACTCTTTTGGATGAATGTTGAAGAAGTGAGCCTCGTTCTGCCCAATATTGCACTATTGGAAGATATCAGTAGACACAAAGACAAAATGGCAGCCAGCAAGGGAATCGATGAATGCATGTTTACTCAGTAAACAGTGTGTGAACATTCCCGCTTGCTGCTATATGTCCCCTGTCTAAACTGTTATATACTTCCCACACTTCTCGGAAACATAGCATCATTTCAACAAGCATCAACCTGACATGATAAGTACACATGAAATACTTGTGTAAAGTCTAGTAGTGTAGCTGGCCTCGTACTATTGACCACACAACTAGTCAACAAAACTCATGACTACAAAAATATTTGTAAAAGGAAACTTTTGTTCTAAAAAATAATACATTTACTGCAGAAGAACTTTCCAAATCTTTAAATGACATATAGAAGTTGTAATACCAATGAAGACAAATGGATTTAAACTCTTCACCTTTCTGACCACTCAACTAGTCCCCAAAACTCATGTTAAAACTTTTGTGCAAAATAATAAATATCTTTGCTGCACAAGAACCTTCCAAATCTTTAAGTGACATTTAGATGTTGTAGTACCAATGAAGACAAATTTGACAAATGGATTTCAATGTTTATACTTTTTAAATCTGATGTTTGAGTGCAGGTTCTCATACCTTTCTCAAGCAAATAATAAAGGTCTCAGCATCTGTACCTAAAATTCACATGGATAAATAATAACAAATGTGAAACTGTTGTCATGGACATGAAGTTTGATTTGCTGTGATCGAGGACTCATCATGTTTCCCATCATCATGGCTTGTGTCATACATCTAAGGTCAGCATCAGTATCAAATCTGACTTCACAAGATATCCTGTAGTACACTGGATAACATTTCTACCTTCTAATCTGTGTAGGAAGGCTCTGTATAAGGTATGGTATCCTCTACATGATCTGCTCATTTCACATCAAAATGTCAGCAATAAACTTTATAAAGTTATAACCTGAATCACTGTTGACATTCAAACTGTCTATAATAATATAAATAATAATAATTCATTTATATAGCGACTAGTATCCATCTGACTTGTTGCTCACTAGACGCTGTAATCAGAATCTGATTATTATTACACCAGATAACTCAAGCTGCCTGTTAGGCACTAGAAGGTTATAGTCACATGACTTTATCCAACCGGGTACCCATTTTCTGCTGGGTGAACAGAGGCTATTTTGAATGAACTCACTAGCCTAAGGTGAGACCACATGTATCACAAGTGCTTCATTGTGGGGCAGGACTGAAGTCCGAGACACTCTCAGGAGTCAAGCTGCCAAACACGGTCACGGACTGTCCGAGCTCGACATTGCTTAACTTCAACTGATTCGTGACCTGAGCTCTACGCACTGGACCACACAGCACCACGTCTAGTGATGGTTTCGATGTCAGCCTCCTCCAACTTCTTCTATAGCTGACATTAAACAGTGCGTGTGACAGACAACAAAACCTGTTGTACAGTGACGAATTCAGAAGTTACCCATGATGATGGTGATAGCTTACCTGTATCAGCAGTTCATAACGAGGAATCCTCTGGATGGGACGGACAATAAGGTCCTTCATCGACAGCTTGCTGCCACTGTCTCGCTGACATTGCTGCAACCAATACAAACAACATCAACATCACAAACATCAGCGCAAACAACAACATCACAGCACTGTGATCGTTTGCTACAACAAACTCTTACACGTTGAAGGATTTCATCTAATGAAGGTTTGCTCAGTCAGGACTAAGAACACACTGCCAAGGTGTGTTGGGTCCCATGTTCGAAGTGCAGGGTTCCATGTAGTATACTCATGGCAAGAAGTAAGGCAATGAACTGAAAGGCTGGAATGTGCTTGACAAATGTTGTATATATCCTGAAGATGATGACACGTGCTTCAAAGTGAGATATTTCAGCATTAAAAATTGTTGATACTGAGCATTTACCCGACTGACTGACTGACTGAGTTTGGTTTTACGCCACTTTTAGCAATATTCCTGCAACATCACGGCGGGGAAAGCATTTACCCGAAACACAGAACATTCTTCTGAAATATTGTATTCCATTGTTTATTTTTTTTCATTCAATTGATCAATTAAAAGAAAACTGTATACAAATTGTAGAATAATGTTTATATGTAAAACAAATATAGAAACAGGCAGCTACATTTTAATTGAACAGGATCTGCGGGAAATGGAGTGAATGAGAGTGATTTTATGCCACTTTTAGCAACAACCCAGCAATATCACAGCTGACACCAGAAATGTGCTTCATACAATATTGGTTGGTTTGTTTAACACTGCACTCAGCAATATTCCACCTATATGGTGACGGTCTGTAACTAATCGAGTCTGAACTAGACAATCCAGTGATCAACAGCATGAGCATCGATCTATGCAAATGGGATGCAATGACATGTGTCAACCAAGTTGGCGTGCCTGACCACCTGATTTCGTTAGTCAATGTACCCATGTGGATAATTGAATATTGCTGAGTAAAAGGTTAAACGACAAACAAACAAACACACAATGTCTAGTGAGTGTTGTTTAACACTGAAGCCAACAGTATGTCACAATGGTCAGGCAATCAAGTCTGGACCAGACAACCTGGTTGCAGATATTCTGGCTGAGCAATGAGCCATGAAATCAGAATACTATGGTACTTCATCAACCTCGTCTGACCAGTTTATTCATTTGAGGCTACCTCTTACAGCAAGCATAGATCAATGGTCACTGATTCTATCCCAGAATTCCCACGGGATAAACTTAGACTGGAATTGGTTTCTTGAGCACAGCAGTTGGCATCTTCCCAAGGCAAGGGAGGTAACGACAGCTTCCATTCTTGCCAAACTGGCTGGAATTATGGACTGACTGACTGAGTTTGGTTTTACGCCGCTTTTAGCAATATTCCAGCAACATCACGGCGGGGGACACCAGAAATGGGCTTCACACATTGTACCCATGTGGGGATTCGAACCCGGGTCTTCGGCGTGACGAGCCAACGCTTTAACCACTAGGCTACCTCACCGCCCCTGGAATTATGGAATTACATTGATACATTATGGTTTGGTTCGGTTTCTTGTTTCAAGTAGCACTCAACAATGTTCCAGCTATATGGTGGTGGTTGGTAAATAATTGAGTGTGGATCAGACAATCTGGTGATCAACGGCATGAGCATCAATCTACGCAATTGGGATATGACATGTGTCAACCAAGTCAACGAGTCTGACTTCCCGATCCTGTTAGTCGCCTCTTATGACAAGCATGGGTTACTGAAGATCAATTCTACCCAAGTCTTCACTGGTAGATATATTATGGCTGGACTAACAAGTCTATGCATACTTTAATCAGAGTTTGGTCAATTGCAGGATTTTCAGAATATTTATATCATCAGCTGAGCATTGACAGATATTCGCCAAATCATGTCATATTTTTCATCAAAGTGATCAAATGATTTGACGCACTTGAAGTGGAAAGACCTGCTTTGATATCATAATAAAGATCTTAATTATTAATCAGATCATCTTTACTGGGCAGAGCCATTGAAACACATGCAAGTGATGTGAAAGGTGAAATCTAACTGAATTGGTAAGGGTAATTTAGTCCCTGGTGGCTAGTCACTGAAGTTAGTTTGGTAAGGGTGGATACTGGACTTTTACCATCACTTAACTACATTTCCTCCAGAAAGCTATCGCCTAATTCACAGAGAGACATGTTGGTACATATACTTACCTCTACAAACTTCTGTACTGAGGACTTATTGGTGAGGGCGTTCTCTATAACCTTTCCAGACAACCGGTAGTTCTCCACAAATGATAAATAGCTCTCTAACACAGTCTGTTTTGAAAACTGAAATAAAACATTTGATAAGCAAAATGCAATAAACAAAATGGAAAAAATGCAGCAACTGTTCCAAAAGATAAACAATTATTCTGACAACATGCCTTGACAGAGAATGGTATGTCAGTTTCATTGTGGCATCCATACCTGGTGGGAAACCATGTTGTTTATAGCATGCACCCTGAGTGACAGATCCCTGACATTTATCGTAACAGTGAGTATGGGTTTATGCTGCAATATCATGATGGGGGACACCAGAAATAGGCTTCACACATTGTACCCACGTGAGGAATCGAACCCAGGTTTTCGGCGTGACGAGCGAATGCTTCAACCACTAGGCTACCCCATCGCCCTTTATCACAACAGTGTTTGAAGGGACCAAGTTAGGTTTCATAGTTCTTTTAGCAATATTCCACCAATATCAAGGCTGCAGTGCTTCACACAGTTAATGGGTCCTCAGATAGATGAGCCAATTTTGTCTGCACTGGGTAGCCTTGTCATCACTCTCACAGTTTGTAAGAAACAATATGGACATAATTCTGGTCCAATTCACACTTGAACAAAGTGACCTTAGTGCTATGGCTACCATCTCTGTATGGGAGCTACAGGGTTTACACAGACTTTGAAAAAAGAAAGTCATGGTGACTCACAGTATTTATTTTGGGGATCATTTTCAATGTTTGGGAGTCATGAAATTTTAGTGTAATATTTATTTGTGTATATCAAGAGTTTAGCAGAGATTTTGTTGTTTTGTATTGTATTGCCATTTAAATGTTACCGGAAGTTAATAAATAGTATATTTTTCACAGTTCAAATCATCATGCTTGTGATTTATTCACTGTAGCATACAGTTATTAACATGAATTGAAAGAAATATCTAAATTAATAAAGACCTCATGAAAACTATCATTGTTTGCTTATCAAATCAATTTTATTGAACTGAATTCGGGGGTCACTTATAAAACTTGCGTCAAGCTTGACTCGTATGATAATATTTTGAGAATCTTTTACAAAATAGTTGCGTCAAATACTCAGGAATCGCTCGTCATGTAAAACCCTGGAGCTAAAATAGTCAAAGAGTAACAATTTTGTGACAGTGGTCTATGATTGCTTCTGGTATGACCCAGACTGACACTGCAAAGTCATCGGATGATGCAGTTTCTGGAAATAACTCATGGACAGATAAAAGATCATTATATTCCAGTATTACAAATACAAATGCATAAAAATTGAAAGTGAAGTGAAAAATATCTTAATCACAAGCATGATAAAGTTACACACCAACAAACATGATTAAAGTTGGATTTGGGGGGTTGTACATCATGAAAAAAATTCGGGACACCAGAAATGGTCTTCCTACATTGTACAAAGACGGTTGCACTTTCCAACAACATTTAACACTAAACTAGATGAACTGTGGTTATATTTCCCAACAACCATTAATACTAAACCAGATGGGCTGATGTTGTACTTTCCAACAACTATTAATACTAAACCAGTCAGACTGAGGTTGTGCATTCCAGCAACTATTATTACTACACCAGATAGACTGAGGTTGTACTTTCCAACAACTATTAATACTAAACCAGATGGACTGAGGTTGTACTTTCCAACAACTATTAATACTAAACCAGATGGACTGAGGTTGTACTTTCCAACAACTATTAATACTAAACCAGATGGACTGAGGTTGTACTTTCCAACAACTATTAATACTAAACCAGATGGACTGAGGTTGTACTTTCCAACAACTATTAATACTAAACCAGACGGATTGAAGTTGTACTTTCCAGCAACTATTAACACTAAACGTGGGACAAGCATGGTGAGATGTCAGCACCTCTGACATGAGGAAGTAGTAGTATCCTCCAGCTACTTACAATATATGTGATGATGTTTCCCACTGTGCTGTTGGCCGTGTCCCAGTGCTTCCACACGTTGTCCAAGAAATCCAGATAAATAGAGTGATGTGTGAGAATCTCTGGTATCATGTAGAATATATTGTCCACTATTGTATCATCTAGGCTACTCTGTGTCTTCAGTGGGACCATGTATTTCTGAAACAAAAGAACAAATCAAGTAGACACATCTAAGGAAACTGAATCTGCCATTGTACCCATGTGGGGAATCAAATCCACGCCCTAGTAAGTCAGTGAGTTTAGTTTTACGCTCAGCAACATTACAGTTATATGGCGGTGGTCTGTAAATAATCGAGTCTGGACCAGACAATCCAGTGATCAAAGCATGAGCATCGATCTGAGCAATTGGGAAACGATGACATGTGTCAACCGAGTCAGCGAGCCTGACCACCCGATCCCGTTAGTCGCTTCCTACGACAAGCATGGGTTACTGAAGATCAATATTCTAACCCGGATCTTCACGGGCGGTCCAGGTCCTAGGCATGATGACTAGGCTACCCCACCACCAATATCAGGGTGAGGGACAACTGACTGACTGAGTTTAGTTTTACGCTGCTTTTAGCAATATTCCAGCAATATCACGGCGGGGGACAACAGAAATGGGCTTCACACATTGTACCTATGTGGGGAATCGAACCCGGGTCTTTGGTGTGATGAGCGACCACTTTAACCACTGGGCTACCCCACCGCCCCTGATGGTCTATAACACATAGGGCACTGGTTTAGATTACCGGTTGGGATTATGACTGGGATTTGACTTAGTTATAAGCTTATACCATGACAGCTTAGGTGATTATGATTAGAACTTAGATTTCTTGACATGCTAATAAAGAGAGTGGATTACTAACTGACTTGGGCAATAATGAATATCAAGGAGTCTATAGTGATTTGGAATGTATGTTGATATATTTAACATACATCTCCACCCCAGAGACTGTAGTTGTAAGGAACATATTCAGAATTTGCAAGACTGTACAGATCCATGTCCTAGTCAGTGAGTGAGTTTAGTTTTACTCTGCACTCAGCAACATTCCAGCTATATGGCGGCCATCTGTAAATAATCGAGTCTGGCCAGACAATAAAATTATTCTGTGATCAACATCACGCTCATGAAGATCAATTCTGACCCGGATCTTAAAGGGTTCCAACTCAAAGTACCCATTAAGGACATGAATATATTTTTGCCTAGTATACAGAGCCCGAGCAACAAAACGTTGGCAGTGCTTCGACATTCCTAACCCTATGATAAACATTGATTCTTTTGAGCAATGACAGTGATTTTCATTATGTTAACAAAATTCCATCGAGTATTTGGAGCGATGACTGAGATTTTCATTATGTTATTAATTTTACATAATTTCTTCTGAACAGAGAATTGCCATTCTTATAATCATGTTAACTAATTTACAATTTCCATAATGCTCATTTAAGAATGGTATATTCCTTCTTCCAGTTTCCATTGGTAAGCTATGACAAGATGATCGAAAGAATAATGATGAAAACAATAAAGAGGGTGGTATGTTCATCAATTGTGTTCCATCTTAATGCTCAAGTTGTTGATTTTTTAAAAATGTTGTGGAGTATTCACTAGAATTTTTAATACCCACAAATGCCTCAGAAATCTACTCCAAATCATAATCCAAGTTCCAGGTCTGGGGCAGTCCTGCCGTTTTTTCAAGCAAACTTCATTGTTCAAGCTTATTGATTTTCCTATCATGGAAACTGATTTATGTTCCGAGAGGTCTTCGATTCCTTTCTTATCTTGTCCATCCTCTTATTAGACGATAATAATTTCCTAAACCCTCGATTGTTCATCGGTTTAATGCTCTGAGCAAAGGTCGACAGAAGCATTGTTGAATAGGAAAAGATTTTTCTTTATATGGACTAGTGATAATCACTACAGTAGCAATTCAATCGGGAATGATATATTTCTTTCTATAGAGTGTGCTGAATCTGACAGAATGTTCTTTGCCTCGGTCAGTGTCTGTGTTATAGCTATATGTAGATGACGTAGATCAAACCAGTGTTGACAGTTATAATCCATCCAATCAGGGCAGGTTTACAGTTATAATCCATCCAATAAGGGCAGGTTGACTGGCATCAAGGTCAAACACTGGCTCCTCATTTTAGTGACCTTGTATTTAAACAGGCACAGTATACTGTGAGTGAGTGAGTGGGTGAGTGAGTGAGTGAGTGAGTGAGTGAGTGAGTGAGTGAGTGGAGTGAGTGAGTGAGTGAGTGAGTGAGTGAGTGAGTGAGTGAGTGAGTGAGCTAAAAAATGAAGCTAGCTAGCTTAAATGGAGTGAGTGAGTATGGTTTTACGCCGCTTTCAGCAATATTCCAGGAATATCACGGCAGGGGGACACCAGAAATGGGCTTCACACATTGAACCCATGTGAGGAATCGAACCCGGGTCTTTGGCGTGAGGAGCGAACGCTTTAACCATTAGGCTACCCCCGAGGACAGTAAGAAGGCATACAACTTCTAGACATTCACCACTTTGGTTAAACCTACAGAATGGTTAGGCTATGATAAATTTGAACCACAATGATAGTCGATACAACTTGCTAAATCTCATCCACCCTGCTAGTCACACATGCAACTCGTTATCACTACAGTTTACTTCCTCACAATCAAGGGAATAGTAGTCATCCACTTCAAATCCTTTTTGCCAGTCATGTTTACCAATGGTTCTGGATGCATTTTCTAACTATTCTGTTAACATGTTTCTGTCCTTCTTGTTTTCTAGTCATTCAAACTGTAATCTGTGCATGATCGATGATTGCTGTGTAGAAACAATCTATTTCAAACTACACTTTCCAGAAAGCTGAAATGTTTAATACCTAAAGATCAGCTTATAAGGTCTAACAATTGGTCAGGAAAACCGATTGTGCTTCATTTTGGATTTTCTGATGGGTCAGCAGGGTTTTTTACCTGGACCCACAAACACGAGGGTCCAGGGGACCTCTAATTTTTAGTTTTAAGAGTCCTTGCAGGCAATACGAGGGTCCTTTGAAGTAACAGTTTGGAGAACTCTATGTTTTGATACTTTTTTTGGAGCCCGGAATCAATCATTGATCATGTGGACTGATATAGATGAAATGATGCAAGTTACTGCTCTGAAAGAAACATCCAAACACTTAGCAAATTCATACATGTGAATTTTTTTTCCACGTCGATTCTCTACATTTGTGCATGCTGGACGCACATTTTCGCGTTGCGTAAAAACCTGGGTCAGTCTCAGTGTATGACTAACAAATCATTATTCAGGATTCTAATGCAAACCAAATCACTGAGTGAGTGGGGGGGCGAGGCGATCGGGTAGCCTAGTGGTTAAAGCATTTGCTTGTAACGCCAAAGACCTGGGTTCGAATCCCCACATGGGTACAATGTGTGAAGCCCATTTCTGGTGGCCCCCGCCATGGTGGTGGAATATTGCTAAAACCGGCGTAAAAACTGAACTCAATCAGAGTGAGTGAGTGAGTGAGTGAGTATTTTTCAAAGCTGCATCAGCACTTTTGCAGCAGTGAGCAATAGCCTGAGTACGAAAATAGAGATGTTTATAGAAGCTGATTCCTTCTCCTTCCAACAATGCAATAAAACCGCATAGAAGTGTCGTTGATGTGAGTTTTGATCATTTAAATGTTGCTCTGGACATCAACAAACTCCTAGTTGCTAAACTGCAGCTCTGATTGAATCGGCAGCATCAAAGCCAGTAAAAACAAGTTGTTACGAAATGTTTTCATTAACCATCGTTATCTGACATTTTTCAAATGGGTCTGAAGAGGACCATGTACACCTGGAACAGTTCAGTCCTACACGATTAAAGAAGGCGTGTGTCATTACTGCAGCTATACACCCTATATATAGCCTACATCACATGTGTAGATGCTGGCCGTGAATGAAGAGAGAGGGAGTAGTCGACATCGGTGTCGTTGTTGGAGCTGCTAATGGATGCTAGGAGAAAAGATGGTGCACATTACAACACTCAAGCTGCACGATCAAAAATAGCATCCTATCATCTTCCCTATCATATTTAACATCTTCTTGTTCACCACCAACAGTGTAATTACTGAGCCCCTAAGGCATAATTGCCAGTCCTGTGTAATAACAGATGCACAGTCAACACAGTAACCTTTTAAAACAATGGCATATTTTTGGTAATGCTCAGAGAGGTGTAGAGATACAGACCATAACTGACTGACTGACTGACTGACTGACTGACTGACTGAGTTTATTTTTACGCCGCTTTTAGCAATATTCCAGCAACATCACAGCGGGAAGACACCAGAAATAGGCTTCACACATTGTGCCCATGTGGGGAATCGAACCCGGGTCTTCGGCCTGACGAGCCAACGCTTTAACCACTAGGCTACCCCACCGCCCCACAGACCATAACTAATCCCCCTTTACATATTCCAAGTAAAAGTTTAGTCACACTGTGTTGCACAATCCAGTTTTGAGCTGGCTGAGATCAAACCCTTGAATATATGTCACATAGAGAAACCTCCAAGGATTATGAAAAATATTGTGAGCGACTATCACTTGTAATTATTGTCATTCTTGTGTAATAAAAGATACAGAATCAACCATCGAAAACAATTTCGTATTTTTGGTAATGTTGAGAGGTCTATTGAATTTATGGCACATAGAAACTTCCACGTTTTTTGGAATAAGACTGTGAACATGTTTCACGTGTTATTATTGCCATCAATCCCTGTTGCGTAGATCGATGCTCATGCTGCTGATCACTGGATTGTCTGGTCTAGACTCGAATATTTACAGATCGCCACCATATAGCTGGAATATTGCTGAGTGTGGAATAAAATTAAACTCATTCACTATTATTGCCATTCTTGTGTAAACAAAGGTACAGAATCAACCGTCTAAAACAATGATTACACAATGCCATTTTAGAACATGGTCAAATGTAACATATGTCATATTTGGGATTACTGACTGACTGTGTGAGTTTGGCTTTACGCCACTTTTAGCAATATTCCAGCAACATATCAACAAAATGCAATTAGTGGGACACCAGAAATGGGCTTCACCGATACATATGCATTGTACCCATGTGGGGATTCAAACCCGGTCTTCATTTGGGTGAGACATTTAACTAACCACTAGACTACCCATTTAGAAAGTGGTCCGCATGTTCTATTTGGGATTACACTTTCTAGTGAAGTACAAATTCTAGTACTCTTTGGGTTGAGTCCCATCCAGGATTCGAACCCACATCCTCAGAGTCAGGCACCTAATCACCAGCACACAAAGTCAGCCTCCTAACCCGCTCAGCCACCACGACTTCCAAAATATCTGACTGTCAAAAAGGTCATCAATGAATAATGTTAAAAAGCAGATGGTATTTAGGGTAGTTATCTAAACAATGAGATATTTCTGGTAATTCTTCCTGAGGTCTTTTAGATTTAGGGCACAAAGAAAAACATATGATTTATGGGAAAGGAATGTACATTAACCATCTAATACAACGTCTTCCTTTTCTAATTCAGTCAAATCACAGCTGATTTAAGCAAAGAAACAAAGCAACTCTGTTCTCTATTTAAGAAACAAGAATGTTGGCTGCAAACAACTTTGGAATAAACACTTCAATTTATGAGCACAAAATTTGTTCGGCGTAATGATTGATAATGGCAGGATCTCTACAAATCTTCTTTCAATCTCCCCTTGAAATCGTAAACACAGATTGTACTCTACCAGAGCAATATCATGTCAGGGTAACTTCAGCCCAGCATCTGTGCAAAACATGGGGTTGAAACCTTCACAATGCACAATCACAACCCTCATTTCCTGACTCTCTGCACACCATTACAAAAATCAATCAGGTCTTGTCTTACAGACCTGACATCAGTCGCGGAACCCAGTCTTGTGTATGACCAGCGCTACAATCAAACATCCTACAGATGCCACATCATCCATACAAAGGGGCGGTGGGGTAGCCTTGTGGTTAAAGCGTTTGCTCGTCAAGCCAAAGACCACGGTTCGAGTTCCCCATATGGCTACAGACTGTGAAGCCCATTTCTGGTTTTCCCCTCTGTGATATTGCTGGAATATTGCTTAAGCGGTGTAAGCTAAACTCACTCATCCATACAGACCAAACTAAAGTCCTGCAGGAAATGAGAGCTAACATATAGTGTGTCCACACTCTTAATAAACAGAAGTCATCATAAACACATGTAAAAATTGGGTGAGTGAGTAAGTTTAGCTTTACGCTGCTTTTAGTAATATTCCAGCAATATCACAGGGCGGGAACAAGAAATGGGCTTCACACATTGTACCCATCTGGGGAATCAAACCTGGCTCTTCGGCGTGACGAGCGAACACTTTGACCTCTAGGCTACCCCACTGCCCCCATATAAAAAAGAGTTAGAGTTTAATGCTGCTATTTTTCTTACATATCATGACGTGTGTTGACTCAATCTGGATGGAAAACACATAGTGCACATGTAAAACGTCCGTGGCAAAACTCACACAGATTACTGTCAAAGCTTATGTGTGATTTTATCGACTGACCAGCACATCCTGCAATATCAAGCCGCACAACTCTGCACAGCACATCACAGACATGAACCTGTACTTTGACAGAAATAAAAATCTGACAAAAAACAATCTTTATTTCAAACCTTATTTTTTCCCAATACTTTCTAAGGTACTTTAAAGTTAAAGCCATTTCAAGCCACTTCAAGGGCTTTTAAGTCTGTGTGAACCCTATGTAACTATGTGTTACTAAGTACATGGAGAAGTTATTTATAGCCAAAAGTAATTTGCTCTGAAAAGTGTTCATACATAATTATGAAATAAGAAAAGAATCTTAAGAGCAGTATCTGCAACAGTCAGCATCTTGGAAGAAACCTCCACAGACCTGTCAAAAGTGGGCCTCAGAGAATCTGGTTAACAAGAAACATGCAAGTCGGCCTATTTTCATCTACACTTCCTAAATGAATGATTTACATTCATAGCCAATTCAATCATAGCCAATTCAGCAGTTTTGCCAACAATCTTGAGCCAACCTTTAAAAAAACAATTATCTAATAGAGCTAACAGTTACATCAATAACCCAGACCCTTGTCAGTATTAACGCATATAGCCCCCATGAGTTCAAGAAGAGAACAGGTGCCCCTCCACTAGTTGTGGATCATATCAAGGTCACAGCAAATGAACCAGAAGTCGATCTGGAGTGGTGAGATGAACCTGGCCAGTATTCATGCCTTGGGTTCTATTGTCTGTCTGGAAGCTTGATGAACACTGCATGCTGGGCATATACCGACAGTGCTTGCTTCAATTTGGTTAGGTAATGCTAATCCAAGGGATTGGAATCACCCATAAAGATCGATATGTTTATACAGATTCAAGTTCGACATCGACATTGTATTGCTGCAACTTGTATAGTCTCACAGTCCCTGAACCACATTAGTTTCCTTCTTCCTAGCCCAATCTGCAATGCTAAAGCCCTAAATGAAGCAAGTCTAGATTACCTCAGGTTCTGAATCTCCCATCTCACTGGGGCTCCATTTCAATTTAATTAATGATTTGTTTCTTAATTAATGATTTGTTTCTATCAAAATTATATATATTCAAAGACTAAGTGTTAGTCTACAACTTGTATGAAAGATGGCTAACCTCCAATCATTATGAATGAACTCTGATGTTACAAATGTATGTATAAATTGTCGTCAAACTGACTCTGGAGATCTGGATTAGAATTTCGCTCAACAACCAATACTTGTGGCAAGTTGCACTGCTTGTCTTAAAGGGTTGGGGGTCAGGTGGTGAGGCTTCCTGATGTGGTTCATATTGTATCCCAGTTGCATACATCAATGCTGATGATGTGAGTCATCCAATTGTCTAGTCCGGTCTAAACTGTTTACAGATTAATGCTGACTCGGGCATTAAACAACACAACAAACAACCTTTACTAAAATGCACATTCTGAGCAAATAAACAAAAAATTTCCTTGACATACTTTAAAATTTCAAAATCACAGCAGTGTTCAATTGTTGACATTAAAAAGGTCTATGACATCAGCTACTCACAAACTCCCTTGCCATGAGCAATCGATGACCTGTCGCGAATAATGAGAAGTAATGGACCTGTTCGATATACAATGCATCATATTTGACCTATAGTCTATGATACTCATACCATGAATCTCAGCTGCAAGCTTCCTATAAGCGATAGCTCGACTTCAACTACATCATTAGAACTTACATGGCCAAGTTGTGTAGTGGGCATAAAAAACTGATCACAAGAATTCTTTGATGGTGAAATGGGTTACTGTAGTTAATGGAGTTACTGACTGACTCTTGTTTCATCTATCTAACAAGCATTTTTCATCTGTGGCTAATCAGTTGCCTCTTCGATGAGTGAGTGAGTGAGTATGGTTTTATGCAACTTTTAGCAATATTCCAGCAATATCACACCAGAAATGTTCTTCCCACATTGTATCCATGTGGGGAATCGAACCCGGGTCTTCGGCATGACGAGCGGATGCTTTAACCACTAGGCTGCCACACCGCCACTCTACTGATGATGAAAGCCTCATATTTGGACGTACAAATGTCATGAGCTGTCATGATTACAAACATTTTGATCGCTTACATCAACAACATTTTACTGATTGCATTTATTTTGTTCTTCAGAAACTGAATATGTACTAGAATATGGTTCAGCTGAAAATGTCACCAATATATACTTTATTAATAATATTAATAAATGTCATTTTTTTAAATTATCACAGAAAAAAAGAACATCAACTTCCATTTTAAATATATCATCATACATAACAAATCACTAAAGACTCCTTGATATTCATTACTGCCCAAATCAGTTATTAATCCACTCTCTATTAGCATGTCAAGAAATCTAAGTTCTGATCATAATCACCTAAGCTGTCATGGTATAAGCTTATAACTAAGTCAAATCCCAGTCATAATCCCAACCGGTAATCTAAACCAGTGCCCTATGTGTTATAGACCATCAGGGGTGGTGGGGTGGCCCAGTGGTTAAAGTGGTCGCTCATCACACCGAAGACCCTTTTCGATTCCCCACATGGGTACAGTGCGTGAAGCCCATTTCTGGTGTCCCTCAAAGTGATATTGCTGGAATATTGCTAAAAGCGGCATAAAACCCAACTCATTCACTGCAGACCATCAGTTGGAAATACAAGACAACATGAAAAGTTATCTGAAATGCATTGTTTCAAATTTCCACAAAGTTTCTAGTTAGTAAGTCTCCAATGTTCAGACTAAGAACATGAAACATTCTACTCATATTAAACTAAAGAGTACTCATTTATTTTATATGATTACAGTTACTCGGTCATGTCTAGAAAGAACTGTAGCAATATAAAAACATTGGATGTTCTTTAATCTCATACACATCCATTCCTTCATTTTATACATGGACAAATCCACTCTTTTCCACAATGTACAAAATCCATTTCTATTCCACAAATGGATGCATCCAATCCTTCCATTCCACAAAGAGACGCATCCACTCTTCCATTCCACAATGTACAAAATCCACTCTTCCATTCCACAAATGTACAAATCCACTCTTCCATTCAACAAATGCACATCCATATTTCAACTGGACAAAGGATATTGTTTGCTGCAGTCATTCTTTTCAGACATATTGTCACCTTTTGTAAGTTATCCTAAGGTTAACTTACACTTACCTGAAAAAATACTTGGACAAATAGACTCCACTTACAGAGATGAAGAATGCATATTTGCTTTTAAACAAAACCCCCAGAACACATTTAGCTGATCCTTACATACATACTCTCAGAATGATAAAAGGAGACCAATAGTAAGTTATCCTCGAGATTTAACTTAAGGTGTCATTTGTAATTGTGCTAAGTGCCAGTCAAAGCTTAACATCCTAGTGTTTGCTGGACCATACCTTCAGTTTACTACCAGCTTGCCATCCAAAGACAGGCAAACAGAGGTAATGTTGAAAAAGGAGTTTAAAGATTTGCTAAGTGGGTCAGTGGAACAGCTGTGGTTATGGGTTTGACCAGCTGGCAGCTGGAGGAGGGCTGAGTCTGCCCACAGCAGGCAGATAGCTGAATGCTGTGCCATTCCTCTACCATCATGGCTCCTCTATCAAGAACTTCTTACCATGCATCTACATATCTCAGCTATAGTCTGTTCCAGTATTCTGCAGGTGTGTGCAGCATTGACCAACCATGTTTACTTGCTCAGTGACAACATCTCTGACTGTAATTGTTTACATTGTGTAAACAGTGACAGGAGTCGAGTGAGTGAGTGAGTGAGTGAGTGAGTGAGTGAGTGAGTGAGTGAGTGAGTGAGTGAGTGAGTGAGTGAGTGAGTGAGTGAGTGAGTGAGTGAGTGAGTGAGTGAGTGAGTGAGTGAGTGAGTGAGTGAGTGAGGTCTATGGCACCAATGCCAATATTCCAGCAATAGCGCGGCAGGAGACACCAGAAATGGCTTTACATCATTGTACCCATGTGGGGAATCAAAACCTGGTCTTCTTTGTTATTAGCGAATGCTTTACCACTGTGCTACCCCACCGCCCAAATCAGATTATGAGTATTTCATAATTTATTATGATTAATATGGAGTACCCTTGATTTTGAACTTGGAATGAGTACCAGTTTACTCTGTTGTTATCATGCTCAACAACTACGGTAATGTCACCATGGTAACAGCAAAAATGGAACATTGTACCACTGTCAGAAATCCAACCCACAGCTTTGGCAAGACAAGCAATTACCTTACCAATTAGGCTAACCAACTGCCCTGAGCAGGGTCGAAGATCAGAGGGGCTTGTAGTTATTGATTATCTAAGAACCAGGAACTATAGCTCTTGGACACAACCTACCCTATGGTCTGCTCTCTATGCTTCCAAGGATTACCAAATTATTTGCTTTCTTTCCCAATGCACTAGAAGCCATGAGAAACTAGTTTTACTTTTGACAAATTGGGTGTTACAGGAGATAGGAGACTAGTTCATGGGTTAAAGAAATAAAGACTTAAATTGCTCATGGTTTGACATTCTATGAAGAAAATCCTTTCAATCTGAACAGTAAAGCACAGTCTCCCAAGCCAGTTAATTAATTTGGTTATCTATTCGGACAGAAAAATCTCATTCGTATAACATCATCTAATAGAACCCAGGTCTTCAGCATGAGTGAACGCTTTAACCACTAGGCTACCCCACCGCCCCTTAAAGAACTACACACCAAATACCTGTCTTGCTCCTGAATGATTACAGGACCTCACAATCATGAAATGTTTAATGTGGGTGTTTTGTTTGCCACTAACCTTGTTTCTGGACACTTACCCTAAATCTCACCACATTTCAAACTAACACATATATCCACAAAATAAGAAATAACATCAAATTGAGCCTTCAGCAATGCTAGACAGAGTAAACTTGCAAAATCATCCCTTGATTTATTTTTAATTTCAATTTATCTCATGGGTTTGCGAGGCAGAATAACCCGACTCAAACACAACATGATAAATTGATACCAGAGAGATTCTCTCACTGCTCCAACCCTAATGTGCTTTGCACCTATTTGGATAAAATGATTTCGTCAGAATCACGTGTTAAGCCACTTCAAATTCCAGCCATACATGTAACTTAAAAAGTAATGCCAACTTAAATGTAAAAAATCAAAACAAACATAAGCCTTGAAACAGAATATATTGCTGCATAGCCTGTGGCATGTTAATGCCGGTGAATGTATGAGAAACGCAGGTTTTATAGCACATTCACAGAAAGTGCACTTGGCGAGCTAGGACTGACTTATCTAATGTTTCCTTGGCGATACAGACCTAATCGGACGCCGTTGGGAGGCCCAAGCTGTATGCAGGCAGCAACCATAACCTTCTATAGTTTGCTTTCTTAAATTGTTGCAAGTTGGGCACAAAAATAAGTACAGGTGCACTGTCATGGCCTTCTTGCTGGGAGTTTTGGGGATCATCAGGGGGTGTTTTGACACAGTTGAAGGGTCGAAAATGGGGCATATTATTGTTTACAGGGAGTTTCTGACTACTTATGATGATGAATAAGTACTTCATGATTTTTTCACACCAATGAAAGGTTATTGAAGGGCTGACTTATTATTCAGAAGCAAATATTTATGTAAAACAGTTTCAAGAAAGTGACAGTTTGTTTCAGGGAGCCAGAATTTAGATGGCAGCATGGGATGTGGGGCAGTCCGCTTCTCAAGTCCGAGGCCTGGGTAGATGTGAGTGAGTGAGGAGTGAGTGAGTGAGTTGAGCTGAGTGAGTGAGGTGAGGTGAGGTGAGGTGAGGTGAGTGAGTGAGGTGAGTGAGTGAGTGAGTGAGGTGAGTGAGGTGAGGTGAAGTGAAGTGTAGTGAAGTGAAGTGAAGTGAAGTGAAGTGAAGTGAAGTGAAGTGAAGTGAAGTGAAGTGAAGTGAAGTGTGAGTGAGTGAGTGAGAGAGTGAGAGTGCGCGAGGTGTTACGCCACTTTTAGCAATATCCCAGCAATATCACGGCGGGGGACACCAGAAATGGGCTTCACGCATTGTACCCTTCTTGGGAATCGAACCCATGCCTTCAGTGTGATGAGCCAACGCATTAACCACTAGGCTACCCCACCGCCCCCTGAGTATAGTAGAAGATTGTTTAATCTTGTGTGCTCAGGTAATAATAGCGCACAAAACAGCACTAAAATCTACTGAAAATGGTGCAGTGAAGAGCCATGTTTTGTTGGTCTACTAAGTTTTCAGGCACCGACTTTCAAAAGTTTTTCAGCGACAAATGCTGTGAAGAAGTTTGAAGGATAGGTTCAGTGTGAGGTGCTTCAAGAATTTCAGCTTTTCAAAATGTTTCCAGTCTGATGAGCGGATAGGTAGATTGTTCAGCTTAACAACAGGACATTGAGAATCAAATGAGAAAGAAACATCATCAAGATGTCAGCACAAAGGCTTGACAACTGAACTTAAAACAAATGTTTTGGGTATGTCGATTTATGAGGATGGAAGAAGTTGATACAAAACAGCTTAAATAACCAATAGCCTGTGCCAAAACATTAGAAGCAAGATGTAATTTGTTAACAAGTACCTGCCACATCACTGCTTTATAGGAGACAAACTTCAAACATCACATCCCTTGACGGAGACAAGTTGCTCCTAGTGATATAATTTGTAACAAGTACCTGCCACGTCACACCCCTTGAGGGAGACAAGTTGCTCCTAGTGATGTAATTTGTAACAGGTACCTGCCACACTCCTTGAGGGAGACAAGTTGTTCCTAGTGATGTAAGTTGTAACAGGTACCTGCCACACTCCTTGAGGGAGACAAGCTGTTCCTAGTGATGTAATTTGTAACAAGTACCTGCCACGTCACATCCCTTGAGGGAGACAAGCTGTTCCTAGTGATGTAATTTGTAACAAGTACCTGCCACGTCACACCCCTTGAGGGAGACAAGTTGTTCTTAGTGATGTAATTTGTAACAAGTACCTGCCACGTCACACCCCTTGAGGGAGACAAGTTGCTCCTAGTGATGTAATTTGTAACAGGTACCTGCCACACTCCTTGAGGGAGACAAGTTGTTCCTAGTGATGTAAGTTGTAACAGGTACCTGCCACACTCCTTGAGGGAGACAAGCTGTTCCTAGTGATGTAATTTGTAACAAGTACCTGCCCGTCACACCCCTTGAGGGAGACAAGCTGTTCCTAGTGATGTAATTTGTAACAAGTACCTGTCACATCACCTTGAGGGAGACAAGCTGTTCTTAGTGATGTAATTTGTAACACACTCCTTGAGGGAGACAAGTTGCTCCTAGTGATGTAATTTGTAACAGGTACCTGCCACATCACACCCCTTGAGGGAGACAAGCTGTTCCTAGTGATGTAATTTGTAACAAGTACCTGTCACATCACTGCCTTATAGGAGACAAGCTGTTCCTAGTGGTGTAATTTGTAACTATTACCTGCCACATCACACTCTTTGATGGAGACAAGCTGTTCCTAGTGATGTAATTTGTAACAAGTACCTGCCACATCAGACCCCTTGAGGGAGACAAGCTGTTCCTAGTGATGTAATTTGTAACAAGTACCTGCCACATCACTGCCTTATAGGAGACTAGCTACTTCTTGTGATGTGATTTTAGTGCATCTCACCAATTCTTTGCACAGTTCATGAGCAGCCATCTTCTTAGCATTAAAAGTCAACATTTTTGCAAGTATAAGCAGACAGTAATTTCATTAACCATTCGTCTCATTAAGAGAGCACTACTGGCAGTGCAAATGCTCACTTGAATACTTTTTCTACACTATTCCAATTATGAGAGTTCTTCATTCTCAGTAAATTGATTTTGACAAAAATATCTTAATCACTCATGAAACAGGAAATGCACATAGTTACAGTGCAAGTCACACTGCAGTGTCTGGAAAGTGTATTGTTGAAGTGCATCCAGCTGTCCGCCTCAGACAGATATGGAAACAACTAGAGCTAGGATGGGTAACTCTGGTACTCCGGCCTGAGCAGGACCCAGGTACCCGCAGGACGACTGAAACCTGTTAAGTCACGTGATATACAATATGATATGATACGTGACACGTGAAATATACACAGTAAGTCTCTAATGTTTACATTACCACATCGTAGCACCTTCAGTGAATGGTAGCCAACTGCAGTCCGGTAAGAAGCATGTGCAGGGTTGACGTGCACTTTGGTGAAACCAATGAGATCTTTTACAATAAATTTTTTACATGTTCTCTTCACATTTTTGCACAGGGCTGCACACAGTTACACTTCAAAACTGTATTGCAAAATTAGAATAAGTTGATTGTGCGATCATAACTATATCATGAGTGTATGTTTGTTTCAGCAGTATTACAGCTGTACGATGTTGTAGAAACATAAACTGGGTGAGTTTGGGAACAAACCAGTGACCATCATCCTCTATAATCTCCAGGGTATATGTTTTGATAAATCTCCACCAGTACCCTGGATGCATTTACGACTCAGCCCGATAATTTTATTACCTCCCTTTGCTGGCTTTTTATTCAATGAGGTGTCTACGTTGGGAAGTTGAGCTTACCAATAACAAGGCTTCTATCATAACTCACTTCCTCTTCTTCGGTAAACAGTAATATTAAGAGGTAGAAGGAATTCTTGTATATATATTTTTGAAAGTTTCAGACCTGTCAATTTGTATGATTTTTCCCTAAATCTGAGTTACACCGCGATTAAATCTTCGTGCCATCCATCTTTGTTGACACTGGCAAGCTCGGTTGTAACAGCTTATCTGAATGGCTACTGTGAGAAGGCGGAGCCAGCAAAGGGAGGTAATAAAATTATCGGGCCAAGCCGTAGATGCATCCAGGGTACTAGTGGAGATTTATTGGAACGTATACCCTTGAGATTATCAAGGATGGTGACCATAGGTTTCTTGCAAACCTGAGGAAGCAATTCTCAGCGAACTGTGGCAACTTGTATAACTGGTGACTGCTCGCATTAAAACAAGAGACACATGCAATGACTGAATGATGAGAGGCATGTTTGATTATGGTAATGATGAGGAGACAATACCTGACACATAAGTTCTTTACTTACATCTTTGAGTGTCTTGAGGGCCTCTACATATTCTTTTTCATTGCGGTAAATTTCTTCCACAATATGGTATCGTTTGTCCTGAAAAACACAGAGAAATATATCAATAATAATCTTTCAAACACATTAGGAAACAAACCAAAGACAGAAACACAGATTTGCGCTCAACTGGTTTATGAAGAATAGTCCTGAAAAAAAAAAGATGCTGTGGATAAATCATAACAGACAAAATGTTATCTAAATAAACACATTTTCATTAAGAAACACTTCCAATAGCTAATCAAATGTTCATAATTATATCGACATCAATATCTAGTTTTGTAAATCTCACCTTTCAAAACACTGACAGGAAAGTAGTACATATGATAACTGTTGTTTTAGCTTGTTTCATCCTTAACGCTACTAAATGATTTAAGGGTTTGTTTGATTGCCTATTCACACAAATTCCAAAGTAATCACTCTAAATTCTGAACTGAAATATGATATCTTGCGATTCCTTGTCTTGTTCTCTCTCATGTGGGATAAAGTATTATCTTACCTTATCTTATCTTAACACCGTGACAAATTCATCTGATACACCTGGTGATATTTTGTATCAGTTCGAACGAGAAGTGTTGTAACTTTTAAAAGATGTCCTTCTGACAGGAAATGTTCCTTTCAGTCCCAAATGAGGTCATGTCCATTAGACACAAACTATTCTGTGATTGAAACTGAGGTCAGTTTTGTACATGTCCACAGAGCACATATTCTGTTCTATCACATACTTAAAAAGTATTGTACATGTATACACAGCATATATTATCTCAAACTGAGATATGTGCACAAACTCAAACATTTCCACTAAATCTTGCACCTTCAGCAGCATAACACCATATCACTCATAAAGACTCAGAATTTCCCTCATACCCTTTGTTTTATGGCTACAACAAAAATGATTTACCCTTTGACCTTGAATTCAATCATCTCAGCTTCTCAATTTCATTTGCAACATACTTACGAAGTAACTTTCAGCATCCATGAAAGTTGAAAGTTAAAATACTGGATGAGAGCATGTACTGAACAGCTTAAAAACAAAATACAGTTTGATATACTGAGCATCATAACCTTGCAAATGAGGAACAGTCCCCGCCCCAAATCCTTGCTAAAGTGCACTGTCTTCTTCATATGTTATTGAGAAGAGTACAAAACCTTTTTTGCAGTGAACTGAGGAATATTCAAGCCTTAAGTCAAACAAGACCTTTCAAATCATCTTAGGTAACTGAAACTAAACCCAAAAGTCAATCTAACACCACTTTCTCCATTACGTTATAGTTCTACAATACTTGATGGTAGCAATGTCAGAAGAGCATAGCCCAAGCTCAAGGACATCTCCCAACCTCCTACCCCCCTCATGGAAACAGCCCTCCCGAAGCATCCTGCGTCGGCTTTGACATACAAAAAACATTCTGCAGCTAATTAGAGTCCCCAAAAGAAGATCTCACCTTAACAAGAGTCAGCACAGCTGATAGGACGAGCAAGAAGGATGAAGGAACCCATTACACCATCCACAGCCACAAGACTCATGGAGGAATCCTTGGTGGATGCACAAGCCTAGTCATCTGTTTAAACCATTGTACGGAGTGGAAGACGGCCTTGTTTGTTTTCTTTGTCAGAACGTACACGAGTAGCAAGGGCAAACCTTGGCTGAGTACTATTACATGATAACTTTGCAGAAAAACATTTGTAGTTTTACTGCATCGTTTAACAATTTGCAGACAGCTGATTACAGAATGCAGGGAGTTCTGTCAATACTTGGCATGGGTTTCATGTGGGTTATCCTCATCGGAACTCTACGACAAATTCATCCAATACACATGGTGAAATTTGTTGTATCATTTTGACAGTAGTCACTGTTGTATTTGTAGTAAGTGTTGTATCTGTTGTAACTGCAGGGTATGGGATTTGTTGTATCTGTCATAGCTGCAGGGTAGGGATGTGTTATATCTGTCATAACTGCAGGACATGTGTGTTGTATCTGTCATATCTGCAGGGCAGGGATGTGTTATATCTGTCATAACTACAAGGCATGTCTGCTATATCTGTCATAGCTGCAGGGATGTGTGTTATATCTGTCATAGCTGCAGGGCAGGGATGTGTTATATCTGTCATAGCTGCAGGACATGTGTGTCATACCTGTCATAGCTGCAGGACATGTGTGTCATACCTGTCATAGCTGCAGGGCATGTATGTTATATCTGTCATAGCTGCAGGACATGTGTGTCATACCTGTCATAGCTGCAGGGCATGTATGTTATATCTGTCATAGCTGCAGGACATGTGTGTCATACCTGTCATAGCTGCAGGGCATGTATGTTATATCTGTCATAGCTGCAGGGCATGTGTATATATATCTATGCAGGACAGTTGTGTTATATCTGTCATAGCTGCAGGATAGTTATATCTGAATGTGTTATATCTGTCATAACTGCAGGACATTTGTGTTATATCTGTCATAGCTGCAGATATAGGAATGTGTTATAGCTGTCATAACTGCAGGACATGTGTGTTATATCTGTCATAGCTGCAGGGCAGGGATGTGTTATATATCTCATAACTGCTGGGAATGTGTGTTGCATCTGTCATAGCTGCAGGGCATGTGTGTTATATCTTTCATAGCTGCAGGGCAGGGATGTGTTATAACTGTCATAGCTGCAGGGTAGGGATGTGTTATATCTGTCATAACTGCAGGACATGTGTGTTATATCTGTCATAGCTGCAGGACATGTGTGTTATATCTGTCATAGCTGCAGGGCATGTGTGTTATATCTGTCATAGCTGCAGGGTAGGGATGTGTTATATCTGTCATAACTGCAGGGCATGTGTGTTATATCTGTCATAGCTGCAGGGCAGGGATGTGTTATATATGTCATAACTGCTGGGAATGTGTGTTGTATCTGTCAGCTGCAGGGCATGTGTGTTATATCTTTCATAGCTGCAGGGCAGGGATGTGTTATATCTGTCATAGGTGCAGGACATGTGTGTTGTATCTGTTATAACTGCAGGACTCGTGTCATATCTGTCATAACTGCAGGACATGTATGTTATATCTGTCATAGCTGCAGCGCAAGTGTGTTATATCTGTCATAGCTGCAGGGTAGGGATGTGTTATATCTGTCATAGCTGCAGGGCATGTGTGTTATATCTGTCATAGCTGCAGGGCATGTGTGTTATATCTGTCATAGCTGCTGCGCAAGTGTTATATATCTGTCATAGCTGCAGGGTAGGGATGTGTTATATCTGTCATAGCTGCAGGACATGTGTGTTATATCTGTCATAGCTGCAGGACATGTGTGTTCTATCTGTCATAGCTGCAGGACATGTGTATTGTATCTGTCGTAACTGCAGGGTAGCGATGTGTTATATCTGTCATAGCTGCAGGACATGTGTGTTATATCTGTCATAGCTGCAGGGCATGTGTTGTAACTGTCAGGCAGTCATGCACATATGTTGTATCTGTTATAACTACATTGAATGCTATATCTGACATAATTGCACAGCATTTATCTGCTGTAGGTGTCCTCTGTTTCCACCCATAAATCAATACATGTCATAACACATGTATATTGTCCCAGCAAATGGCACTTTGAACACACATACATACATTCCAGACCCTTAAGCTCTCCCCAGCTAGAAGTGGCACTAAATCAATGAGACAAGAATTGCCAAACTGGAAGCTTTACCAAATACCTCAACTACAGCTTGCAATCTACATGAAAAATAGATAACAAAACTGTATCTATTTACCAGGTTTAACATAATCCATATGCATGCAAACTACATTTCAAGTTTTTGAAAGGCACTCCATATTGTAAAACTTGCAATGAAGACTTAACATGCAATCCGAGCCTCTGAATCATTTTACAAACATCACAAACATGAGGGAAGCAAGGAACACACTGGTTGACCTCTCCTAAATCACTGGCAACATGGCACTCTCAAATAAATACAACCCCCACACACTTACTGGAGTATAAACTTCCTGGTCACATGATTGAAAGTTCCCCAAATACAATGTACCCAACTGAAACTGGATCGGAATACAGGAGTATAACCTTTCTAATCTATTGGTCACATTCTACAACTTCCCAGAATAATATGTACCTATGTAATCAAGTGAATAAGGGTTGAACATATATCTTGCAGGCATGATAACCTTTATAATTCATAATTAACAATCTACAAATTTATACATTAATGTTCTGTGGTGAGGGACAAGTGTAGGCATTGGAGAACGAAAGTGAGTGAGTGAGAATGGTTTGACGTCGTTTTTAGCAATAGTCAAGCAACATCACAGCGGGAACACAAGAAATGGGGAATCAAACCTGGCCTTCAGTGTGACAAGCGAATGCTTTAACCACTAGGCTACCCCACCGTCGATCCCGGGAATGAGAGTAGACACAACTTGACACTATACATAGATCATTATAAGTACTAGAATGTACGTGTCTTGTTTTGTCATTGGAGACCATGCTACTTACATAAAGGGGGCTAACACAAATTCTTGACACACACACCCCACACCCCCACCAACTGATTGGTTGTAGATGGGATGAGTGAGTGAGTGAGTATGGTTTTATGCCACTTTTAGCTATATTCATGCAACATCCAGGGGTGGAAATAACCCATTGCCCGACATCCGAGTCCAGTGGTTTTTTCTGTCGGGCAAGCAAATTTGTATATCATGCTGTACCGGTGTCCAGTTGACTTTCCAATGTTAATAATGTTATTTATATAAAAAATCAACAAGAAAACGGACGGTATAGTGGAAAAATTATTAGGGCAAGTGATTTTACATGTGCCACTGTACCGGAGTACACTAGCAATTTTAAAGTTATTTCCACCCCTGATATCATTTCATGGGACACCAGATATCGGATTCAAACATTGTACCCACATACATAATAAATCACATCTGGGGCTTCTGCATGACGAGGTAACTCTTTAACCACCACACTACCCCATCACCCCTGTTCATGGGATGATGGGGGCGGTGGGGTATTCTAATGGTTAAAGCGTTGGCTCGTCACGCCGAAGACCCGGGTTCGAATCCCCACATGGGTACAATGTGTGAAGCCCATTTCTGGTGTCCCCCGCCGTGATGTTGCTGGAATATTGCTAAAAGCGGCGTAAAACCAAACTCAGTCAGTCAGTCATGGGATGATGAAACAGAACATAAGTGCAGATCAGCTTCCAGTAGCCACTGCCTCCTAGTTGGATGGTCGTGCATACATCTCCCTGGCTATTTATGTTTACATATCTCAAGGACCCATCTGCCATAAGGTGGCAGAGGGCTCGTCTTGAACAGAGCACTCTGAAGTGCTCCCACTGTCACCTCATCCACAGACCTTGTACTCATTCTGTCAGTATCTCACAACATATCAAATAATCATTTCTGAAGAGTACGTTACATATACAGTTCCTGACAAACACTTGCTCTCATTAGGCATATACTTTCCAAGTTGTGTACTCCTGTTTTCAAGGTTTTTGACCTTTACGGTTTCAGCCAAGTACATACTTCTTTGGTAATGCTAGTGCCAATTGTAAGCAGATGCTCAAGTGTTGCGGTAGTCTCACAGTCCCTGGCCTAGCCCTCTCTGCAGTGCTAAAGCCCTAAATAAAGCAAGTCTAGATTTCCTCAGGTCAGGTTCAGGAATCTCTGGTCTCCCTAGGGCTCCTTTTCAATATAAATGGGCTTGTTTGTTACTATCCAAATTATATATATTCAGAGACTAAGCCTTAGTCTAGTGTTGCGGGTGTGATAATCTTAGTACTAATTTCAGTCTGTGCATGTCCAGGTCATACATAATCACGTCCTAAATACTTCTATCCTTGAGAGCCAGTGTTGAGCTACCAAGTTGTTTAACTATCTATCTATACACTTTGAAACCTGCATGAACATGTATGAAAACAGTTGAGGCATTGCATTGATCTTTTGAAAAGTAAGAACTCGAGATTTTTATAAAGCTGCACTTCAGCCCAGCATGAACCCAAATCTTTGTGGAGCCTTATCAAGCCAGTATAAACCCAGGACTGCCGTAGGTTATCTGGCACTACACCACACCAGTAGAACCCAGGATTGTTGTGGCACTACAGGTTCCTCCAGTATGAACCAAGGACTGTGGGGCCACGACAGTCCTGGGTTCATACTGGAGTGGTGTAGTGCCACAACAGTCCTGGGTTCATCTGTGAGTGCCCCAATAGTCCTGGGTTCACTGGTGTGGTGTAGTACTGGGAGTGAGTGGTGTAGTGCCACAACAGTCCTGGGTTCATACTGGTGTGGTGTAGTGCCACAACAGTCCTGGGTTCATACTGGTGTGGTGTAGTGCCACAACAGTCCTGGGTTCATACTGGTGTGGTGTAGTGCCACAACAGTCCTGGGTTCATACTGGAGTGGTGTAGTGCCACAACAGTCCTGGGTTCATACTGGTGTGGTGTAGTGCCACAACAGTCCTGGGTTCATACTGGAGTGGTGTAGTGCCACAACAGTCCTGGGTTCATACTGGTGTGGTGTAGTGACCCAACAGTCCTGGGTTCATACTGGTCCCAACTGAAGCCAGTATGAACCCAGGACTGTTGTGGCACTACACCAAGCCAGTATGAACCCAGGATTGTCGTGGCACTGAAGCCAGTATGAACCCAGGACTGTTGCTGAGCTAGACTACCCTGACCTGCCTGCTGTAATGGGTACACCAAGTAACGTGGGTGACCTGCACTGACCTCCCTCCCCCACATAACACCTCATCTCCAACAGTCTCCCCTGTCAGTCACTATCTACAGACTTAAGCTGCCTCCCTGCCAGAAAACCTGGCTTGTATTTACAAATATCCTGTTTCCTTTGTGTGCCACATCTTGCATGGAATAAGCATGTTATAGACGAACATCAGATACCTAATTCTCCCTTTCCTTCCTTCTGTCATGTTAGTAGTCAACATGAAACATACTTAAGCACCAACAGCTTGTTTGAAATGTAATAATTCTGATGTCCATGATAAACAGTTCAAGTGAGTGAATGAGTGAGTGAGTGAGTGAGTGAGTGAGTGAGTGAGTGAGTGAGTGAGTGAGTGAGTGAGTGAGTGAGTGAGAGAGTGGTTTGATGGTCCATTTGATGGCTGGTTGGGTTATCAATAGTGGTGGTCCGATTAATTGAAATAATCGAAGATTGGTCGCAGTGACTAAACGACCAAGCAATCGATCATGTTTTCTCATAATCAAACACAAACAATTCTGGAACACTTGTTTTCATCAACAATATTTTTCACAAGGTTGGTTTTGTCTGTTACATTTCATAAGCACTACAAGCTCGTTTCAAGTCGTGATTGAATTTATCTTAAAGACTCCAAGAAATTTATGTTCCTGACATACTAGTCATCCTTTAAAGATGTGAAATTTTGCCCAAACACCCAAAAGAACTACATGTTTATTCCTTATTTTAATGTGCATTAACAAATTTCATTAATGACGCTAACCAATTTTTTTCGAGAGATTTTAACCAATTCCCAACACTAGTGATCAACCAGTATTTTGTTATATAACAGAATATCACATAATTTAGCAAGACAGTCCAAAGCAACATCTGGACGATTACCACTTCGGTGAAACCAACAATCACTGGTATAGCAATGGCAAAGCAACACATAAAGTGTGCAGAGACACCAACCCCAAAGTGTTGCTAATAGTAGTTTCAAGGATCAAAATTAGTAGTTTGACCATAAAATTAGTAGTCAACTATACACTTAAAATCATAATGGATTCTGAGAAAGCTAATATGACACTAATCAAGAGTGAAGCTTTAATTTCACATACCTGTTTCGTGTAATCGAATAGAAAATGGTCACGTGATTAAATCATTCCAATATGATCGTCATTTTCCGCTGGTACACTATAAGTGGGTCAAATCGCAAAGGTACTGAAATCAGCTTCAGATTTCTGATAGACAATTTCGCTAAAATTATATTTGTTACCTGCAACTTGAACTCCAATTCAAATATGTCATTAAATTTCATGAATGGAAGCTAAGTGAACCTCGAAAATGTATTTTATCCGCAGAAATATATGTTTTGTCTATATATCCAAATTTTAATGAATTTTCTTCAAATTTCGTAAAATGTCTGGTGCAATCGTATTGGCATAGTTTGAGGCTAAAATTCGTAGTGACTACAATAAAATCGTAGAGGTTGGCATCTATGTGAGTGAGTGAGCGAGCTAGGTCCTACACTACTTGTATCAAGGTTCAAGCTTTAATCACAGCAGGAACACCAGAAATCAGGTTTACACATTGCACCAATGTAGAGAACCTGGACCTTTGGTAAGTCAGCAGAATGCACCTGCCTGCCACCACAAGAGATCTGCATTTAGAAGTCAAGAGAACATAACTACTTCATGATATGTGACAAAGTTCTACTTCATGACCCTTTGTAAGGTTAATACTGATGAGAAACAATTGTGGAGTGGTTATCCAAAAATGTTTCTTGTCTTTAATAATTCTGATGTCAATAAACCCACTAACTGATATGCAAAAAGATCCATACTGTCAAGGTACAATTACACACAATAAAGCAAGTCACCTGGCCACCTGATACTAGGGGTGGGTATTGCAGAGAATTTTCATATTGCGATATATTGCGATGCAGAAGCATATATTGCAATATATTGCAAGGAATATTTTTTTAACAAAAACTACTTATAATCGAGTTAATGCTTGATTATAAAGCAAAAACACAACAAAATCACTATGATTGATTAACCTTTTATATAAACTTTTAATCATGACAAAATAAAAATGTAAGTAACATTTGGCGCTAATGAAACAGGGAAAAGAACAATTAAAAAAACGGAAATATCCGAAGATTTCCAAATGTTACGAAGTTTTCTGAATGCATGTCAAAATACCGGTTTCGATCAGCGTATCGCAATACGTATCGTTTTCATGTCTGAACCGGTAAATATCGGTAAACCGGTTATATTGCGCAGCCCTACCTGATACATTAAGTCGCCTCTTACAACCAGCATTGGTTTCTGGGGACCTCTCTAACCAAGAGTCCTAAGAGCAGACAAGACAACCCAATGATTGATATTATGAGCAAAGATCGACTCCCTCACAGAATATGATGACCCCATATAAACCAAGTCCCATAGACTGACCATCCGATCCTTTTAATCTTCTAGGTATCAAGGTACACATTCAAACCCAGAAACATCCAGGCATGAATAGGCCAGTGAACAATTAAATGATTAAATAGTTTATCTAGACAGTATAGTCTGTATAGTTTCAAATGAACAAAACTTTCCAAGTTTTTCTCTACAGTATAAGTGCAGCTATCCTGACAGCAGACTCCAGTTCCAACACAAGTCCTTTTAAGTACCAAATTACCTAGAAAATACAAATTTCAAGTGAACATAATTCTTTAACTCATTGCTTTTAACTAAGATTACTCTTTTTCAAACTTTAACCTGGAACCCCGAAACTATATTTCTGCTCTGCATAAAAGAACATCTGTATTTATGGTATAACTGCTCAATCTTCAATTCATCAGTAAGGTTCTTTCTTAACATCTGAACACACACCTTGTTTAGATATCTCAACTTCCTGACAAATATATGTTATAATATTTTATCTTAATTGAAAGTGAATTTGATAACAAACATGTTCCTAAATGAATATATTATATATTTTTTTATGTTCATATGTTTTACCTCCTTAAGGGGTCAATGTCTAAACATAATGATCCTGTTTTCAAAGTTAAAATGAGCTTTAGGTTTGATAATTTTCCAATCCGACTTAAGCAAAACAAACAAAAACATTCATGATCAACTTGATAAAATAATCATGTTATGTGTTTCATTGGAGATGGAAACAGATGAGGGTGACTGAACGCAGACATTATCAATACTGTAGAGCACCATCACAGCAGGGGCAATCAACAGTGATCACAAAACACTGACCGCTTGTGAAAATCATATCCTTGCTACCATTACCCACTGCATCAAACCACTCTACTTTGGACAGGACAGAACTGGGCTGAGAATGGCTTCAAAGTTTCACCAGGGCAGACAGGCACTCAATACATCAACCCATATTGAGTGAATATCGTAGAGGCAAACCATCCTCTATCCTGGGGGTTCAAACTGTCACCCATGCAGCCAGACCAAGGAAACGAGTGTTTACCTTCATGGAGACTGAATCTGGAAGAGACAAACCATCTATCCTAAGGGTTCAAACTGTCACCCTTGTAGCCAGACCAAGGCAACGAATGCTTTACTACCATGAAGACTTAATCTGGTAGAACCAAATCTTCATCTTTCCTGAGCATTCAAACTGTCGCCTATGCAGCTAGACCAAGGCCACAGATGATTACCTTCATGAGGACTGAATCTGGTGGAGACAAACCTTCATCTATCCTGAGGGTTCAAACTGTCACCCATGCAGCTAGGCAAAGACAACAGATGATTACCTTCATGAGGACTAAATCTGGTAGAGACAAACCTTCATCTATCCTGAGGGTTCAAACTGTCACCCATGCAGCCAGGCCAAGACAACCAATGCTTTACTTACTCCGGTAGAGACAAACCTTCATCTATCCTGAGGGTTCAAACTGTCACCCATGCAGCCAGGCAAAGACAACCAATGCTTTACTTACTCCGGTAGAGACACACCTTCATCTATCCTGAGGGTTTAAACTGTCACCCATGCAGCTAGGCAAAGACAACAGACGCTTTACCTTCATGAGGACTAAATCTGGTAGAGACAAACCTTCCTCTATCCTGAGGGTTCAAACTGTCACCCATGCAGCTAGGCAAAGACAACAGACGCTTTAACTTCATGAGGACTAAATCTGGTAGAGACAAACCTTCATCTATCCTGAGGGTTCAAACTGTCACCCATGCAGCTAGGCAAAGACAACAGACGTTTTACCTTCATGAGGACTAAATCTGGTAGAGACAAACCTTCATCTATCCTGAGGGTTCAAACTGTCACCCATGCAGCCAGGCCAGGACAACCAATGCTTTACTTACTCCGGTAGAGACAAACCTTCATCTATCCTGAGGGTTCAAACTGTCACCCATGCTGCTAGGCCAAGACAACCAATGCTTTACTTACTCCGGTAGAGACAAACCTTCCTCTATCCTGAGGGTTCAAACTGTCACCCATGCAGCCAGGCCAAGACAACCAATGCTTTACTTACTCCGGTAGAGACAAACCTTCATCTATACTCAGGGTTCAAACTGTGACCCATGCTGCTAGGTTAAAGCAGCTACATGCTTTACAGCCATGACCTTATCTCGTAGAACCAAACCATAGCTGATACAGGATTCAAACTGAAACCAAATCAACCCAACTAAGGTACCCAATCCTAAACATCCACACAGAACGCAATCCTATTCATCCAAACAAATATGCCTTTTGACAGAAACAATGCCACTGGGGCTGTTTTGTCGAACTCACTAACTCTCTGTGACTGATTCCTTTAGAAAAGCAACTAACTTGACTGTCCAATATCAATCCAAGTGAGGATGAGAGGCTTTTAACAAGGATCTATTAGGTTACTGCAATGCTGCTGTAGGGTCCCACAAGCCTGGGCCATACAGGGCTACAGGAGTTCTCAGTACAAGAAAAACCTCTCTGTAAGCTCAAAGCGCGCAATTAGCCTTTGACATCAATCGTAGGTTAACTAAGGACATACTGCTGAGCTCAATTTTATTAGGGACGTGAAGTACAGAGAAGATACTCTGTTCTTACGTCAACAATGTACTTCAGTACTTACCCTTCACATGCTAGACTCTCATCTATATAATAACATACTTTCCATGTTATCTGCACAAAAGCAGGTTTACAAATGGTATAACAGATTATTCACTTCCTCTTATGGGCCTACCAGAAAGGACTTCTCTTGCAGTAGGCTGACTGACTGACTGAGTTTGGTTTTACGCCGCTTTTAGCAATATTCCAGCAACATCACGGTGGGGGACACCAGAAATGGGCTTTACACATGTGGGGATTCAAACCCGGGTCTTCGGCGTGACGAGCCAATGCTTTAACCATTAGGCTACCCCACCGCCCCTCTTGCAATAGGACGAGCTTCCAAATTAAGGTACCCATTAAACCCATTACTAGTAAAGACACCTGTCGCATTCAAACTAAAACTGGTGTCAATTAATAAGAGTATTATTTTATTGAATTCTGATATTGAAATGATGTCGACTAAAAAATGCCTGTCCATGTTTTGCACAGGGTTGAAAAAAACAAACATGTACTCATGATGTCATAAAGATGCCATAAAAAACAGAATAAAATAAAATAAAAATGTCTAAGCTGGTAATTAGTGACATTTAAGTATTGTTTTTACAAGTCTAATTAACATCAGTGTTTAACGTTAGTTTTAAACCTTTCAACATGAAGATCTGGTTTCCTTTGGAGGTCACATCAAGTTAACAGAATGTGATCATTGTCTGTCCAATCAAAGTGAAAGATAACACCTTCCGGCCAATCAGATGTCACTTTGCTAAATGAATCAGCTTTACTATATTCTTAACTTAACCCAAACTCAGTGATTTGGAAATTTCAGCCTGAACACGAGTAAACCAACTTCCTTTGACACAGTGCCCCTTTGGGTGTTAATGCCATGGCGTACAGAAATATGATAGTGTGTTTCACTATCTTTATACCACTGTCCATGACACAGAGAAACATACATGTACCAAATATAATTTAGAAAGTTCCAAGCTTATTGACTGATTACTAGTGTTGGGAATCGGAAACCAAATCCGCTGTCAATTATCGGACGACTTGTGGTGAACGATTATCGATTTCAATCGAAATATATACATTTTTAATGTCATCATCAATTTTAAGGGTTTTTCCTCCGTTTTTTTCGTATTAATGATTTTATAACTAATACTGTCATGCAATGAAATGCCCTGATAGAAGAAAGACACTGGAATCGTAATTAAACAATAAAAGTGGTTAAAATTAGAGTACACATAGCTTTACGCTGTTGAGCGCATGTTTGTTTGTGAATATTCATGAAATTTAGTTTAGTTTACTTCATTTAAGTGTGTTACACTAAAACAACAAAATTCAGATTAATCGAAAATATGTTTTTTAATCCTTCTTCCGATCGATGGTCGATTATTTTCGATCAGCAGAACACCACTACTGATTACAAACTCTACCTGACACTACTAGATCACTAATGACCTGACTATAGTGACGCTGCTGTGTTAAGGGCTCCCTCACCTGCTAGATTAAAAGACATAACATAATTACAGCCAAACACCTTGGCCTGAACACCCCTGCTCCCTCCACAGACAGTTGACCCCAGAAGTCAGATGATCATCATTTGATCGAGCTGCAGCTGTATGATTGGAACACAATCTGCACAGAGCGGACTAAAGGGGTCTGACCTATGCCATTTCACTATTTAATTCATCACATCGATTATTGGAACCTGGCACGTTGAACCTTCAGCTTGTCACTATTGCTGAGGATCCATGTGTTCGGGAACAAAGATAGAAATACTAAGGACATTGAAGGACTTGCTGTACATTATCACCACAGAGGATCAATCTATGACAGATGTTTATCCCTACATATTCATTTGTCGGAACTATTAATTGAATTGACTAATATTCGAGACCTACACACAGTTAATATACTTCTCTTCAAAAGTTTAGACTCACTTACAACACTCACTATATGTTATGTATATATATATATGGTTACATCAAAGAGTAATTTCTCCCCTTACTTGGGGGAACCAACTGCAAACTTTATGAATTGCACGAGGATCATGCATCAAATTGCTGAAAAGCATGTGCAAATATCGTTCATGTGAACAGCTGCATTGTGGTGTAAAGTTTTGTTAAGAATTCGCCAATTTTCATTGATTTTCATCATTTACTAAACTAAACGTTACGAATTTGTTTTACAATACATCAGTTCATGTGTAAACAGTACCTATAGACAGTATGGCATATTTTGCAAAATATAGTTTAGAACAGTTGACTGAAGTAAGTGGCTACATTTACACTATTGAGTCTAAACTTTTAATGAGAAGCATATTTCCACCTAGTATTACTGACTGTAGGTCACATATAATCAGGGTTCTACATGACGCTCTGAGGTGAGGTGAGGGGAAATTGGGTTTAACGTCATGCTTGAGAATATTTCGCTCATATGACGACGTGCATGCGTGTGTGTGTATGTGAAGATGCTTATACTAGCCCAGACTTAAGCTGGTTTTATAGTGCTAGCCCACTGAGATACCATGCCGCAGTGAAGCATGAATACCCCACTCAGACACATTATACTGACTCCGAGCCGACCAGTCCTTGTTGTACCCATTAATGCCGAGCGCCAGGCAGGGACCAACAAGTACCATATTTTAACGTCTTTTTGGTATGACGCGGTCAGGGATCGAACCTGCGACCTTCCACTCTGTGGGCGGACGCTCTAACCACTACACCACGGAGGCGGTCAGTAATTATCTGAACGTATGACATGAGGAAATCTGAAATGGCGACAACTGTTACAGTTAATTGTGAGGAGACACCTATTTGTACTGCGATGATTCCCTTCTGCCGCGTTATGTAAAAACTCCTCAATCGACGACATCGAACGAACTGGACACATCGGTGAATAGCTAATTAAGTATTGTAATTAATTCTGTTTCAATAATTTAACGAACTGGGAGTACATTTGTAAATGACGCTGAAATTTGGTGATAATTGTTCAGCAGCCAATACACTACAGCACACGACAGTACTTGACAGGTCCCTCATATTACCGACAAAGACCCGTAAAATTTATTGATGGGGGACCGCTGGACCCCCACTTTCATAAGTCAAGGTAAAACCTTGTATAATCCTTTTCAGTACTACAAAAACTCTTTACAACACATATATGCTCACATCATTATGGTATATTTGTACAGAGATACTTTCACAGAACAAATGTTCACAGTCTATACAAATATTACCATGATCAACAGATCATTGAAGTCATTTAAGCGTTCTCAGCTTCCGGGGAGTATATTTACCCATACAAGCAATCATCATTAACATCTCAAAACTATATTACCAGAACAATGTTAACCTTGTGAAGTTTTGGGTCAGGCTGTGATGAAATCATTTTTCATCTTCAGGACACAATGTCCTCTAGGACTCACTGAGAGTTGAACTGACAGTACATGACTAACCTGTCCCACAAGTGTGTGCACCTCCGTTATTCAGCAGGATCCCGTTTCACAAAGCTCTCGTAGCGCTACGACTATCGTAAGTCAATGTTACAGTATGGGAGGTAGGAATGATACGAGAAAAATTAAGAGATCTTAGGCTTACGAGAGCTTTGTGAAACAAGGCCCAGGATTACATAAGAGTGAATATGGTTTAACACCACTTTTAGCAATATTCCAGCACTATTATGGTGGGGACACCAGATATGGGCTTCACACATTGTACTCATGTGGGGAATTGAACACGTGTCTTCGGCGTGACGAACGAACGCTTCAACCACTAGACTACCCCAAACGCCCAACAATACATAAGAAGAGATACAGAATTACTTGGTAGTGTATAAGTTGTGTATTGCGCCAGTGATGACAGGGGCTACATGTAACACATTATATTTGGGATTACACTAGAATCAGTAAAGTAAAGATACTTTTGTTGGGTTGAATCGCCACTTCTGTGATGGCTGAGTGGGTTAGATGGCTGATGATGTTTGCTGGGAATAGGTGCCTGACTCTGAGAGTGTGGGTTTGACAGCCGGATGGGACTCTACCATGCAAACAGAAGTACTAGGATCTGTATTTTACTGAGAAAGAGCAATCCCAAGTATAAACTGTGTCATATGCTATGTGAAATTGTTATGTTCTGTTCAAGTCATCAACCAAAGCAACCAGGCGGTGTATATGTCGTGGATTGTCCCGTGACTAGTAATCCTCTGACACCTGTGTCAGTCATGGTATCCTCTCCACCTGTCCAAAAGCCTACTTCTTTCACCAAACCTTCAACTCCAGAGATGTTCTCATTCTTCTGTTAACAAATGCAATACTAATGGCTAAGTATTGTGAGCTACCAGTATCTGTTACTAACAGACAAGCAGGATTCACATTACATATGTTAGAAATGCTCATTGCACAAACTTATTCCATCTGTTTTGACTTTCTTTTGTGTGTGTTGATTGCCTCTCATAGATATCTCCTGCACACCACCAGAAAACAAATCTATCACTGTCAACTTCCCCACCTCCATACAATAGGGGTTATGTCAAAACTTTTCAACTATTTCCACCTTCAAAGCATTTGTATAAGTATTACTCGAAAGCCAGAAACCACTTATTACCCAAACCAAAGATAAAATATTCACTGACAGAATACAAACCACTTCTCCTCCATGTATGTTTTTTTAAACAAGAACCTTTAGCTCTTATCCACAAGTCAGTTTGACACAGCCCCCAATCAGAGGATTTCAACACTTCCCAGTCAACGCTGCTTTTCACAGGATGTTCTGTTCTGGGAGCAACAAGAATCTCACTTATCTTCACAAAGCTTCAACTAGCACTCTGTCAAGGCCTCTACTAACTCATAATCCAAATGCCTCCATGCTACTTCAGATCTGTAGTGGGACACAAAATGAACACAAAGTTCTACATGGAACCGATTTCTTGTGGCATAGTTTCAACTAGAACTAATTTCTGGCTGTATTGCTGCACATAAATCATGCTATATTGTTATACATAGAAGCATCTCTTGCTAAATGTACTTGGTTCTATATGGAACTAATCTCTAAATAATACTGTTCAACACAGACATTTCCCGTACATTGTTCTGCACGGAAGAGTGAGTTTAGTTTTATGCCGCACTCAGCAATATTCCAGCCATATGGTGGCGGTCTATAAATAATCGAGTCTGGACCAAACAATCCAGTGATCAACAGCATGAGCATCAATCTACGCAACTGGGAACCGATGACATGTGTCAACCAAGTCAGCGAGGCTGACCACCCCGATCCCATTAGTCGCCTCCTACAACAAGCATGGGTTGCTGAAGATCAATTCTAACCCGGATCTTCATGGGTGTCTGCACCGAAGAACCAAAATTCTCTTTTCAAAAGCCTCCTAAATAGAAGCACCTCTTTCAATATTATTGTTTATACGATCTCTTGCAGCTTTGTTCTACACATAAGCACCTCTTGCTACAGTGACATACATTGTGGTAAATAAACAGTTATTCACTCACTAGCTTATGTGAGATTCAAAATCAGAATGAGATACAGTGTAGCAAATCAAATGAGATATCTCTTAAAATAACTCCTAACATATATGTTTGTTCAAGCCAATCTGAGACACAGTTTGGCAAACCAAATGACATTTTGCTCTAACTAGCTCACGTGAGATATGTTTTGTTTAAGTCTGTCTGAGACATACGACATGACAAACCAAATAGGACACTGCTTAGAATAGGTGATATGAGACATGACTTCTGAAAAACAGAATGGCAAACCAAATGAGATACTTAGAATAGCTCATGTGAGATATGACTAGTTAAAGCCCACCTGAGATACAGTGTGTCTGAGACTGTGTGAGATACAGCATGGCATATAGGTAGTTTGAAATCAGGTGTTACTCCCCCTCACCTGGGCATCGTGCCATGCTGCCGCTGTGTGTTATAAGCTCATATTACCTGGTGCTACGCTACCAGCTCTGGCTCTTCCATTGGGATAAAAAAAAACTAACAGTGAGGAACCCATAGGATTTACACAATCAATTTATGTTCTTCAGCATGGAAGTTTGGATAACCTTACAAATTTAATTCGATACCAACTTTAGATTTAAGGAACTTAACATCTTTGTATAATGCTACACATAAAATTGATCAATTTTCGAACCCTAATTTGGTAAAAACATCATAACTCATACACATGAATGAACTGGGAAATGCTACCATAATACAAGCACCATTATCTGCAATATGTCTACAGCAGTTAATGTAAAGAGTGAGTGAGTAAGTTTAGTTATACTCCGCTTTTAGCAATATTCCAGCAATATCACAGCGGGGGACACCACATATGGGCTTCACACACATTGTACCCATGTGGGGAACCGAACCCGGGTCTTCAGGATCATGATCGAACGCTTTAACCACTAGGCTACCCCTCCCCCCTATAATGTAAAGGCTGACTGACTGACTGACTGAGTTTGGTTTTACGCCGCTTTTAGCAATATTCCAGCAACATCACGGGGGGGGACACCAGAAATGGGCTTCACACATTGAACCCATGTGGGGAACCGAACCCGGTCTTCAGGATCATGATCGAACGCTTTAACCACTAGGCTACCCCTCACCCCTATAATGTAAAGAAGTCAGATGTTGATTTTACAATAACATGATTTCTTTGCCCTGCTGTATCTAGGAATCAATTTAAGTAATAAAAAACACTGAAAACAGCTGGAAAGAACTCTTAGTCTTGTCACTATATGAGAACAGGTTATAAAGATATACTGCTATAAGCTAGAAAGAAATCATGACAGATATACAATTTATGCATGGAATACAAAAACATTTATTACTAACAATGTACCGAGGATCAGATTAGATTCAGTTAACGCCTTGGGTATGGAACTCAAATGGACCCAGTATATTTAGAGAACAGTATTTAAATATCACATTTGTCAATCAAAGGAAGTGATGGCTGACTGAGTTTGAAGTTAAACCCTGTGGGGATCTGGCCTAAAACAGATGTCCATCACTCCACAGCTGGTTGAAAAAGGTGACAAAATCGGGTATGTGGTCTTGGTCCGTGAATTGCTTTATCATGTCAGTTCGTGCTCGAATAGTGATGGATCCTGCTCACACGATCAACCACCAGTCTGTGTGGTTAAGATCCAGTTATTTACCAGCTGCCACAATATATACAATACTGTGAATATGGTGTAAAGCAAAGTGAAGTTCAATCTGCCATTTCCATGTTGTACTTGGCTTATTTACACAAGAAAATACATGAATAAAATATAAATTTAAATTTGCAAATCTCGACTGGACACTGCTCTATTTAAAGATGGACTTTGACGAATGTAACAATACTGGTGTTTTTGACCATTTTCTACCACAAAAATCAGCTTGTGAAAAAACAGTGAAAGCATGATTCACAGATAAATCTGGCACGCCAGAATCAACATGATCAATGATCAAGGATATCAACTAAGTTCTTGAAAGACATTTAGAAGTTGGACGAACATGAATATAATGAATCTGTCAGAGCTAATTCAGGTGAAACTGATGAAGTATCAAGAATTAGCTTTGAAATGTCATCTAAAGAATAAAAAGTGTTATCCATAAAAATGTAGCATGTATTCCGGTTATCATACTAGTCAAGAACGAAAAACATATTCACTTCATAAAAAGTATTCCAACAGTCACAAAACCACAAGGTGGATCGAAAAGTCAAGAGGAATTCTGTAATGGTCAAATGACCCCACAGACAGGTCACAGTGTGACCTTGACCTTCATGCGGTGGCACTGAGTTGAGGTTTTCAGAAAGCCATATGGCGAAATGCAAGGTTTGGTAAGCAGAGAAAAGCAGGAAACAGCATCCAAACAATCAGCTCCATATGCCAGGGAAGCACCTCCCTCCTGTGAAACTATCTCTGTTGTAATGCTGACAACACATGCCCCAAGGTACTCTCCTCAGCTGTGCGGTTTATTATAAGTGGGTCATGTCTGTTGTCATTTTTTAAAGGGAGGCTATTCTCCATGGTCACTTTCAGCTAAAATAGTGAGTTTAATTTTACGCCGCTTTTAGCAATATTCCAGCAATATCACGGCGGGGGACACCAGAAATGGGCTTAACACATTGTACCCATGTGGGGAATCGAACCCAGGTCTTCGGCGTGACAAGCGAACGCTTTAACCACTAGGCTACCCCACCACCCCTTCAGCTAAAATAAGGTAATACATATTACTTCAAGGGGCGGTGGTGTAGCCTAGTGGTTAAAGCGTTCGCTTGTCATGCTGATGACCTAGGTTCGATCCCCCACATGGGTACAATGTGTGAAGACCATATCTGGTGTCCCCTGCCATGATATTTCTAGAATGTTGCTAAAAGCAGTGTATGAAATAAGCCACAAACCCAGCCAGACATCAGGACTGGTAACTTCAAAAAGTTACCAGCCCAAAGTGGATTTAACCAGGCCAGACATGCACCAAGATATGGTAAATTTACTCAGACGTATGGAACATCTAAAAAATTTACCAGACCATCAGGCTGGCTAGCTGTAAATTTAAACCGTCTGTCACAAATCTAGCCTGTCTAAGGCGTTCGGACGGATCTTATTTCATACCCTCATCGTTGTAAAATTAAACTTACTCATTTATTACTTTAAATGATAATTTCAAAAAAACATATGAATAAAAAGAACACATTGTCCCTCTAACAGACTGGCCTTCTAGACTTGCTTCTTTCAAAGATAGAATTACTATACATCCACAGCCTTAAGCAAGGCTACTGAAGTCCAAGTAGCACATTGTTTCTGTGTGATTCATCTTAACATTAACTGTTAGACTGACATACAGACAAAACTTATTTTGAAAGTGTGCAACATGGCACTCATATAGATGGTCAGATGTGTCCTTTGAAATGATGTTTGCCAACCAGATAATCCTATTCCAATATGTTATTACATATTTCAGGTTCTGTCTATCATGTTCCATGTGTTTGTGTGCAAGTACATTATCATGGCTTAACATGATAAAGATTGTCGGTCTATTTATCAAACAAAATATCATTGCTAAATGTGCCCTAAACATTGTTTAAGGCATCAATATGTTATTGCAGCTGGACTGTTATCAATTCAACCTATGTTTCTAACACATAGAAGATACTAAACGACCTTCAGTGTAATACCATTTTTATTAAACGAAATAATGATAATGATAATAATAATCTTTATTTGCACTGAGAAGGCCACAGGCCTATAGTACATTAAGTTATGTTACATTTGAGAGGAATCTGAAATAATGATACTAAATCTTTCATGAGTTTAATAAAAATGGTATTTCATGAAAGCAAGTTTAGTATTCTGTTTATTTTTATTATGTTCCAACATAAATTGATAGAAACTGCCTACAGTGTGATGACTCAGCTTTCCGCGAGTCAAGCAAGGTCTAATACCGTTGCGGCAGATGTATTAGCATTGTGACATCATAACTGTAAACCATTATGATGTCATACATCTAGCGGGATTACACTAGTGTAATATTGCTGTAAAAATATTACACTGCATTATCTTCCATGGGCGATTAATAAAAGAAGTTATATACCTGATACATCTGATGTATTTTGACCATGATGACAAAATGAATGGATATCGCAAAAATCAACGTTGCATAAACAGGTTAATTGCCTGAGTCTTTTGCTACCTTCAAAAATCAACAGACAGAATAACAACAGATCTACAGACAAACTCTATGAAAGTCAAAATAATCTGTGGTTCAACCTCCACACCGTTTCTCCTAGCCATCAAACAACAGAAAGCAGACCTACTAAATCATGCATTCCCTCAGTCTGTTTTCCAAGTTTTTTCATGCTGTATCAAGTTTCGGCCACCACTGTGACGACATCCTTGGAATAAGGAATGTCCTTTTGGAGAAGTGCTGTGTACCAATTAGCAACAAATACACAGTAAAATACTCCTTCTTTTCTTATACTAGTAACATGAAGCTTCTACAGAATTAAATATTGATTTTTGATTTATTATAAACCAGATAATAGATCAGATTATGAAATGATCCCAAGTAAACGCTGATCTGACCTTCAAGTCCACAGTGAAATGTTTCAATAGTGTCATTTTACCTGCATCAATTAGATCACATGTTAACAAATGATGACATCCTATCTTCGAACACTGACTGGAGATTTTTTCATAAGGCCAAGCCAATTTTATATCTTATTTTACGGATCCGCCGGCCTTATTAATTTTCACTGCTAAAAAAATTAAATCCTAATTTTAATGTGATATAAGTGAAATACTCTTGAAATCAGCGTGAAACCTAAACTCACTCAACTTATTTTTAGTTGATATAAACAAATCAAAAGAGTTAACATGAAACTCATGTGGATTTTTACTTTGACTGGTGATTTTTGTTTTTCATCCTGCCTTTAGGTTATCTGAGGACAAAAGTCCATAAAACAAGAAATATAATTGGTCTATCCTAACAAGCAATATTTGGACTTTAACATACATATACAAACAATCAGGCCAAGATACTTGTATTTTTTTAAATTGTGGGGACTGTGGAACATTTGAAAATGAAGTTTAAGTCTGTATGCTGCTTACAAGTAATAAAAAACGCCCTTCATATTGAAATGAATCTATGGGAAGACCAGTCAAACACTTAGTCCTAAAGTGAGTGAGTGAGTGAGAGAGTTGGGTTTTACGCCGCTTTTAGCAATATTCCAGCAATATCACGGCAGGGGAACACCAGTAATGGGAACCCTTTAACCACTAGGCTACCCCACCTCCCCTTTAGTCTTAGAAATAATGTGAGGCCCATTTCTGGTGTCCCCCGCCATGATATTGCTGGAATATTGCTAAAAGCTGTGTAAAACTTCACTCACTCACTCACTCACTCCTAGAAATAAAGTCATCTCACTGAAACAAAATGTAAAGTAAAATTCAAATTGAGAATTTCAACATATGTTTCCAAAATCATTTTAGATTCAAGCTGAGGTCCTGTCTCATTATATTCTCATGGGTATAGGAGACAGATTATAAGAAGACATTTTAGTACTGATTTAATGCAATGTTCTCAACATAAGTCAGCCTGTAATTTCTGTGAATGAAATTATGTTCACATATAGCTGTTTCTGTCAATGACCTGCATCAGCAACAGATTCCATTCAATCCAAGAATAGCACCTTTTCAACAATACTTTAAAATGATTTGTAACTGATTACTTGTAATATATACTTTGATAACAAGGTGCACTTTCAAACAAGATCTGACATGTAAGAGTGAGCGAGTGAGTTATATTTTACGCCGCTTTTGGCAATATTTCAGCAATATCAAGGCGGGGAACCAGAAATGGGCTTCACACGCCCATGTAGGGAATTGAACCCGGGTCTTCACCGTGACAAGCGAATGCTATACCCACTTGGGTAATTTTTACTGCCATTTGCTGCCACTTAGGATTGAAAAATAGGCTTTGAGCAGGTCTACATGAAACCCTGTGCTGGTCCTGATGTTGTTCTTCGACATCAATACCTCTAATAAAATAATGAGTGAGTTAAGTTTTATGTTGCTTTCAGCAATATTCAAGCAATATCACGGCGGGGAACACCAGAAATGGGCTTCACACATTGTACCCATGAGAGGAATCAAACCCGGGCCTTGGCTTGATGAGTGAGCACTTTAACCACTAGGCTACCTTAACGCCCCCTCAAAATAATGAACATCAATGGAATCTCATGCCCCAACCTGACTACTCAGAGAAGTAGCAATTAGCACCTAACTGCCTCCTATCTGTCCTGTGATAAAGTCTGAATCAGCTGTACTAGTAAAATCAAGATGAACCTGACAATCAACTTTCATAACATCTCTCTCCTTTGATTCTACCCCCCTGAATCACAACAAAGAGACCCTCACAGTGGTGGAGCTCCATGAAATGGTTTATGGAAGCAGTTGGAGGAAATTAGCATTGATGTTTCTTCTACATCTTGCAGACTGTCCCCACACAACTAATTACAGCCTAGCCAAAGATTCTCATCATCACCATTCTCCAAACAGATATGTACTAATCAGTGCTGTTTATGAGAAGCAGATATGTATTTAATAGTTGCCAGTTGAAATATACTAGCACATCAAAACTGATGCTGTTAATATGCTTTTCAGCGATATGAATGTAAAATTTTATAACCACTGACAGCTTTGAAAATCTCTTATTAGTTCATCAGAGAATTATGCTGTTTAATTATCCATTCTTGCCATGAAATATAGAAGCTACTTGTTAATGTTATTACTCATCACCATTGCTTACTTGGACACAAACAGATTTCTTTTTACTTAAAGAAGTATTTAATATGTTCTTACATCTCTTCTTCAATTATCAGTCAGAGCTGACTAACTAATAAGCTGATTCTAAAATAATGAAGTTGTTCCAGTCTGACTTAGTGCAATCAATTTAAAAGATTTTTATAAATGCAGAACAAACAAAAATCATACATGTTTCAGTTTCTAAGTGGAAATTGAAAAACGTTTTGCGAGCATATTCATAATTCAACTTATACCTGACAGACATACAAAATGTTTAATTCTAGAAAAGTATGATATAGTACCATGATTAAAATGTGTTAAAACATTCCAGATGTTCAAGTTAAAACAGTCCAAAGCAGTGGAAATCAGATCAAGGTGACTGATCTTTCTGGTTTTATGCTGCTTTTGTAATTAACATCCGGCGGGGGAAATGGGCTTCACACATTGTATCATGTGGGGTGAACAAAGTCAATTTTAGCCACTAGGCTACACCGCCCAGATCATAGGTGAACAAAAGTAAATTTTTGTACATAACGTTATCGCATATTTGAACGATTACGGTACACAGAAAGATGTACAACCTCATTTGTCTCTGATACTAAGTACAAGTGTTGTCATTGATTTTACAGTGATGTAATAACCAGGCACAAAGGCAACAACCTTAAAGAGCATCAAGACATGAAACCCCGAGGTCCATTTTATTCCTTCTTTGTTCTTGTCATACGGCAGTGAATAAAGATTCTAGCCTTAAGATCTAACAGAGATGAAAACACTGGGCTAAAAATGATGTCTAGTTGATCTGACTACCCCAAATGATCACTGGTCCTGTATGTTAGAACCCATCTCTAGCCATGCCATACCCCATGAGCGAAGTCTGTCTCAAAGTCCCTGAACCATACTATTTTCCTTTACACCGTTCAGGTCAACAGTAATGATGATGACAATGACAATGATGATGACAATACCAACGATGATGAAGTTATTACTGACGATGATAGTAGGGACATGGGCAAAATCTGTCTCAAAGTCTGTGAACATAATTATTTTCCCTTCCACCCTTCAGGTCAACAACGATGATGAAGACAATGGCAATGATGATGGCAACACCAATGATGATGAGGTTATCACTGACGATGACAGTAGGGACTATGACAGTAGGGACATGGGCAAAATCTGTCTCAAAGTCCGTGAACATCATTATTTTCCCTTCCACCCTTCAGGCCAACAACGATGATGAAGACAATGACAATGATGATGACAACACCAATGAAGATGAGGTTATCACTGATGATGACAGTAGGGACATGAACAAAGTCTAATTCATAGTCCCGGAACCATATTATTTTCCCTTCCATCCTTCCGGTAAACAACGATGATGAAGACAATGACAATGATTCAATTCAATGATGAACGATGACAGTACAGGTCAACAATGATGATGACAATGACAATGAGACAATGACATTATGATGACAACACCAACGATGATGAAGAGGTTATCACAATGATGATGACTATGAAGGGACATGGGCAAAGTCTCAAACCAATGATGATGAAGGGACAGTAGGGCTGATGGGGAGCTGGACACTCTAAGTGGTGATGACAATAATTTCAAGACAGTGATTGTGACGATTTTAATGAAAGATAATGCAAATGTTCATTTAATAACCTAAACGATTATTAATTAAAACATCCATCAAGAATCAAGAACAAACAAAGATTTATTTCCCAACACCACCTCTAAAGCACAGGCCAAATTAGCTTCATTTGAGAGTAATCATCTGCATAAAAAACATAATGACACCACCAAACCCAACAATTATTATTATATAATATTTTTGGTTATCATTAAAAAATCCATCAAGAACAAACAAAGATTTATTCCGCAAGAACACCTCTAAAGCACAGGCCAAATTAGCTTCATTTGAGAGTAATCATCTGCACAAAGAACATAATGACACCACCAAACCCAACAATATGAAACACGAAAATGAAGACTCAATGATGCAGTTGACCTACAGTTTCCCTTATTTTCATGCTCTCAGGCTTGTAAATTCAATCGGACTATATAGAACCAATAAGTACACACTGGCTCAAAGGAGCCATCTCCTCGTTTGTAGGGCCATGTAAACACCAGCGTCATCACGGCAAAAGCACTCTCCACCACGACTACTCCCCTGACATTCCCCGTCCCGCCAATCAATGTCACGCATACATCTGAGGGTAATGCAATCACATGCTCTAATCACCTGCCCAAAATACCACTGAGTCGACAGAAGCAGCACTTGAGCCTAACACAGTATCACACTACATAACATGGGCATGTCACTTCACACAGAAAACATAGCTTGTAGCTACAAGTGTGTACTTCATACTCATGATGGAAGGGAAAACTGTTACTTTTCATCATACTATTTATCACACTTGAGTATATATGGTTAATATTTCATGATCAATCATTTAAAAGAAAAATTTGATAATTGATGAAAAATATTCCTTATTCTGCATTTAGATAACATAAAGCAGAAATACTTATACATTTTACAACACTCAGACACATTCCAAACAGTTAAATTACTTGCTAGAACTCTTTCTACTATAACAAGGGGGTGGTTAAAGCCTTTGCTTGTCACGCCGAAGACCCGGGGTCGATTCCCCACATGGGTATAATGTGTGAAGCCCCTATCTGGTGTCCCCCGCCATGATGTTGCTGGAATATTGCTAAAAGCAACATAAACTAAACTCACTCTCTATAAGAAGGTCACTCTCAATTTTGTTATCCCAAAAATATAATACAACGAGGTAAAATTCATAATTGGAAACTAATTGATCAAAGATGTCAGGCTAAATCCCTAAGGAACTGAAACTGACTAATCACCAAGAAGAAGTTATGAACAGGATTCAACTAAATCCTCACTCACATGCACATGGAAATAATAACTACACCAAAACAGCACCCATTTGAAAGAAAAATATGAAAAAGTGAAAAAAAAATCGAGAGAAAAATCAACGCAACATTTACGGCTGTAAAAATCAATGTAAGACAGGAAGTGGTGAATTCTCCTCTTCCTTCCAGCATGAGCTTCATTGCACACCCATCCAGCTGTAGGACGGCAATTACTAATCCGAGATGAAGGTCTGCTCCGCGGAGAAGGAAAACACATTAATGAAAGGCAAGCTGTAGGAGATACAGTAGTGGAACATCAATCTATCCTGTTTAAAACAGCTGGGGGTACAAGAGGACACATGGGCGTGGCCGGGAGTGCTTCACATATGGACTTCCTCCGGGCCTCTTCCTGCAGGTACCCGGTAAAACTGTTCCCGGCTGGTCTCATCCTGGAGGATATGAGGTATGATGGGCACACGTGCTGTCATATCTGGATATGAAATTAGTTCTGAACACATCCTGGTAATTTCAGCAAGAACTAAGGATTAGCTACACAAATTCAAACTATAGTTTTCTTGTGGTTATAATGTCTTCTTTTCGGTCTTAAAATAGTATTACGCATTCTGGTTGCATTTCGAATGTTAATTGTAATGCCTGTATCACAATCAGCTATGGTTATCTTTTAATCATATGTAACAGTCACAATCAGTCATTTACGGGTGGTTGGGTAGCCTAGTGGTTAAGGCATTCGCTCATCACACCGAAGACCCGGGTTTGATTCCCCACATGGGTACAATGTGTGAAGCCCACTTCTGGCGTCCCCCGCCATGAATATATTGCTAGAATATTCATGGGGTGGATCAGTTTTGGGGTTCATTTCTCATGCGTAAAACTAAACTTTTTCACATGGATACAAACACTCATGTCACCTTCATGGGGTGGATCAGTTTTGGAGGGTTCATGTAGCTCATGTACTGTCGCCATAAAAGCAGATAATGTTGCTGGAGGTATAGTACTTTCCAACATGGATACAAACATGATACCCATGTCTAGCCATAATGTTGCTGTGACTGCCATAATGTTGCTGGAGGTATACTGTCTGTAATGTTGCTGGAGGTATAGTACTGTCTGCCATAATGTTGCTGGAGGTATAGCCATGCCAATGTTGCTGGAGGTATAGTACTGTCTGCCATAATGTTGCTGGAGGTATAGTACTGTCTGCCATAATGTTGCTGGAGGTATAGTACTGTCTGCCATAATGTTGCTGGAGGTATAGTACTGTCTGCCATAATGTTGCTGGAGGTATAGTACTGCCATAATGTTGCTGCCATAATGTTGCTGGAGGTATAGTACTGTTGCTGGAGGTATACTGCCATGTTGCTGGAGGTATAGTACTGTCTGCCATAATGTTGCTGGAGGTATAGTACTGTCTGCCATAATGTTGCTGGAGGTATAGTACTGTCTGCCATAATGTTGCTGGAGGTATAGCACTGTCTGCCATTATGTTGCTGGAGGTATAGCAACTGACTGCCATAATGTTGCTGGAGGTATAGTACTGACTGCCATAATGTTGCTGGAGGTATAGTACTGTCTGCCATAATGTTGCTGGAGGTATAGTACTGTCTGCCATAATGTTGCTGGAGTACTGAGTGGCATAAAACATCACTCACTCTCACTCATGTTCATGCTTGCTGATCGGTTGAGATCTTTGAAGTTATTGTTTGTTCCAGGATGCCAACACCCTTACAGTATTTCAGATATTTAATACAGATGAAATCCTATTCTGTCATTTAGTTTTCAATCATATCTTAAAAGCAGACATCCTGTGATAAAGTTTCCTCAAACAATGACACTGTCATTATATGTTCAATCGTGTGGCAGATTTGCACTCTGACCCTACAACTGACTGTTCATTTGAAGAACATTTCTTAACATAAACTGGAGTATACTTCAAATACAAATCAAATATTTTTCAACAAAGTTATAAATCTTTTGTGTTGAAACACACCAGTGACAAATTTAATGGTTGAATTTTTTCAAAGCTTTCCAAATTTAAACCTCTACCTAAAACGCTACCTCTTCCTCCACCCATGCCTTCAGAACCAGGACATGTAACAGGGCTAAAGATAGACGATCATAACCCTTGCAGCACCAAACATGCCAAGTAAAGTTCGAATTACAACAATATGTGGAGAGGCCGTGTAGCGGAAATTACCTGGGAGTCAACATGGCAAGCATGTCACGACTTCAGCGGGATCTCCAGCCACTGATACAAGTATTTCCTTCAACTGGAGCAGTATGCTCCATCGGAAAATGATAAAGATCAGCCAAACATTCATGTATAAAAAACATGGTACTGCAACAAGGTGAAAGTTTGGACAACATGTTTGAATTTATTGTGCAAACAAAATGTCAAACTCCTCTACACCTGAGATAAATGATGTATTTCTTTCCTTGAGCAAGTAAGTACTGTGGAAGATGGTCTTATTACTATACTTGCACAACCAAGTACTGCTGAGGAAGATGGTCTTGTTACAATACACAAAGAAGTACTCCTGAGGAAGATGATCCTTTCCTTCAACAAGACAATACTACTGAGGTAGATGATCCTTTCCTTCAACAAGACAATAATCCTGAGGAAGATGATCCTTTCCTTCAACAAGACAATACTCCTGAGGTAGATGATCCTTTCCTTCAACAAGACAATAATCCTGAAGTAGATTATCCTTTTCTTCAACAAGACAATACTCCTGAGGTAGATGATCCTTTCCTTCAACAAGACAATAATCCAGATACTTCAACTACTCCTGAGGAAGATGATCCTTTCCTTCAACAAGACAATACTCCTGAGGTAGATGATCCTTTCCTTCAACAAGACAGTACTCCTGAGGAAGATGATCCTTTCCTTCAACAAGACAATACTCCTGAGGAAGATGATCCTTTCCTTCAACAAGACAATACTCCTGAGGAAGATGATCCTTTCCTTCAACAAGACAATACTCCTGAGGAAGATGATCCTTTCCTTCAACAAGACAATACTCCTGAGGTAGATGATCCTTTCCTTCAACAAGACAATACTCCTGAGGAAGATGATCCTTTCCTTCAACAAGACAGTACTCCTGAGGAAGATGATCCTTTCCTTCAACAAGACAATACTCCTGAGGTAGATGATCCTTTCCTTCAACAAGACAATACTCCTGAGGAAGATGATCCTTTCCTTCAACAAGACAGTACTCCTGAGGAAGATGATCCTTTCCTTCAACAAGACAATACTCCTGAGGAAGATGATCCTTTCCTTCAACAAGACAATACTCCTGAGGAAGATGATCCTTTCCTTCAACAAGACAATACTCCTGAGGAAGATGATCCTTTCCTTCAACAAGACAATACTCCTGAGGAAGATGATCCTTTCCTTCAACAAGACAGTACTCCTGAGGAAGATGATCCTTTCCTTCAACAAGACAATACTCCTGAGGAAGATGATCCTTTCCTTCAACAAGACAATACTCCTGAGGAAGATGATCCTTTCCTTCAACAAGACAATACTCCTGAGGAAGATGATCCTTTCCTTCAACAAGACAATACTCCTGAGGAAGATGATCCTTTCCTTCAACAAGACAGTACTCCTGAGGTAGATGATCCTTTCCTTCAACAAGACAATACTCCTGAGGTAGATGATCCTTTCCTTCAACAAGACAATACTCCTGAGGAAGATGATCCTTTCCTTCAACAAGACAGTACTCCTGAGGTAGATGATCCTTTCCTTCAACAAGACAATACTCCTGAGGAAGATGATCCTTTCCTTCAACAAGACAATACTCCTGAGGAAGATGATCCTTTCCTTCAACAAGACAATACTCCTGAGGTAGATGATCCTTTCCTTCAACAAGACAGTACTCCTGAGGAAGATGATCCTTTCCTTCAACAAGACAATACTCCTGAGGAAGATGATCCTTTCCTTCAACAAGACAATACTCCTGAGGAAGATGATCCTTTCCTTCAACAAGACAATACTCCTGAGGAAGATGATCCTTTCCTTCAACAAGACAGTACTCCTGAGGTAGATGATCCTTTCCTTCAACAAGACAATACTCCTGAGGAAGATGATCCTTTCCTTCAACAAGACAAGTACTCCTGAGGAAGATGATCCTTTCCTTCAACAAGACAATACTCCTGAGGTAGATGATCCTTTCCTTCAACAAGACAATACTCCTGAGGAAGATGATCCTTTCCTTCAACAAGACAATACTCCTGAGGTAGATGATCCTTTCCTTCAACAAGACAATACTCCTGAGGAAGATGATCCTTTCCTTCAACAAGACAATACTCCTGAGGAAGATGATCCTTTCCTTCAACAAGACAATACTCCTGAGGAAGATGATCCTTTCCTTCAACAAGACAATACTCCTGAGGAAGATGATCCTTTCCTTCAACAAGACAATACTCCTGAGGTAGATGATCCTTTCCTTCAACAAGACAATACTCCTGAGGAAGATGATCCTTTCCTTCAACAAGACAATACTCCTGAGGAAGATGATCCTTTCCTTCAACAAGACAATACTCCTGAGGAAGATGATCCTTTCCTTCAACAAGACAATACTCCTGAGGAAGATGATCCTTTCCTTCAACAAGACAATACTCCTGAGGAAGATGATCCTTTCCTTCAACAAGACAATACTCCTGAGGAAGATGATCCTTTCCTTCAACAAGACAATACTCCTGAGGAAGATGATCCTTTCCTTCAACAAGACAATACTCCTGAGGAAGATGATCCTTTCCTTCAACAAGACAATACTCCTGAGGAAGATGATCCTTTCCTTCAACAAGACAATACTCCTGAGGAAGATGATCCTTTCCTTCAACAAGACAATACTCCTGAGGTAGATGATCCTTTCCTTCAACAAGACAATACTCCTGAGGAAGATGATCCTTTCCTTCAACAAGACAATACTCCTGAGGAAGATGATCCTTTCCTTCAACAAGACAATACTCCTGAGGTAGATGATCCTTTTTCTTCAACAAGACTCCTGAGGAAGATGATCCTTTCCTCAACAAGAATCCTGAGGAAGATGATCCTTTCCTTCAACAAGACAATACTCCTGAGGAAGATGATCCTTTCCTTCAACAAGACAATACTCCTGAGGAAGATGATCCTTTCCTTCAACAAGACAATACTCCTGAGGAAGATGATCCTTTCCTTCAACAAGACAATACTCCTGAGGAAGATGATCCTTTCCTTCAACAAGACAATACTCCTGAGGAAGATGATCCTTTCCTTCAACAAGACAATACTCCTGAGGAAGATGATCCTTTCCTTCAACAAGACAATACTCCTGAGGAAGATGATCCTTTCCTTCAACAAGACAATACTCCTGAGGAAGATGATCCTTTCCTTCAACAAGACAATACTCCTGAGGAAGATGATCCTTTCCTTCAACAAGACAATACTCCTGAGGAAGATGATCCTTTCCTTCAACAAGACAAGTACTCCTGAGGTAGATGATCCTTTCCTTCAACAAGACAATACTCCTGAGGAAGATGATCCTTTCCTTCAACAAGACAATACTCCTGAGGTAGATGATCCTTTCCTTCAACAAGACAATACTCCTGAGGAAGATGATCCTTTCCTTCAACAAGACAATACTCCTGAGGAAGATGATCCTTTCCTTCAACAAGACAATACTCCTGAGGTAGATGATCCTTTCCTTCAACAAGACAGTACTCCTGAGGAAGATGATCCTTTCCTTCAACAAGACAATACTCCTGAGGTAGATGATCCTTTCCTTCAACAAGACAATACTCCTGAGGAAGATGATCCTTTCCTTCAACAAGACAATACTCCTGAGGAAGATGATCCTTTCCTTCAACAAGACAGTACTCCTGAGGAAGATGATCCTTTCCTTCAACAAGACAATAATCCTGAGGTAGATGATCTTTCTTCCTTCAACAAGACAATACTCCTGAGGAAGATGATCCTTTCCTTCAACAAGACAATACTCCTGAGGTAGATGATCCTTTCCTTCAACAAGACAATACTCCTGAGGTAGATGATCCTTTCCTTCAACAAGACAGTACTCCTGAGGAAGATGACTCCTGAGGTAGATGATCCTTTCCTTCAACAAGACAATACTCCTGAGGAAGATGATCCTTTCCTTCAACAAGACAATACTCCTGAGGAAGATGATCCTTTCCTTCAACAAGACAATACTCCTGAGGAAGATGATCCTTTCCTTCAACAAGACAATACTCCTGAGGAAGATGATCCTTTCCTTCAACAAGACAGTACTCCTGAGGTAGATGATCCTTTCCTTCAACAAGACAATACTCCTGAGGAAGATGATCCTTTCCTTCAACAAGACAATACTCCTGAGGAAGATGATCCTTTCCTTCAACAAGACAATACTCCTGAGGTAGATGATCCTTTCCTTCAACAAGACAATACTCCTGAGGAAGATGATCCTTTCCTTCAACAAGACAATACTCCTGAGGTAGATGATCCTTTCCTTCAACAAGACAATACTCCTGAGGAAGATGATCCTTTCCTTCAACAAGACAATACTCCTGAGGAAGATGATCCTTTCCTTCAACAAGACAATACTCCTGAGGAAGATGATCCTTTCCTTCAACAAGACAATACTCCTGAGGAAGATGATCCTTTCCTTCAACAAGACAATACTCCTGAGGTAGATGATCCTTTCCTTCAACAAGACAATACTCCTGAGGTAGATGATCCTTTCCTTCAACAAGACAATACTCCTGAGGAAGATGATCCTTTCCTTCAACAAGACAATACTCCTGAGGAAGATGATCCTTTCCTTCAACAAGACAATACAGATGATCCTTTCCTTCAACAAGACAGGTAGATGATCCTTTCCTTCAACAAGACAATACTCCTGAGGAAGATGATCCTTTCCTTCAACAAGACAATACTCCTGAGGTAGATGATCCTCATCTTCAACAAGACCGTTGAGTATGCCTGAGGTAGATGATCCTCTTCTTCAACAAGACGAGATATGAGAAAGACGATCTTATTTCTTTCCTACAAGATAGTACTCTTGAGGTAGACAGTAGTCTCACTATGCAAGGTGATGTGATGTAAACTCAGTAAATTATTTTATCTTTCTCAAGAAAGAGAGATTATTCCTGTATGTTCCACGAAGCAGAAATTATACTTGGGACAAATGTTTTTTCCCAAACCAAGATGGACCGAGTGAGTAAGTTTTATTACAGCTTTTAGCAATATTCCAGCAATATCATGGCTGGGTACAGAAATGCTTCTCACATTATACCTATGTGGGGATTCGAACCGGTATCTTCTGCATGCTGAGAACACTTTAACCACTAGGCTACCCTCCCAAGAAATAAAAACAATAGAGGTACTGTGATTTAAATAATTTTACTACTTGCTTACAAGAAAGTGTTCCCCAGGTAAGTATGTATGCAAAGTCATATCCATGAAGATATGACTTTGCAATTGTTGAATTAATTTCTTAAAACATGGGATAACTAACTTCCATAGAATATTTAGTGATAATATTTACCATCGGAGTAACAGAAATGACTGAAAGAATATGAAACATTTCAGGAATAACATTTTGACCTTTGAACAACGTCATTCTTAAATAATCAATAAATTTTTAGGACATTCATCATGGAGTTGGCACTAAAATAGAGGTTCGAATCGACAGAAATAATCTCCCAAGTTACAAGGTGAGTGGTTTTAGAAAACAAAGGTGGAAATAGAAAATAAGAGTGTTCAAAAACATATCAGTCACATACTAATGTACTGAACTGTCATTCTTTGTCCCTTTAGCATATTCAGACCAGATTTGAAAACATCACTCATCTTCCTTAAATGATAAAAATCAAGTTTTAGGCGGAAACGGCTTAGGGCTACATGAAAAACTATCCATTGTATTAATCAGATGAGCGAGAAATAGATATATCTGGACTTCAGACGAATAATTTGATGGATCATTTTGTTACTGCTTCACTCCTGAGACTCACCTAAATGAAAAATTATCAAACCATCAAAAATAATTTATCTTTGTCCCCCAGTGTGCTTGGCCACTGAGTGACTTCACCCCTCTGTCCACCTAAAGATCTAGTTACACAGCATACATGCCTTAACTGATATAAACAGCTTCTATATATAATCTTCACATAGATCAATACACAAGTCTTGGGTCAATAACACACAGGGATGGCTTCTATATTGGTTGTTATATCCCTGGTATCGGAGTACTATCATCTTTCCATTGTTCAACAGTAGATCTACAAGCATAACATCATAACAAAGTGGCACAAATTCATATGTGTGTTTGGAGAGTAAATAAGGAGTTATTAACTGTAGTTAAGCATTTGTATACAGCGTTGGATCACTGTCATCGCTGGGGGTCAAAGTCAACATGGTGCCTACCAGATCTGGAGAGCCAGAAGGAAGATTAATGGCCGACCTTCAGAGCCCGAGGGCACCTACATTAAACAGACACACTTGAGATGTGATATGATTTATTTAGATTCCACTGCTTGCACAACACAGCTACTGTAGTGATATGATTATTGATAATACTTGCCTCTCTGATGGAAGGTGAGACTAGGTGAAACTCGTACTGTTTACAGGCTTCCTGGGGTACAGGCCCTCCAGAGATACCAAACGAGATACCATAACAAACAAACATGTCAAGAAACAATACACACTATATCACAGTCTTTCTGAAGCTCCAACTACGTTACCTGAATCACAAATCAATAACTCTCTGTTAGGCTGACTGTGTATTTTTCTATGTTTCCATCTCCTGTCAATCCAAAATTTTCGCATGAAATAATAACATTTTCTTATTTCAGTTCCTGTTCCCTGCTGTGGACATTTATGCTCGGATGAGACAAAAAATACTTTTGAAGGAACTGTCTGTATGAAGATGTTTTGTTTCTGGAACAGGAGTTCAAAACTGTTGAATATTTCTTGTTGAAATTTGCTTTAAACGTCAGTCTAGTGGTAAAATTGTGCTATCCAGGCTTTCTTGATGAATCGCGAGTTCTATTATTTTATTTTATTTTAATTTAATATTAATGCAGAGCAATTGGAATCATACAGAAATTAAGAGGTGTGCTTGTTCCAGGGGCAGAACTCCTGGACCATTTAACATGTCAGGATGACATTTGCTATACAGATCAGTCTAATGGTGATCAGGTGACTTTTGATGGTTTGATACATTGAAAAGGACTAAACAGCATTATATCTTTTCACTGAACTGAATAAAGATCTTGTCACTATACCAAGTCTGTAACTCCTGCCAATATACCAATCTGTTACTAACCCAGTGAAGGTCCGGGTTAGAATGAACCTTCAGTAGCCCATGCTTGTCGTAAAAGGCGACTAACGGGATCGGGTGGTCAGGCTCGCTGGCTTGGGTGACACATGCCATCGGTTCCCAATTGCGCAGATCGATGCTTATGCTGTTGATTACTGGATTGTCTGGTCCAGACTCGATTATTTACAGACCTTCGCCATATAGCTGGAATATTGCTGAGTGCGGCATAAAACTAAACTCACTCACTCCCCCAATCTGTTACTCCTGTCATTTGACCAACCTGTTTTTCTCAGTGTACCAAATCTGTAACTCTTTCTTACACATCAATCTCTTAACTCTTGTCACAAGACCAATCAGTGATTCTTCTCAGTATTTCGCAGTACTGCTGGAATATAGCTAATGTGACATTAAAACTCACTCACATCTTCGAGGTATACCTAATCTCAACATACTAATCTCTAACTCTTGTCCCTATACCCATCTGTCATTCTTCCTGTCCATATATCTCACCGTGATGGGTTAATCTGTCAACCTATTACACCTACAATCAATATTTCTATCTGGGAGTGTGGTCAGCACCTAAATGAAAACAGCCTCATGCCCCGGTTTGCATCTTAGTTCATAAAGTGAGCAGATCCTACTAATGCTTCCATATGGACCCATCCTCATCAACAACAGGAAACTCCTAGTCCTTTGAGAGTCATTACTGGCCTGGCTGTATTGTCCTGAGAATGCATAGAACTGAACTTAATGCTCTTCTTTTACTCAGCTTTCACGTGTCACCTTGAAGAGAACTTCAAATACCAGTGTGATCAGGCAACTGCAGAGTGAAACAATCACCTTACAGTCTTCCACTGAAATCCCAATTCACAATCATCAACAATGAGTATAGCTGATCCCTCTTGAGGAAGGATGAGCAGGCCAAAAACTGCATTATCAGCAGTTTGTAGAGGGAGCTGATAAAAGACGAGACTGGCTTTTAAACTTTGTAGAGACCAACACCCTAAAATAGTATAACAAGCTTCAAATTTGTACATGTATATGAAATTAAACAATTAAATGAATTTTTTAAACTTTAAATATGGATTAATTGAAGGAAAACCAAGTTCTATGGATAGTCAACTTCTTTATTGCAATAAGTGCGACGTTTTGGTGTAGGTACTAACACCGTTATCAAGCAAGTGACAACATGGATCTAAATATGGGTCTATGAAGAGGCCCACTGCAATGAGCTTTTATATGAATGCATTGTCTTAAATAATTTTAGACCGCCTCCGTGGTGTAGTGGTTAGAGCGTTCGCCCGGAGAGCGGAAGGTCGCGGGTTCGATCCCCGGCCGCGTCATACCAAAAGACGTTAAAATATGGTACTTGTTGGTCCCTGACTGGCGCTCGGCATTAATGGGTACAACAAGGACTGGTCAGCTCGGAGTCAGTATAATGTGTCTGAGAGGGGTATTCATGCTTCACTGTGGCATGGTATCTCAGTGGGCTAGCACTATAAAACCAGCTTCAGTCTGGGCTAGTACAAGCAGCCTCACATACACACACACACGCATGCACGTCGTCATATGAGCGAAATATTCTCAAGCACGACGTTAAACCCAATTTCACCTCACCTCAAATAAGTTTACATGATGCCACCCATCATCTTAATGATGATCTCTTAAAACCAGTGTAAGTAGATGGGGACCAGTGCTAACCTGGAATGCCCACACTTTAACCTTCATGACCTCACCCTTCACCCTACATAAGGGCCGATGGGGTAGCATATTAAGGCTTTTGTTCGTCACACTGAAGACCCGAGTTCAATTCCCCACATGGGTATAATGTGTGAAGCTTGTTTCTGGTGTTCCCCGCCATTATGTTGCTGGAATATTGCTAAAAGCGGCATAAAGAAAACCTCACTTACTATCCATATATAAGCTATCAGCAAACTTCCCACTGGAGCATTTTTAACTTTTTATTTCTTTTTCCTTTTGAATATACATTATCATAAGAAGAAAACAAGGAAACAGAACACTACAAGCTGAAATAGTGACAGCAATCCTAGTTCACCAATGAGACATTTTCAATTATTTAATGTTTAGCAGTGCAGGTAGTGAGTAGATGTTGTTTCATGCCACAAACCTTTTCAAGTCATACCACAAGGCCTACTTTTGAATATTTTTTAAATGGAATTCTTGTCCAAGAAAACATACATGTTACCATTTGCACCTATAATTAATGATAAAAACTGTACAAAGTGATGCCTCCAGTGGTAGACAATGTGAGTGAGTGAGTGAGTTTAGTTTTACTCTGCACTCAGCAACATCCCAGCTATATGGCAGTGGTCTGTAAATAATCGAGTCTGGACCAGACAATCCAGTGATCAACAGCATAAGCATCGACCTGCGCAATTGGGAACCGATGGCATGTGTCAAAAAAGTCAGTGAGCCTGACCAACGGGATCGGGTGGTTAGATTTGCTGAGTTGGTTGACACATGCCATCGGTTCCCAATTGCACAGGTCGATGCTTATGCTGTTGATCACTGGATTGTCTGGTCTGGACTCAATTATTTACACATCGCCGCCATATAGCTGGGATATTGCTGAGTGAGGCTTAAACAACAAATAAACAAATCACATAACACATTTAATCATCCAAGTGACTGAGTGACCGTAAATGTATTTACTACGTGTATTAGATACTGGCGACCCCTTCTGCCTTGTGATCCCCAAGTAGGACCTGATATGGTAACAATATGATGAAGGCCTTGTTCCTCGGCACACCAGACAGTTGCCACCTCTGCAACGGAGTTACAAGGCCAAGGAATGTATGCAGAACCTGCGAAGGTCTGAATCAGGAGTGGGAGAATGGGATGGAGCAAACATTCTTCCATGCAACCAGAATCAGACACACATACACCATTGATAAATACACACCAAGCACTCATCTCATTGTTGCCTTGTGACAGTGACAGACCAGTGGTCCACAGCGCGCCCCCTGGAGGTTGGGTTGTGTTTGACAAAGATTGTGTAAATCTGTCCCTTATTCCAGGCCAGGTTGTAGGTTGGGAAGATTGTGGAGTTGTTGTGAGACACAAGCATCTTGCCTGCTCTAGGAATGCTAATCACTCAGATTATCTGCCTGTGTAAATACACTGTGAGAAAAACACCACAGAATGGTAAAAGTGGGGGACATATCTACCTCAAGGGCTTCTTGCTCACCCCACCTACAGAACCGTCATGAATGCAAACTATTTCCCCTTGCATACCTTCCCCTGCAATTTCAAATATACCATTCAAAACCAGTTTAAGAATGCCCATCATTGGAAGATTAACTATAGATATATGAAAACATCTGGCCCCGATTTCTCAAAACAAACTTAAGTTTTTACTCAAATTTCAAACTGAGTTTGACAATTTGAAACAGCTGAATTTTTAACTCAACTGCATTTTTTAACTAAAAAACGGCGAAACAACTTAAGTAATCTATCCACCAACTCAAATTGTCTGCTAAGTTTGAGTTTAATATTGATTTCAGTTTATTGTGGGAAATGCATTTTCCTGCGTTTTCTCAAATTTGAGTAAAAACTCAGACTTAAGTTTGATTCGAGAAATCGGGGCCAGGTGTTCTAAGGTTCTTTTGAGTAGTATATGTCATTTGTGGCGTGATTACCCAATAGTGCTGCTTCTGTTTCAAAATCATCTTGTCTGTTCATTTCAAGAACTGATTGCAGCTTATGCCAGTCAGACATTTTTTGGAGCATTGCAACTGGAATTGGCAGAGGTATTATTCATTTAAGGCCATAGAGAGTGTGAGTGAGTGAGTTTAGTTTTACACCGCTTATAGCAATATTCCAACAATATCACGGCAGGGACACCAGAAATGGCCTTCACACATTGTAATCAAGTGGGGAATCGAACCCAATTGTCTTGTGTGTAGTGTTGGGAATTGGTTGAAATCTCACAATTGATGATTGGTTCAATACCAACGACCAATCATCGAAAAAAAATTGGTTGAGCGTCATTTTTTAGATTTTCCTATTCAGGTTGTAGTTGCAGATAAGTGTAAAGAAAAAAACATTTGGTTCTCTGTTGTTTTTTTAGAAACTGCACAAATTACATTTGCAGATTTCACATATAGTGTAAAATGATTCAGTTCCAGTGTAACATTAACTTCCCAGATTCTTCAAGAAATATTCAGTCATGACTTTTCAGAAAGTGAAGTGAGTTTTCTTAGAAATAAACACGTTTTCAGGCCCTGACAACATCCTAGATATGTTCCATCATCAAGTATTTCAAACTCTATTACAGCGGTTCCAAAATCGTTTGTGTTCGATTATGAGAAAATGTGATCGATTGCTTGGTCGTTTGGCCACTGCGACCAATCTTCGATTATTTAATCGGACCACCACTACTTGTGGATGAGCTAATGGTCTAACGACTATCCTACCCCATTGTCCTTTTAAGGCCATACAATGGGGCGGTGGGGTAGCCTAATGGTTAAAGCGTTGGCTTGTCACGCTGAAGACCCGGGTTCGAATCCCCACATGGGCACAATGTGTGAAGCCCATTTCTGGTGTCCCCCGCCATGATGTTGCTGGAATATTGCTAAAAGCGGCGTAAAACCAAACTCAGTCAGTCAGTTAAGGCCATACAAGCCACCACATCATGCTCACTGACTGCTTAAACCCTACTGCAATAAGTATTTGCTTGTTTGATGTTTTATGCTGCACTCAGCAATATTCCAGCTATATGGCAGCAATCTGTAAATATTCGAGTATGGACCAGACAATCCAGTGATCTACAGCATGATGGAATAAGTGAGTGAGTTGGGTTTAACACTGATTTGAACAGTATTGAAAGTTATATTAAGGCATGTCAGCTTGTGGTGTGAAAACCCCAAGGTATGCAGCTCACAGACACTGATCGCTTTGGTGAAACCTACGAGCATAGGTATGAATGACACTGACAAACCTAGAGACATCATGGCAAACAGGAATCAAACCAACATTCACAGGTTTCTGGTATACTCAAGGAATGCAACTCTTCACATCGAAAAGAGGCCCTTAAAAGTGAGGAAGTATGTATTTGGGCCGCTTTGAGAAATATTCCAGTAATATCACGGCGGGGGACGCCAGAAATGGGATTCACACATTGTACCCATGTGGGGAATCGAACCCGGGTCTCCAGCTTGAGGAGCGAACACCTAAACCACTAGGACACCCCACTGCACTGCTCGTAGCCTCTGACACAACTGGTCTCCCTATGTCCCCAAACCATATTTAGATCATTGTGAATCATTCAATCCATACCAAAACAGCACTGAGATTAACATCAGCCTCAACCCAATCTGAAAGCATCCCACTAAGAGTGCATTCAGACAATTATGGTTCATCATATTTCGTTTTCAACTCAACATCAGTCAAAACAAATCTCAACATGTGTTCCTCAATAGCTAATCATAGTACCCAATCACCTAACCACATGCTCCAGTAACCATACTTTTACTATGCCCAGTTGTCATGAAGAATGAACTGCACTGAACTGTGAGGCTCCACTGTTTGTATAAGAATGAAAGAAGATGGATAAAGTGTGTTCCTAAAGAACCAAACACTTGATGTTCAGAGGGCTGTTTGAGAAAGAATATTTGTTTCAGTAAGGGTCTTCAAAACATACAAATATTTTGGGGCAAAAAATACATTTTATTTTTACAAAACAGCCAGCATGGCCAGTGAACAAATTTTTAAAAAAGCTTTTATTTGCTTACAGCATTTGCAAAATTTACGGTGCTTACAGACGTTTGTTTTTTCCCCAACAGTAATCCTAGGCCATCGCTACCTGAACATCAAATGGTTGGCTACATTTCAAGTGTGAAATGAAAATGAATGAAAAATAGGCCCAATCTGTTAGAAGTTAGAAAATATACGTCTGATTAAATAACAGTAGTTTGACTTTGAGAACATATCATCAGAAAATTGTAGTAAACCATTCATTTTTTATGTTTAATGACAGCCAAAAACTGGACTTAAAGCTAAAATGCAACAGAGATAAAGTATTCAAATAGATTGATTATAGCACATAAAATCTATAACTATATTCTCTACAACCAGCAAGTTGCACGACTCAGTTAGTCCTTCTATATATGTATATGATATACTGAGGGGAAAAAATAAGGGATCACTTGAAAGCATAAGTGTTCCTTTATTTTTTTCCTGGTTTCTCCACAAGTTGTGCGATACAAACCTTCTGAAGAAACCTGGGAAAAAAATAAAGGAACACTTATGCTTTCATTTGATCCCTTATTTTTTTCCCTCAGTATATATTTATCAATCCATGTTCTAGCAATTATGTTCTATCAATACCTTGTGTTCAAGAACAAAGTCAAACCATTTGTTTATCATTAAGCCAAGCAGGAACCCCATAGGTGTACTTAGCATTCATGTAACTATATTACTGGAGAAAAGCAGAGATCAATCTTAACTTACTGTACAAATACGTGGAACATTATAACGCTTAACATTAACAGATTAATGATTGGATTAAACCTTGGATTAACGAGTTAGCGAATTACCCACAGGGTCTCTACTCTGCCCTAGACAGCTTGGTCACTTTCACATAGATAAGAACCTTCGGCTCATGTTAGACAGGCGCAATGTAGCCTTTTACCTGACACATGGAAGCAAAATCTGGTCCATCTTTGAAAAAACTGCACCAATGAGGCCACCACTCACCCTTAGACAGTCTATTATCAGTCACACAGTACCAAACTATATGCATACTGCCACCATATTACCTATGGAGCCGACCGCCTCCGTGGTGTAGTGGTTAGAGCGTCTATCCAGAGAGCGGAAGGCTGCGGGTTCGATCCCCGACCGTGTCATACCAATATGGTACTTGTTGGCCCCTGCCTGGCGTTTGGCATTAATGGGTACAACAAGGACTGGTCGGCTCGGAGTCAGTATAATGTGTCTGAGTGGGGTATTCCTGCTTCACTGCGGCATGGTATCTCAGTGGGCTAGCACTATAAAACCAGCTTAAGTCTGGGCTAGTACAAGCAGCCGCACATACACATACACACGCATGCACATCATCATATGAGCGAAATATTCTCAAGCACAACGTAAAACCCAATTTCACGTCACCTCACTTATGGAGCCACCAAACTTCCATAGACAGCCTATTACTTGTCAAATGGATTCAAACCTTATTCTGATCGCAAGCACATTACCAATATGGCCATGACCCTGCCTGAGACAGTCTATTACCAGTCATTCAAACCTTATGCTTATATATGGTCTTTTACCAATTGGGCCATCACACTGTTCTAGACCTGTCATTCCATTACCTGTAAAATGGAATGAAACCTTACACTTATATCCAGCTCGTTACCAATTAGGCCATCACACTGTTCTAGACCTGTCATTCTATTACCTGTCAAATGGAATCAAACCTTACACTAATGCATAATGAGCCAGCACATCACCCACAGGGCCACCCCATGACCCTAGACAAACTACAAGCTGGCACATGATACAGAGTCAGTTGTAGACTTCATGAAGTTAGACAGGCCGAGATGATAATTAGATTTATTACACATGCTGAGCTATTGATGGCATGTCACGTTCCTCCCTCAGCTATCTCAACAGTCAAGCCTTGTGACCAGACAAAGGGAACTGACGTACAACAGGGTACAAATTAGATTCAAGCCAATTTTGCGATCAAACGCAGAATGGAATCAAAGGTGAAGCCAACCAAACCTGGAAAAAAAGACAATTTTCTGATCACTTCCCAATGTGCTGGGTCAGAGGAAGAGGGTATAATGCCTGATACAGCTAAACTGTTGCAGGCCCCATAAACAATATTAATTTGCCACCCAAATATCTATTTTGGTTCAAATTGAGCCAAATTGTGCATTTGAAGCATGGAAGTGATTTACCTGAAATACAGTGATGTACACTTTGACTGCTTGATATCTCGTGCTGGGTGTCTTTGAATTATTGGAGATGCTGGATAATGGTACCACTGCCCAATTACAGTCTCCTTCTTTAATAAAGAGCAATATGGCAAGTCTGGTAGTCTTCACTGCCATCTTTATGACTAGACGTGACCTACTAGACTTGATGCAACACCTTGAAGGCGTCCCAGCACCTCCATCCAAATGAGCTGATAGTTACAAAACTTGTTACATTAACTTAAGGGCTATGGAGCCCCATTCACAAGCCATCTTAGGGCTGAGATTATCCTAAGTGTTATACAACTGAAGGTCAAGTTTTGGATCATGACTCGAAAAGTTGTCATGGACCATACTGACCGCATTGGCAACTTTGTACTGAGGCCTAAAAAAAAATGTTGTGGTTCCGATTACCCGACCGACCCTTGAATTCTGGTGCCGACCCTAGTTTTTTTCCTGGCACCAACGGACATTGGTCATTCTGATAGAGAAAGTCGACATGATGGCCGCAAGCTTGATTGAATAAACAATTACACATTGATAAATGTGTTATTTGTTCGTACTATACTTCTAAAAAAGAATTCCTACCTACCTAAATTTTAAAGAGGTGTAATCGGAACAACATTTTTTTTGTTTGGCCTGAGGATGTTTTGCATAATCACAGTTAACTACAGTTGAAACAAAGGGATCCAATATTTTAATTTGTAATAATGTAGTTCATTAAATGCATTTCATTTGAAATATACAGTAAGCGTCTGGGACTGAATATCCATCAGTTTATTGTTAATGCGTTCATTATGAATATATGTGACTATATGTAAATACTGAGACACTTCAAAAACACATATTAATATTTTTGTAATTTTGGGGAGAATTTGCACAAAAATCAAACCAAGGGCTCCATTTTGTTTAGGAATGAAGCAATCAAACACAACAATGTCATTCTTTGGGTTTAAATCTTATTTGATGCATTTTCAGATGTACTTGAACACACACAAAAAATAACACACACACATACTAAAACAAGACACAGCACGGAACGACACACATACAAAAAAGACGTTAAAATATGGTAATTTGTCGGTCCCACTGGCTTCGGCACACACAGCAGTCAGTATAACTGAGTGGGGTATTCACACACACAGCACACCAGCACAGTCTGGGCACACACACACACACACACACACACGCATGCACACACACACACACACATTCACACACACACACACGTAAAACCCAATTACATTTCATACCTAAAAACATAACCATGTATTTCATTGTGTGTCAGCATAAACATATAACTCTGCCTTGACCTCGCGGTACACATTCTTTCAACACTCGTCAACTTCTGGCATGGACATGTCAAACAATTTCAATGCCTGTATCTAGAATTTACATCAATCATGTACAGTAATATGCAAACCAATAACATAATTATGAAACATGGATTACAGTAAATATTCTAATTTCCCTTGTTTCTAGGGCTGTAGCGATGCATCGAACTAATCGATGGATTGCAATTGTTGAGTCTCCGATAGCAATTAATCGATGGTAGAAACGAAAAACTATCGATGTATCAATAGTATGCATGACTATCGATCGTTTAGTAATTGACTTCCGTTGCTACATGTACCAGCAGGAAGTGGAAGTACCAGATTCGTTCACTTTGATTTAGAGTTATCCACCCCTGTTACCTCTTAAACAAACTTGATCTGGGTTTCAAGTTTTTAGTCAGTTATTAAAAGAAACTAGACTGAAACTACTTAAGCTTTATTTTATTTCATATAAACTATACATTCATTTGGGAAATGACCTCAAAAGAGACAATTCACGGAGAAAAAACCCATTGCAATAGTATTGCAATAGTTGGTCGCAATAGATTTTCGTTATCGCAATAGTTGTTTCCCCCTCAATAGTCACCCCTACTTGTTTCCCTAATTTCCCTTGTTCTGGATATGTATCACCCAGCCAGAACAGCAGCAGTGACTTTGTGAGGCATGGACATTTTCCTGATATTATCAACTTCTGTCATGAAATTCTTCTATACCGTTACCAAATATGAAAAACATCTGAAGGACAGTTTGGGTGCCAACCAGTTATTAGATAATGCACTGATCTGAAACCCCTGAAAATACACTCAAGCACAAAAAACAGGATCTGTTTATTGGCATTTTAGAAGTTTGAGAGTAACAACAGCTGCAAGACACTTCATTGACATTTCTTCCTTGACAGCAGGATAAGTATCTATATACCAAAATGTCATATGATAAAATAATAAAGAAGTTGTCATTCTTATAGAAACAAGAGTTCTTCCTGAATGCAAGGAAACCATTCAGAGAGAAGTGGGGCGGTGGGGTAGTCTAGTAGTTAAAGCGTTGGCTCGTCAAGCCGAAGACCCGGGTTCGAATCCCCACTTGGGTACAATGAGTGAAGCCCATTCCTGGGGCCCCCTGCCGTGATATTGCTGGAATATTGCTAAAAGCGGCGTAAAACCAACCTCAGTCAGTCAGTCAGAGATTGAGTACATTTGAGTGAGAGTGAGTGAGTGAGTGAGTGGAGTGAGTGAGTGAGTGAGTGAGTGAGTGAGTGAGTGGTTGAGTGAGTGAGTGAGTTGAGTGAGTGAGGAGTGAGTGATATTCCAGTGAGAATATCCAACAATAGTGAGTGAGTGAGTGAGTGAGAGCATGGCTTTACAAGGAAACATTGTGCAATATCACAGCAGGGGACACCAGAAATTTAAACCACTAGGCCACCCCACCGCCCCACATTTCAGTTAGAGTTGACAAAGATGTCTGACTACCTCAGGAGGTACACACAGCCTGATGATAGCCTGAACCCTTGTGGTAATGAGGAGATTAGTTAAGCATCAGTTGATCCATGTACATCAGCTGTCTCAGATGACATCAGGGTTCCTATATTATCTTCATCAATATTTCTCATCTTTCATTAGGATACATAAAGCACTGGAGGACTCTGAGATCAGTGCAGGGAATGTGTACCTCGCCCTTTAGTAGTACATTCGAACTGTACCACTTCCATTCGTGACTTCGGTATTATGTACACACATACCCTTTTTCGAAACCATGGATCTGCCTCTGTGAAGCCAGTGGTAGCCTAGCGGCACATAGGTACAATGTGTGAAGCCCGCCTCTGGTGTGCCCTGCAGTGATATTGCTGGAATATTGCTTAAAGCAGCATAAAATTTAACTCCTCTGCAAACCTTGTGACATCATTGGTTACTATGACATCAAAACCACACTAATGTCACAGCCACTGAAGCGGGTAAGATGTACCTAAAGATTGTTAGATGTACTTCAAGTTTAGTTTTACGCCGCTCTTAGCAATATTCCAGCAAAAATCACGGTGGGGGACACCAGAAATTGGGTTCACACATTGTGTCCATGTGGGAAATCGAACCCGGGTCTTCGGCGTGACGAACGGACACTTAAACCACTAGACTACCCCACCGCCTCTCTCAAACCATGAAGGCTGGATTTGAACTAGAAGAAATATACTAACAACTTTTCAAGCTAATTATTAAAGATCTGTAGGGAAGCAATGACCCATCATGCCCAAAAACTTCAAACCATTAGAGGAGAATAGGATTTAATCATCTAATGGAGGGTATTATCGGTGCAATAAAGCAATCTGATAAACTTGTAATATCCAAATCGCCAAAGGCTCACATAATACAATTTTTATTCCTAATATATGATATTAATGATACGGAAAACACACTCGGTTAATAATCTCTATTTACCTCAATGAATGTCCTTTACTTAGCAATGATCAAGCAATATAACAACAGCCTGTACATAATCAAGTTTGGACCAGACAAACCCGATACTGATATTGAGAACAACGATCTATGCCATGAGGGTATAATGACACACCATCAACCCAGATACCAAGCAAGGCCACCAGGACCCCGTTTTACAAAGCTTTCGTAAGCCTAAGATCCCGTAAGTTTTGTAGTAGCATTCGTACCCTTCATATACTGTAACATAGGGAGCACGAATGCTATGAGAAAAGTTACGAGATCTTAGGCTTACGAGAGCTTTGTGAAACCGGGCCCTGATCCATCAGTCTGCCTGGTATGATTGCTGTGAACTACAGTCAAATCCCGATGAGTCGAATTGCTGGGGACCAAGTAATAAATTCGACTTATCGATGTATTCGAGACATAGGTATGTCTATGAGGGTAGAAAAAAAGATGATCCAGTCCTAATTCCTCCGCCTAAGCATTTGTTTATCTAATGATTTCCATATCACTAATAGGGGCACCTTATCAGTTCCAGTCTGATTAGCACAGACAGTGATTTCCGTAAAATCACTAATCTGCCTTTTGAACTCACCCGTCAATGGCGGAAAGGTGTGAGCCGAGCTGGTTTGTTAATTGGATCAGTTTGCTACACCAATCAACTTCTCATTGACTGACTTCGGCTTATGTATACAATATTGCTGTTGTTTGAATCTCATGGGACCAAATTTCCTTCTCGAGTCATCGTGTGTATTTATGAGACAAATTCGTGTAACTGGAAATCAAATGATGACAACTATAACAGGGAATGGTCGGGACCAACAGGTACTTCGAGTTATGCATAATATTCAAGACACCGGCATTCGACTCATCGGGATTTGACTGTATTTCCAACACAGAATTAATTGTACACCAGTCAGTAGGTACAGTCAACTACTTTTCAGCTGACCTCTAACACTGGGCTGACAGTTGTAATAAACCCCTGCAATATATTGTTTATAACACCACTCCATTTAGGAATAAATCATGTTGAACAATGTAGAGCTGACAACAAACTAATTACCTAGCTGAAGAAAGTCTTCAAGTACACATATCACAAGTCTAGTGGTGCTCTGTAATGTGAACTTCAAAACATGATGTGTGTTTGAAGTTAGTTAGGCATTACCTTGTAGTAATAATTACACAAGCAAACGTGGGTCACAAACATAAAAATCCAGACAAAATTGACTTAAGACTGTTCTGTTCTTTACCCAAGTCCTATAAAGTCATCATGTACCACAACATCTATACAAAATATCTGAGAACATTAACATGAAAAATACAGTCAACTTCTATCTGGAAGATGATGGGTAAACAGTTCCACAACCCAAATAATCTTTTATTAATCTTAAAACATGTAACCTAATTAGTTGATTCCATTTATAGTGAGTGAGTGAGTTTAGTCTTATGCCGGATTTAGCAATATTCCAGCAATATCATGGTAAGGGACACCAGAAATGGGCTTCACACATTGTACTCATGTGGGGAATCGAACCGGGTCTTCAGCACCCTCCGCCCTACATTTATACAATGAGTAAACACTTTAACTACTAGGCTACCCCTCCGCCCCTACATTTATACAATGAGTCACCAACATATTATAATCTACATATACCATTCGTCACCAGCATGTATAATCCACTTATACCATGAGTCACCAACATGCATAATCCACTTATACCGTGGGTCACCAACATGTATAATCTACTTATACCATGAGTCACCAACATGTATAATCTACTTATACCATGAGTCACCATCATGTATAATCTACTTATACAATGAGTCACCAACATGTATAATCTACTTATACCATGAGTCACCAACATGTATAATCTACTTATACCATGAGTCACCAACATGTATAATCTACTTATACCATGAGTCACCAACATGTATAATCTACTTATGTAAGTCACCACATGTATAATCCACTTATAATGAGTCACCAACATGTATAATCATGTATAATACTTATACCATGAGTCACCAACATGTATAATCCACTTATACCATGAGTCACCATCATGTATAATCTACTTATACCATGAGTCACCAGCATGTATAATCTACTTATACCATGAGTCACCAGCATGTATAATCTACTTATACCATGAGTCACCATCATGTATAATCTACTTATACCATGAGTCACCATCATGTATAATCCACTTATACCATGAGTCACCAACATGTATAATCTACTTATACCATGAGTCACCAGCATGTATAATCCACTTATACCATGAGTCACCAACATGTATAATCTACTTATACCATGAGTCACCAACATGTATAATCTACTTATACCATGAGTCACCAACATGTATAATCTATTTATACCATGAGTCACCAGCATGTATAATCCACTTATACCATGAGTCACCAACATGTATAATCTACTTATACCATGAGTCACCAACATGTATAATCTACAACATATATAATCTACTTATAAAATGAGTCACCATCATGTATAATCTACTTATACCATGAGTCACCATCATGTATAATCCACTTATACCATGAGTCACCAACATGTATAATCTACTTATACCATGAGTCACCATCATGTATAATCCACTTATACCATGAGTCACCAACATGTATAATCTACTTATACCATGAGTCACCAACATGTATAATCAACTTATACCATGAGTCACCAACATGCATAATCTACTTATACCATGAGTCACCATCATGTATAATCCACTTATACCATGAGTCACCAACATGTATAATCTTCTTATACCATGAGTCACCAACATGTATAATCCACTTATACCATGAGTCACCAACATGTATAATCAAATTATACCATGAGTCACCAACATGAAAAACTAAATTATACCAAATGTATTCCACTACTATTCTACTACTAGTTTCAAACTTCAATGTAATTCCAGTCAAACCACAAGTCTACTTGTATGATACCAGCGTTTAAAATTCCGACCTGCCCGACCGTCCGGAACGGTCTATTTTCATCTCGGACGGTCAAATTTCAAAAGAAGCCTGTCCGGTGGTCTGGTAGATATTTTTACCCCTTACAGTAAATATTTCATATCAGACAGGTTCTCTTGTCGTCAGTTTGAGGTGTTTACGGTATTATGATGATTATGTGAAACTACTTACGATTGGACAGTTCATGTTCCGATAACCAATCACAACACGTGTACTTTCAGTTTACCTAAACTCGGTGCATTGCCTGTTAGTGCTATGTAGTTCATTCCGATGCCTACAATCAGTAGCCTGACTAACCTGATTTTGTTTGTTTTTTATTGTTGAAAACCGGACAGGCAAGTTTGTATCCGGACTGGTAATTTTTTAAAGTTACCAGTCCGGCTGTCTAGCTTGGAATTTTGGGAGTTTTAAACAATGATGATACAGAGCGTACACTCCAATTTGCATGCCTACATACTTACACTACAAACTGAAATGTTAAGGACCAACTGACCCTGGCAAGACAGATTAACTGCAGTATAACAGGAAGGTATCCATAACTTTTTGTGAGCAGTATATATGGGTCCTGCATCTACAGATAATTCACTTGTGTAACAATGACACAGGCTACATGGGGGAGTCATGTGCATGCAACACTGTATAAGTTTCGGGCAAAATTCTCAACAATGCTGCTGTTCCATGTGGAAGACAAGAAACATCCCATGTTTTTGATAGCCCTAAGCTTCACCTCCCTGAGCTAACAGACAACTCGGATTTGTTCTAGCTAGTTTTTTGCAGGTTTTGTTATGGCACAGCATTAGTTATGAGTTCATTGACATCAGTATTTATATAGTTATCTGTCTCTCCACCAGATGCTGCTGCTGCTTCTTAAAGAGATAATCAGTTGTTAGGGACACTGTTTACACGCTAGGTGATGTATGACTTATCGCATACATGGTGTATATAAGAAATTCTTGTAATTATATTTGTATAGTCAACCTGTGCAGATTCAAAACAGAATAAGGTGAATACCACAGATTCTCTATTATTTAGCGATAAAGACAGAGACGTCATTCACTTAAAGCTGGGCAACAAACAATCTGGCACCACACTAAAAAATAACCCTGAGTGTATTTTGGATACAAGCAGACTCCGATTAGCAGCTATGTGCTTCAATTTTCAGCATGTCTACATCCTTGTACTCTTGTGAATATATAGAACATCAAAGCGAACGTGTGTTCTTCACATTTTGTGGATGTCATTATTCTAAGAAAATGTGCTAGGTACTAGTGGAGGTTGTGCGTATCATTGTGAATGTTTTTATGTCCCAGTGAATATTTTATATGTCATCGATGGGTGCTGTCTACCCATCCTAGTACATGTTTTGTATGTCAAAGTCGTTGTCTATGCATTCCAGTACATATATTTCATATGTCAAAGTCGTTGTTTATGCATTCTATTACAAATGTTTTGTATGTCAAAGTTGCTGTTGCCTGCACATTATATAAATGTTATTTCCACATACTATAAATGTTTTGTATGTCAAAGTTGACATCTACACATTCTAGTAAATATGTTTTGCATGTTCTTTTAAGAACATCCAACAGTTTTCACCAACAATACCAAAATATGTGATTCACTGTGGACCAGGAAGACAACTGTCCTATATAAACCTTTAAACCAATGATAAATAGCAATATCAATACAAGTTATTACAACAATATCTCTGACAAGAAGGCCTATCAATTCCAGTATGGCTGACTGTCTTATGACTGATACTATGATTCAATACTATGTAAATCTATTCATGTGGATATCTCCACAACTGTTGACAACAAGTAGTACTCCGACACTGCTGGACAAGTCATCACAGTGCACAACCTGACACAAATAGCAGCCCTTGGCAACGCAGCCACAAGTCTTCTCCACCGCTATTCCTCCTGGAAACTCCCTCCACAGTGACTAATACCTCAGAAAATTGCTCCTGTCTATAAATAAGCCCTAACCTAGTGAATTCCTGTGGATAGTTGCTGGATCAAGGAAGAAATCACCGCATTACTTTGCCATGATGAAACTTCAAAAATGGACTGGTAAACAAGCTGGTAATTAAATACCATTAGCCATGAGATGGAAGAATCGCCTACCCGTTACACTGATACGACATGAGTGAATACCGTCAGTGTCTGTCTAAAAGCTCTCACTACAAATATAGCAAATCTATGAACATCAAACGGAACTAATTGTCTAATAGCATCTATTTCAGGTTTAGTTCTTTTTCAAAGCTGATACTGATGATGTTATGGATATAATTACGATAACAGCAGCATGTTCAATGCCAGTATAAAAGATCTTTCAGAAGCATGATGCCTCAAGATCATGAAACTCCTTTCTAAAGTACAAAAAACATATCTTTCCCAATAAAATATCTAATGAAAATACATTTATCCATCGTTACCATGGATACTGGGTTCCAATGCACATGTGGAAAAGCATATTATTAACAAACATTCGAATTCAAGCCTCCTCTTTACTGAAGTTGTACTAAGAGGTCTAATTGCATTTCTTTGGGTTATGAGTGAGTGAATTATGTTTGCATGACTTTCAACAATATTCCACCAATATTAAGTGGGACAAAAGGAATGGCCTCACACATGGTGCCTATGTTGTGATTCAAACCAGGACCTTCAGTGCCAGTAGCAAACACATGTACCACCTGGCCACACAGCATCTCTCTTTCCCATGGTAACACTACTTAGTGCAAAAGCACACCTTAAGAAATAGGAAAATTCCATTTCTATTGAAATACATTTCCATCGCAAACAAGTCAGTTTATCTAGAAAGAATGAACAATACCTGGGCATAAAAAAGAATATCCACTTAACATTAAATTATGGCTTTTAGGCAACAATTTCGGTATTAATCTCCTAAAAGCTTTATGCAAGTTGTCCCGCTGCCAAGTATCAGCAAAGACACTGATATGTCAAAAGGTTACGTGAGCTTATAAGCTCAGCCTGTGGACCAAGGTTCCTCAGACAATGGATAACATAAGCAATATTTATGATCTTGAGCTTAAGCTCAGCAGGTCATGGATAATATATGTGACATAACCCCATCTTTACCTTTTAGACAAGAGGGATAATTAGTACATATCACACAGCCCATGAGCTGTGACACAGGAACAGTTCTTACACTGAAAAACAGCCTGAAAAGAAAAAGATGCTTGAAATGTGACATGTCTAAACATGTTAAAGGTAGCCATCAAGCGATACTCAAAGGTTGGAAGACCAAAAGAAACACATGACCTTAACCCTTTCAACACCGCAGGCCGCTTAAGCGGCCACAACGTTATGAGTCCCCAGACACCGGAGGCCGCTTATGCGGCCAGGCAGTAGTCACGTCAAAATCAGACATAATTTTAGGAACCTACCTGACTTATGATTCATATATTAAATCTATCACATTTCACAATGTCTGAAAACACTTATTAAATTTAAATTTATCATATATTATCAGCAGAATTAAAATTATAAACTATTTTTCGCAATGTTCTTGAAAACAACGATTCTCGGACACATGCTTCGGCAGCGGGTCCACAATAACATTGTCAAAGAGCAAAGTAACGATGTTTCGAGGAATTCATTAAATAAATTGAATAAACTAATGAATAAAATCAACAACAACATTCATAAAAGTTGTCAAACGTACATATAAAATTATTATTTCCATCTTTTTGTGCGATCATGTAATGTAAGTCAAGTCACTGACAAGTGACATCCCGGCTCTCGCCGCCGCCTCAATCTTCACGCTCGGACACGATGTTTAATGCGAAAATATATACATGAAGCATTTTTGTCACAGGTCATAACCTACCACGATACGTCCAATAAGTTCCATAATTTACGTATAGGTAGCGATTTCTTGCTTAATATGTTCAAAATAGCATTATTTTCCCCAAAACTTTCGTCTAAATCTAAAAGTTTTCGTTTACGAGGACGTCATCCATTGCCGTAATATGATTGGCTGCCTTAGGTCACGTGTCTGATTTTGACCAATCACGACCCTTATAGCAGACTGTAGCGAAAAAGCGTCATTAGAAACCAATTTTTATCCAATAAAATCGCTTCTTACAACTGTGAAAATACTCTTGGCAAGGGTTCAGTGATATTGTTGATGTTCAGAGCTTTCGAACGATACCCGACATCAGACGATTCGCCTCCCATGTTATTCATACGACGCTTCGAAAACGGAGGTATTTTCCGTTGTTATGTCATGTTACCGAGCGGAAAGCCACAGATATCGGGAAATAGGCGACCATACATATTATTTAAGAAATATTTTTTATAATAGTTTTCTGAATACGTAAAAATGAAAATAGAAAAGAAAAAGGCACGGGCATGTTATGACATGTCACAAATGGAAAAAAATCGCCATAGTTTTTGCTTCTTTCGTGGTTTATCTGGACGTTATAAATGTAAGCTTGCGTGTTCATTAAAAATTCATTTTATTTAAGTTGTAGTTGTATTATTTGAATAATATTATAAAAATAAACTTCATATTTATCAACAGTAAGATTAGATCTTTTAAATGGTGTATGGGATGTAGTAGCAATAACGTTTTACAAGCTTATAATTTCCTTCATAAACATAGGCTTCATCTATGACCTCAGAGTCTCTGGGAACTCGGTGTCATGGCAGTAAATGCCTCTGGTTGACTGGTGTTGAAAGAGTTAATACATCACTACAGAATTCTTTATTGAACTGGAGTGAGTGAGTGAGTATGGATTTATACCGCTTTTAGCAATATTCCAGCAAATATCACGGCAGGGATCCCAGAAATGGGCTTCACACATTGTACCCATGTAGAGAATCAAACCCAGGTCTTCGACGTGACGAACCAAGGCTTTAACCCATTAGGCTACCACACCTCCCTCCTGAACTAGATGTCAGAGTTAAAATTTACAGTTATATGTGTAGTTTACAAAACTAGTTGCTGACACAGTTGTGTTAGGCTCATCTTGGGAACATGTCATTTTTCGGCATGAGTGTTTGATGGCTACCTTTAAGAGCAGGATTATACACAAAGAAGGAACATAGCAGATAGTTTATGTTTTTGTTTGTTGTTTAAAGGTGCACTCAGCAATATTCCAACTATAGGATGACAGTCAGTAACTAATCGAATCTGGACCAGTGACTAATATCATGAGCATTGATTTACATACACATTGGATGACCACCCTTTCCTGCTGGTTACCTCCTTGGGCATGTATGGCTTGTTGAAGAACAGTTCTGATCTGATTCTTCATGGTGAGAAAGGTAAAGGAGGTTTATTTCATAAATTGTAAGTTATGTGTATTAAAGTGAGTGAATGAGTATTGTTTTACGCCGCTTTTAGCAATATTCCAGCAATATCATGGTGGGGAACACCAGAAATGGGCTTCACACATTGTAACCCTATAACCAGTTTGAGGTAAAACGCTAAGAAAACTTATTTGACTGTTACTTTGCCGTCCAAGTAAGCAATGCTCTGATTGGTCTGATGATAGATCATTCTGATATTGCCTGTAACAGGATGTCCTAAAAAGTTTGTTTGGTGGCAGCAAGAACTAAGAATTTTATTTTAATGAGATTAAACTGCTCTTTGGATACCTTATGGGCAGAAAGTGTCAGAAATGGGCTTTCCTTTTTCTTTCTAACCAGAAGTCTATATTTATCTATGCTTGTTGTAGCCTAGTGGTTAAAGCTTTCGCTCATGAGATCCGGGTTCGATTCCCCACATGGGTACAATGTGTGAAGCCCCTTTTTGGTGTCCCCAGCGGTGATAATGCTGGAATATTGCTAAAAGCAGCGTAAAACTAAACTCACTCACTCACTTGTTGTAGCGACTGAATACACTCCTGGTTCTTGGCTGATTGCATGCCATTGTAACCTGTTTGTGTGGCTCATGACATCAATCAATGGTTTCTTTCATTCAGTCTTGAATAAGTACACATTACTGTCACACAGCTGGAATATTGCTGAACATGCTGAACTCAGGATAAAAACACACACAAACAACACGAAGAAAAACAAGATTCTGGTAAAATGAAAAACAGTCAAATTCGTCATTGAATTCATCATAAAAATACTGTTATGGGCAGGCAAAAATTATCAAAATAATCACAATGAACTTTATTCATAACTTGAAAAAAATCCTACTCAAGGAATTGGAGCCATATTTTTTAAATATATTGATGCAATAATACACTTTACCAAAGTCTTGTCGCAAGAGTGAGTGAGTGAGCTTAGTTTTATGCCGCACTCAGCAATATTCCAGCTATATGGCGGCGGTCTGTAAATAATTGAGTCTGGACCAGACAATCCAGGGATCAACAGCATGAGCATCGATCTACGCAACTGGGATACAATGACATGTGTCGACCCAGTCAGCAAGCCTGACCACCCGATCCCGTTAGTCGCCTCATACGAGAAGCATGGGTTACTGAAGATCAATTCTAACCCGGACCTTCATGGGTACTTGTCGCAAGAGAACATTATGGGGACCTTACCTTTATGAATGAAGGTTCTCTGTCTGGGGACTCTGAGCTGGGAAGCCTATCCTTCCACACTGAGGGCATACTTATAGCTAATCCACTGTTATCTCCTATAGGTGCGAAGTCAGGAACCAAGGAGGCTGGCTTCTCATCTGTTGTTATACTGTACTTCCGTATCACATCCTTATCTTTGTCCTTATCCTTGGAACCATGGCCTTTCCTTTGTAACACACTGGCTGAGCTTGCACTTCGTAGAATGGGTTTCTTGGGGGCAGGGACACTGAGGAGATGGTCTGTACACTCCAGAGAAGGAACTGGAGAGTGGCGATGAGGAGTGGAGGGAGCTGAAGAGAACACTGTCGCATGTTTGCGGGAGTCGGGACTAAGTAAATTGTTTGCATCATCAGTTGTTTCCTCATCATCATCCGTCGACTGCTCCACTATACTCTCCTCAATGTTGCTTCCTGAGGAGAGAATGTTCTCTGAGCGGGACTTGGGTTTCGTCCCTTCCTCAGATATCCGGAAGTCGTCATCAAGACTTCCTTCTCGGTCCTCCTTGGACAAGATAGGAGCACTCTGAGACTGGTTGGAGTCCATGACTTGGGGAAAGTCAGACATCTCCCTAGTCTTACTGCCACTAGGGTCACTTTTGGATTTCTGTTTTAGAGATTTACCATTTTTCCGATCACCAGGATCGTTACTCTCTCCTACAACACTTTCCATAACATCTTGGTAAGTGGGATCATCCCCTGCCTCACTGGCACAGAGCTGACTGTCAGCTAGAGACAGCTGACTGTGTTTCTGGTCATCCTCACTCTCTCCCGAGGAGGACTTTAAAGCTCCAAAACCATTACTATCCACGGAACCTTCTTCCCGGAATGTAGCTTTCCTATGAGGGGGATGTGTGATAAAACGAACAGGAGACACTTTCTGACCAGCACCACCCTGGTTAGGTTCACGGCGCTGGGATCGTTTGTTAGACTGGTCGTCACTTCTCCCTGCTTCCTCTCTTCCATACATTTGCTGGACTCGACCTAATGTAGCCAAAGTTGTGATTCCAGTCCGTCTTTTAGGACATGGAGCAGTGGCAGCTAACTTCAGGAAAGGGGAGTTACGACCAATTGGATGATAAGTGAAAGTACTAACTTGAGGGCTGGAGCCTTCCCCCTCACCAACACCTTCATCATCTCCAGATTTTTCAATATTCAGTCGAACAAAAGATCGACTTGTCTTGATATCATCTCCTCGCTGATCGTCACTTTCTGGTGTTCTCTCACGTAGACCAATAAGGTCTGGGCTATCTGCACTGCCTGCACTCTCTGCTAGATCTTCTCTCACCAGCACGTCAGGCCCATCAGTGCTGCTCTCTCCTGTCAGGGCCTCCATCTCAAGGTCAACAGAATCCTGAGACTGTACCATTGCAACAGACTCTAAAACTTGTCTCTCTGTAGGATCTGAAGCCATATCTGTTGGGTATTCCTCCTGAGGTCCTTCCTGTGCTGTGTCTGATTCAGTCTGATTACAAAAATCAGCTTCGGAGCCACAAGCATCGGCTTCTGACTCCATGGGACTTGTTGGTTTCGCTCTGTCTGGGAGTGCATCAGATGCCTCTGGAATGTTAGCACTTCTGTGTTCTGTGCTATACTTTCCACCACTTTTGAGTTTGTCTGTAAGCTGTTTCAAACTGCGACTTCGGTTCCTTGAAAAGGCAGATCGCGGCTCATCCACTATGGGAGAACCCACGACAGGTGACGCAGAAGGAGATGTGTTTGTTGACTGGGACTTTCCTGGGGATGCATGAGACCTCAATCCATGCATTCGACCATAGGTTTTCGGGAAATCGACTTTGTTGAGGTTCATGATATCTTCCATTATCGACTTAATATCACCTCGGCCAGGGTCAGTCTTTGACCTTGGACTTGTGGACCGGCTGCCGGTAAACGATGGCAGCTTTGGTCGCGTGATTTTCGGTGAAAACGAACTTGACTTTGGTATAGATAATTTGGGCTGTTCCTCCTCAATTTTTTCGTCCATCGTATGTCGATTTTATAAGTCATGGGAAAGCCGCAAGAAAGTATTGTGTCTACAACCAGGGAATACAGATACCATGGTAGAGAGATCAACAGAACGAAAAATCAGAATTTTGACCGAAGAAAGGGTTCAGAAAACTGGTTTGAGAGGGACAGGATCCAATAGATTATCAGAAACGAACTTAAGCAAACTGTGTCCTTTCACATTTTGGTATAGTGTTCCACAGGAATGGATAGAAATGTTTCCACCACAGTTCTGACTTGTTTGTCATCTTAGCAGGAACATTCCACGAGTTGCCAACACTTGAAACCATTCTTCTCTCTCATGATCTGAAACAAGCAGAAACTGCAAATGAATGATCACATAATAATACAGTAATAATTAATCAAATAATTAATCACCTACCCATTCAATCAAACTTCTGGATGAATAAAAGTACAAAATGCAGACCTTTATTATCATAGACAATCATGACAGACTGTTTGTCAGAAAATTGTACTTCTAAAATTTGTTTACATCTTATCCTCAAATATAATCAGGGACTTATCTAGATCTTATCATAGGCCGAAATCATGCTCCATTTCTGAAGCAATTGTCAGCAACAATTCCAAAACCAAGAAATTGCGAAGGTATGTTATGTATTAACTAATACTGGCAGAGGTGACTAGCATTTCACCGCCAACAGTACCAATAAAATATGAAGCCAGGGGTGGAAATAACCCATTGCCCGACGTCCGAGTCCAGTGTTTTTTTCTGTCGGGCAAACAAATTTGTATATCACACTATACCGGTGTCCAGTTGACTTTCCAATGTTAATTATGTTGTTTATTTAAAAAATCAACAAGAAAACGGCTGGTATAGTGGAAAATTTATCAGGGCAAGTGATTTTACATGTGCCACTGTACCGGAGTACACTTGCAATTTTAAAGTTATTTCCATCCCTGGAAGCATTGGGTAAAATAATAAATTCCCACAAATTTCTTAAAATAAAGGTAGTGGGGAAAGTTCTCCAAAAATTGAACAAACACACTCTTCCAATTGTGTTTTGGCTCTGGAAACCTTGTTCAAATCCTTGAAAATCATGATTTGATGATGCCTCTTATTGTAAGAAAAAATTAACAAGACAATATTTGATCTAAGTAATAAAAGAATATGTTTCAGAAATGTTGATTATAAAAACCACACATATAAATAACAGGGCTTCTAAACATGCTGATCTCAATTTCCCTGCCCACTCCCATGAAAATCAAATGGTTGTTCCCCAGTATCAACTAGGACAGTGAAGGTAATTATTTTTTGCCAATTAATGTTAAATCTTTAAACAACAAAGTTAAAATGGCTGAAAGTGAAATCTGTCACCTGTTGTACTACATGAGAAGGTCAGGGTCATTAAGGTGTGATACACTCCAACAATAATAGGTTTGCGATTAGCGAAAGATATTTTAAAATGACATTTTTCTCAGCCATTTAAAGAGAAATGTTTGAAGAAATATACATTTAAGTTAAAAGCTTAAATACAGCGCCTCGGTACAAAATATTATATCACTGACAACTTGAGCTAACAAAGATACAATGTGAACTTCATATTCAAGTGTCTGGACAAACAACTCTGTTTATTTTTCACTTAGGTTATCTTTCAAGGGCAGATAACTCTGCTACAGAAAACAAATAATTGACATGACCTATTTTCATCTTATGTTTTCAAACATATATCGGCTATCTTATCTTTTAAGCTGTCTTGACACTCCTTAACATGATAAGGAAACATGAAGATTGTATATTCTAAAACATGTAGAACTATCCTTAAATATGTCCTAAAATCTGTCTAAAACGACTTGCCTGGAGGGTTTATTCATGTTGAACATGGACACTTCAATAATTATTTTTTGTCACCATATGATCAAAATATTGACGATGTGACATTACAATTTCAACTAGACACTCATTCATGTTATATTTTAGTAAATCCGTCAGTTGGTAAAGACAATCAGGTACACAAAAACTAGGCCATACCGTAAGGAATAAAGTGAACGAGAAGATTGAAATACACTAGACTGACTAAACTCCCAAGTTATTGCCACATCAACAATGGACTCAATGTCCAAAGATGAGAAATAAAACCAATAAAAACAATACATGACAGCTGCCTTACCAGAGACAGAGGAGGGGAAGGGGGAGAGAAGAAAGGGAGAGGATATGCTTTGTTTCTTGTTTAACACCACTCTCAGCCATATTACAGCTACATGGCGACAGTCTGTAAATCATCCAGTCTGGACCAGCCATTCCAGTGATCAACACCATGGGCATCAAACTACGCAATGAGGATACGTTGCCAACCAAGTCAGCAAGGCTTGCCACCTAATCTCGTTACTCGCCAAACACTTAGTCTTAGTTAGCCTCACAAGCACGGGTTGCTGTAGATCAGTTCTACCCAAATCTTCACAGGTTTAGAGAAAGACTGACTGACTGAGTTTGGTTTTACGCCGCTTTTAGCAATATTCCAGCAACATCACGGCGGGGGACACCAGAAATGGCTTCACACATTGTACCCATGTGGGCATTCGAACCCGGGTCTTCGGCGTGACGAGCCAATGCTTTAACCATTAAGCTACCCCACGGCCCCGTTTAGAGAAAGAAAGAGATTGGGTGGATAGAGAGATGCCATGACTAATAACAGATATATAACAGTAATATTGAAGAGTCTGGAATTCTTCAATATCAAATTCTTTGGGACAGTATATGTGTAAAAAATAGTTATCTTTACGACCGTCATCAACATCAACAAACAACTTCATGAGTAATGTGACAAAAGAGGATGGACCATTAATTGAAAGACAGCAATGTCACAGACAAAGAGATGGCTTGCTCAAATGCTTAAAGCAAATTCAAGACAATAAGGGCAACCATGTTAGCACAGAAATATTGGTTGCACTTATTTACCCTGTCACATCATACAATGGGAAGCGTTGTCAATATCATTGGTCTCACCAGAGAAAGGCAATCAAACTCCACCAAAGGCATTCCTCAGGACACATTCTGCATTTTGGGATGATCAAGTTACACACTTATGTGTGCCTAAATGTCTGAATAATCTTGGTAATGGATCAAAAAGACATTTTCAATATGGCTTTCATGGCAGCCATGTTTAAAATGGGATTAGAATTATGTGAGCAACAAAGCTTTGAACAATTCACTGAACAAGTCAACTCACCTGTGTTCAAAAATAAAAGATTTGTTCATGTTATGGTGGATGTAACGCAAGGTTGCATAGACGTCAACCCACACAACACCACAGACAGAAAAATTATATCTCAATTTCTGCATGAAAAGTAGCACATGGTACTTGAACACTGAACATACAAAGTCTTTCAGTCAATCTTATCAACTGTTTTTCACTGATAAGGATTCAAGGTCAGACAGATCCATGCACACCTTACAGCAGTTCTCAGGCAACTCCGTATGTACCTGTACCAGCTGTTGTGAGACAAATGTGAATGTACCTGTACCAGAAATGTCAGACAAATATGTATGGACCTGTACCAGGTAAAAAATCTATATGAACATGTACCATAGATCTGTATGTACATGTACCAGATGTTGTCAGATCTGTATGCACCTGCACCAAGTGCTGTCAGACATATCTGTACGAACCTGCACCAAGTGTTGTCAGACATATCTGTACGAACCTGCACCAGGTGTTGTCAGACATATCTGTATGTACCTGCACCAGGTGTTGACAGACATATCTGTATGTACCTGCACCAGGTGTTGACAGACATATCTGTATGTACCTGTACCAGGTGTTGTCAGACATATCTGTATGAACCTGCACCAGGTGTTGTCAGACATATCTGTATGTACCTGCACCAGGTGTTGACAGACATATCTGTATGAACCTGCACCAGGTGTTGTCAGACATATCTGTATGTACCTGCACAGACATATCTGTATGTACCTGCACCAGGTGTTGTCAGACATATCTGTATGAACCTGCACCAAGTGTTGTCAGACATATCTGTATGTACCTGCAACCTGCACATAGTGTACCTGTCAGGTGACATATCTGTATGAACCTGCACCAGGTGTTGTCAGACATATCTGTATGTACCTGCACCAGGTGTTGACAGACATATCTGTATGAACCTGCACCAAGAGTTGTCAGACATATCTGTATGTACCTGCACCAGGTGTTGACAGACATATCTGTATGTACCTGTACCAATTGTTGTCAGACATATCTGTATGGACCTGTACCAAGTCTTGACAGACATATCTGTATGAACCTGCACCAAGTGTTGTCAGACATATCTGTATGTACCTGCACCAAGTGTTGTCAGACATATCTGTATGAACCTGCACCAGATGTTGTCAGACAAATCTGTATGAACCTGTACCAAGTATTGTAAGACAGATCTGTATGTACCTGTACCAGATGTTGTCAGACACATCTGTATGAACCTGCACCAAGTGTTGTAAGACATATCTGTATGAACCTGTACCAAGTATTGTCAGAAATAGCTGTGTGAACCTGCACCAGATGTTGTCAGACATATCTGTATGAACCTGCACCAAGTGTTGTCAGACATATCTGTATGAACCTGCACCAAGTGTTGTCAGACATATATCTGTATGAACCTGCACCAAGTGTTGTCAGACATATGTGTATGAACCTGCACCAGATGTTGTCAGACATATCTGTATGTACCTGTACCAATTGTTGTCAGACATATCTGTTTGAACCTGCACCAAGTGTTGTCAGACATATCTGTATGAACCTGCACCAAGTGTTGTCAGACATATCTGTATGAACATGTACCAAGTGTTGTCAGACACATCTGTATGAACCTGTACCAATTGTTGTCAGACATATCTGTTTGAACCTGCACCAAGTGTTGTCAGACATATCTGTATGTAACTGTCACAAGCGTTTTCAGACAGATCTGTATGTACCAGTGCATAGTGCTGTCAGCTTTGTATGTTCCTGTCCCAGGTGTTGACAGATCTGTATGAACGTGTACAAGTTGACCTCAGACAACTTGTATGTACCCGTTGTGACCCAGGTACAAATCTTTATGTACCTGTACCAGGTGTTGACAGATCTGTATGAACGTGTACAAGATGACCTCAGACAACTTGCATGTACCTGTTGTGACCCAGGTACAAATCTATATGTACCTGTACCAGGTGTTGACAGATCTGTATGAACCTGTACAAATTTGACCTCAGACAACTTGTATGTACCTGTTGTGACCCAGGTACAAATCTTTATGTACCTGTACTAGGTGTTGACAGATCTGTATGAACCTGTACAAGATGACCTCAGACAACTTGTATGTACCTGTTTTGATCCAGACACAAAGTGCCAAAGTGAGTCCATCCTACAAGATGAGGCCTTTCGAGTACATTCTGATCTCTGCGATGTAACGAAGGACTCACGCAACTGGGGTGGGAGTTTCCACAGGAAATGGCTCTACATGAATGGAATAACTCAAGTAATATACCTGCTGCCTGTTAGGAGCTGTTTATTTACAGTTTTATTATCAGTCAGCTGCGAGTGGAAAGCTACACTTGAAATCTATTTTAGTGGATCGTGAATTCAACTTTGTAAGGTGGTGGTGGAATTGGGTTTAACATCGTGCTTGAGAATATTTCGCTCATATGATGACGTGCATGCATGTGTATGTGTATGTGCGGCTGCTTGTACTTGCCCAGACTTTAAGCTGGTTTATAGTGCTAGCCCACTGAGATACCATGCCGCAGTGAAGCATGAATACCCAACCCAGACACATTATACTGACTCCGAGTCGACCAGTCCTAATTGTACCCATTAATGCCGAGCGCCAAGCAGGGACCAACAAGTACCATATTGTAACGTCTTTTTGGTATGACGCGGTCGGGGATCGAACCCGAGACCTTCCGCTCTCCAGGCTGACGCTCTAACCACTACACCACGGAGGCGGTAACTTTGTAAGGAGGCAGTTAATGACTTTATATGCCAGTTTTCTACAGGGCAGTAGAAACTGGGCTCTGACAGAAGATGTTAACAAATGAAGATTTTACTACAAAATTTCTTCATCATGATAATCTGACAAAACATGTTTAGGCTGAAATATAGTATTTCTGCTGTAGGTCCCTAGATACCTGATGGAGTGGAGTGATGAGCAAGCATAATGTAATGTTCAAGATTATTGCACTTTTGCAACAACATGCATGCATGTCAACTTTGTAAACATGTCTGGATTCTTTCTATTTATCTTTCTTAGATATATGAACATCTACTCTGTAAACCTTGCTGGATTCTTTCTATTTATCTGTTTTGGAAGCATAAACGTCTACTTTGTAAACATGTCTGGATTCTTTCTTGGAATCATGCATGCATGTCAACTTTGTAAACAAGGCTAGATTCTTTCTATTTTTCTTTCTTAGATACATGGATTCTTGGATTCCTTTTCTTGAAAAATGCTTGATTAAACAATATTCCATCAATATCATGCCTAGAGACACCTAAAATGGGCTTCACACATTGTTCTCAAGGATCTGAACCCGTGCAGATAGAACATTGTAACCGCAAGGCCACCCTGCAACATGTGTGTAATGATCCATGTTGAGAGCATACACAGACATCTGACCCATGAAGATCCGGGTTAGAATTGGTCTTCAGTAACCCAATTCTTGTCGTAAGCGGCGACTAACGGGATTAGGTGGTCTGGCTCACTGACTTGGTTGACACATGTCATCGTATCCCAGTGAGTGTGAGTATGGTTTTTATGTCGCTTTTAGCAATATTCCAGCAATATCACGGCAGGGGACACCACAAAAGGGCTTCACACAATGTGCCCATGTGGGGAATCGAACCCGGGTCTTCGGCGTGACGAGCAAACGCTTTAACCACTAGGCTACCCCACCGCCCCCATCGTATCCCATTTGCGCAGATCAATACTCATGCTGTTGATCACTGGATTGTCTGGTCCTGACTCGAGTATTTACAGACAGCTGCCATATAACTGGAATAGTGCTGAGGGAGGTGTAAAACTAAACTCAAAGAGACATATATTTAGACAAGTAATGGAATCTCACTGCAAAATCTTCACTAGTACTATGGCAACCTTGTGGGACTAGCATCAGTGCTAGCAGTGAGAGAGTGAGTTTAGTTTTAACTTTTAGCAATATTCCAGCAATATCACTACAGGGGACACCAGATATGGGCCTCACACATTGTGCCTATGTGGGGAATTGAACCCAAGTTTTGGCATGACAAGCGAACACTTTAACCACTAGGCTACCCTACCACCCCTCAGTGCACGGAAACAGACAGACTAAAAGTAAAGGACATTATAAATGTCTGAGGGATGTGTTTGACTTTCAGGCTAACTGAATTCAGCTTCTCATTATATAGAATTCATCTTCAGCAACCCATGCTTATCGTAAGAGGCGACTAACAGGATCAGTTGGGCAGGCTCACTGATGTGGTTGACACATGTCATTGTATGCCAATTGTCTAGATTGATGCTCATGTTGTTGATCACTGGATTGTCTGGTCTAGACTTGATTATTTACACACCACCACCATAAAGATTGAATATTATTGAATGCGACATTAAACGACAAACAAAACAAAAAATCTTATGTTAGATCAGTTGGTTTACAAAAAAATGTCTTAACCTCAAGATAAATATAAATAACTTTCAACTTTCAGATTAATACTGCCACTTATTAACAAACAACTTCAAAAGGAAGAGTAATTGCACAACATTACAGAAAGATAATTGATTAGATCTTTTGTTCAAATAAATAGAGAATCCTCACCCAAGTGTCTTCTGATATCAATTATATCAACACGAGTTGATAAAGTTACAAATATCCGAGGCTTGCCGAGGATATTTTTACTTTATCAACGAGTGTTGATATATTTGATATCAGAAGACACGAGGGTGAGATTCTATTTATCATCCAGAGTCACTCTTCATTAATTTTCAATGAAAAATGTACACCTCTGAACATGGTACTGCCATTAGACTTGCAGTGCAGCGATGTCATAGCATTGTGATGTCATCAAGTACATGACGTCATAGCATTGTCAGGGCATTGTACAAAATCTACTGTCAAAACGATATCTCCTAGGAGATATCGTTTGATCTCACACAAGCGATATCTCCTGTGGAACACAGTTTGGGATGATAAAGATTATTACGGGTATAACAGAACCATTTCCTACAAAAACTGGTTATAAAACGTCTTTTTACATTTCACCAGATCTAATTGCAAAATAATTGTCCAAAAATAAAACTGTCAAAGGCTGTTATATATCATTTTAAGTTTAAGTCATTTTTGTCAGCCTTGAAAAGCAACTGAAAAACATATAAGGCCTTGCCAAATAGATAAAAAACCCATTTCCTTCTAACACTAAGTTACAGGATTCTTGGGTTCTGGTTAACATGGTTCATGCAGCAGCAATCAATATTTCAGCAATATCTGCTCACAAAAGTCTCACAAGATGCATAGTACATGCATCAACTGTATGATGTACCTATGTTTCAAAACAGAATGTTTGAAGGAACTGACAGCACCATCTCATTCCACAGTTTAGTAACAGAGACAAGTACAGCAAACAAGGCATCAATCTAATACAGGTGAGAAAATGTTGTCTTGCACTGATGTCAGCCATACTGCTGCTGCTGCATCGTGGCATCCAGTAAATAATCAAGTCTGGGAGAGGGAATACTGCATCCGATAACATGTGCAACGATCCCTGGCATCAGGGTATTATTACACATAATTACCTAGGTCACATATAGTACCCAATATAGCCTCCATGTTGGTCCAATCTTAGACCTTAAGAGTACTGGGTGCTGTTGCAACCTTAGCGCTAAGACTACCTTAAGTCTATGTTAAGGTATGTGAGTTACGATCACCTTAGCCCTAAGATCACTTTGTACAACGGCATCCTGGTGCTTATCTTGGGTATATTCTGATGCTAATAATAGTGTTATCATTCTGGGTGCCAGTGTACAATAGGGGTCATATATAGTACTCCATATAGCCCCATGTCAATCCAATTTTAGACCTTAGGGTACTGGTGCCTATCGTACCCGTGAAGATCCGGGGTAGAAAAGGTCTTCAGCAACCCATGTGCTTGCCATAAAAGGCGACTATGCTTGTCGTAAGTGGCGACTAACGGGATTGGGTGGTCAGGCTCGCTGACTTGGTTGACACATGTCATCGGTTCCCAATTGCGCAGATCGATGCTCATGCTGTTGATCACTGGATTGTTTGGTCCAGACTCGATTATTTACAGACCGCCGCCATATAGCTGGGATATTGCTGAGTGCCGCGTAAAACTAAACTCACTCACTGGTGCCTATCCTGAGAATATTCCCATGCTAATAATAATGTTATCATTCTGGTGCCATTGTACAATTACAGAAGTACAGATAAGCTGCGTATCTGTGTAAATTACGCTCATGATGCTCATGCTGTTGATCACTGGATTGTCTGGTCCAGGCTTGATTATTTACAGACTGTCGCCATATAGCTGGAATATTGCTGAGTGCGGCATAAAACTAAACTCACTCACTCAACCATGTCAGTCCAATCTTAGACCTTAGAGTACAGGGCCTAGATTTTCGAAGCTCTCTTATCGCTAAGATAGTTGTAAGTTAATGTTTATGTATGGCACTTACGACTATCTTAGCGTTAAGAGAGCTTCGAAAATCTAGGCCCTGGTGCCTATCGTGAGTATATTCCAATGCCAATAATACTACTATCATTCTGGGTGCCATTGTACAAAGATGTCTTACTGCTAAGGTGATCGTAACTCCCTTACCTTAACAAAGACTTCTGACAGTTCCTTACCAAAGATACATAATAAATCGGTGCCTATATTAAACGTATTCCATTGCTTTCACAGTACTAACATGTTACTATTCTCATGTCATACAAGGAACCTTAAGATATGATATACACTGGTGACTATATTGAGTGTATTTTATTGCTTACACAGTACTAACATGTTACTTTTCTCATGTCATACAAGGAACTTTAAGATATGATATACACTGTTGCCTATATGGAGGGTATTCTATTGCTTACATAGTACTAACATGTACATATTCTCATGTCACAGCAGGCACCTTTAGATATGATATACATTGGTGCCAATATTGAGTGTATTCTATTGCTTATACAGTACAAACATGTTACTATTCTTGTCACACAAGACACCTTACCAATAGACACAAAATACACTGGTACCATTTAAATATCACAAACAAACCAGTAGTTGGCCATTATACCTTCAGTCCCACAAGTCGCACATTCAGTATTATTTGTGAGGTTTTTTTTCTTCACATAGCAAAATCATGACTATAACGTAATTTATATGAAGAAAACTGAATTTTCTATCCTATGCTTAAATAGTCAGATATGGCTGCATAATAATATCTCATTACTACCCTGAAGCGAAACAATAACCGAATCTTACAATTAGAAACATTTCCCTCACATACTCAGAGCTCCAGATAAGATTTAGCTCATGTGGGTACTGTACCCACTGTATTTATTTGGAGTGGGTATTATGAATGTTAAATGGGTTTTTCATTTTCCGTTACCCACTGCTTTCAAATAAGTGCGTAATTCCGTCATTTTACTCATCTAAGTACTATGTCATTGAGTAAGTTTACTAAGCAGGTATGTTCTGCCTCATGTCATACCTAATCAAAACCAACTTAAATATAATGGAAATGATTTCATAAATAAATCACTCATCCCATACTGACAGTACAACACTTGTCCTATACTAACAGTACAACTTGATAGCAATCGATGTCTTTTTCATTACGCAAGTGATTTTTATAACTATATTCCGTACACATTTGTTTTAAACTCTTTGCGTATCTAACATTTTAAATGCGTAATTGGTACGCAACAATTATTTTTCAATGACTAATTGGAAATTTTCTATGCGTATTTTACCCGGATACGCAGCTTATCTGGGCCTCTGCATACTGTAATGAAACATCCTCGTCAAATTACTTCACACTTCACATAATGGGATACACATAATGAGATACACATAATGAGATACAAGATAAGATCAGAATTCTTGTCCCAACAAAGGTAACAAGTTGACAATATGCATATCCAGAGCATTTACTTCATATGGCCTAAATGGAATATATATTCATTTTTTTTATACTCCTGACATTAATAGCTACTAACTGTCATATCAAATGACAGTATACTTATCACACGAGTGGGTAAACAATTCCTGATAAAATATTGCTCCATAAAACCTTTCATAGCTGACACAGAGGGATAAGTGTTAAAAAGTTTCATACCATAAACACTGTCACCCGAGATCAGGGATTAAAACTATACATATAGCACTTCTATTTACATATAAAGTATTTCCTTAACATGAAGTTCTTGAAAGGCATTTAGAAGTTGGACAAATTTGAATACATGACACGTCATTCCCCTGATGAAGGAGCAAGAATAAGCTCTGAAACGTCGCAAAAAGAATAAAAAGAAGTTGTTATCCATAAAAACGTGTCATGCATTCACATTTCCTTAACAGTACCCAGTGTCTGACTGAAAATTAGTAAGGCTACAAAGATTAAATGTCATCTGTAATGATTATAATGAAAATACTGCAGATATAATATTACAGATATATAAACATAACAAATATAAGGTTACATATAATAAATACAAGGCAATAAAACATATACAACAGTTTATGAAATTGTTACTTTCAAGGATTGTCCCTTTTTTCATGTAGTACAACAAATTGTTTACTCATTGCAACATAAATACATTTCTGTGTTGTATAAGCAATTTATTACCTTTCTAGGCGCAAACTGGACTTAATTTTAAGCGATATCCTCAATATTGCACAAAGTGCATCCGATATACACTGCATACACACACCTGAACCTCGGTGAACGTTGCTTTTCAATCGTCAACTTTGACAGGCGTGTCCCCATCGATCTAGCCACAACATCGGCAACACATTGAAAGTGCATTTAATAAACGAACGCTCCAGACTACAACATACTGCGAGATATGACCCTTTGGAGATGCGAAATACTGCCTCTCATTAGAAATATCTTCTGCTTGATGCCAAGTTTGGTTCTCAACCCAACATAGCGATAAGCAAGCCCTTCCAAAAGTTTGTTTACAAAATCCCCGGGGTAGTCTCCGGCGCTTACAGATTAACAAACACAACAAAATCTTTCCTATCAGCTCAGTACTGTTATAATGCATTTCGTGTGTAATAAAGGGATACAATCACAGAACCGACAACTTTCTTACCCGTCAAGGAAAGTCTTCTCACACCGTTCTCACGTCAGCCATTCTCGGGTTGGCAGTCATTTTCGACCGAGATTATCTCTTTGTTTTGTGCATATACACAAGACAATATGTCAATATATTGATCTGGTACCACCCAACAGGTACAACACAAACGCTCGCTGGTCACATAAGCATACAGCTCGCTGTCGATCAGCTAAAACCCTTACCTCTATTTAGCAAGATGTATGTCCGCCATTTTGGATCCGTCTGTTCCAAATGTCGACTGCTTTCAAGCCCAAATCTGATGGGGGGGAGGTGTTGTTACCGTAGTGTATCTTATTCGGGAGGCGTTACACACCGGTTCGGCACCACTCGAATACACGCTCTGCCGTTTGTTGATTCAGTCTCGGATATGCGTGGGTGACACTTAATATGTATTAAAATGCGAAGAGATTGTAACTGTATCTTAACTTCAAATTGTATTGAAAGGGTGAATCGCCGAGAGCGGTTGATTATGATGTTGACATCTACGCTATACTCTCGTGTTTCATGACTGATGCGCACCTGTTTTTAACTTGTACACACGATCTTGTGACTTTTGTAAATAAGAAACAAGAGCCATATGTAATTATAATTAGAAAAGATTTAATGCGATCCTAATATGGAGTGCGTTCGGAGATGACTGAGATCTTATCAACTTGGGAGCTGTCTTGATCAGAACCCTTATTGGTTGGCATTGATCAGAGCGTATATTGGTTCGTCTTGATTAGAATTTATATCGGCGTATGGGTTTTTACTAGGACGTATGTTGGTGGGTCTTGAATAGGCCGTATATCGGTGAGTCTTCAACAGGGCGTATTGGTGAGTCTTCACTAGGACGTATTAACGAGTCTTTACTAGGGCGTATGTCGGTGAGTCTGTACAAGGGAGTATGTCGGTGAGTCTTGAATCGGGTGTTTGTCGGTGAGTTTTGTATAGGGCGTATTGGTGGGTCTTGACTAGGACGTATATCGGTGAGTCTTCAAGAGGGCGTATTGGTGAGTCTTCACTAGGACGTATTAGCGAGTCTTTACTAGGGCGTATGTCGGTGAGTCTTTGCTAGGGCGTATTGGTGAGTCTTCACTAGGGCGTATGTTGGTGGGTTTTACTAGGGCGTATGTCTATGGGTCTTTACTAGGGGGTATGTCTATGTGTCTTTACTAGGGCGTATGTCGGTGGGCCTTCAATGGGGCGTATGTCTCTTGGTCTTCACCAGGGCGTATGTCGATGAGTCTCAAGCACGCATGTAGTGGCGACTATTAACCAGGAGGTATGACGGTTCAGAACGGATTGTTTAATATATTTCCAGATTGTTTCACCTATAACTGCCATAATTGGGATTCGGGATCGGGTGGTCAGGCTCGCTGGCTTTGTTGACACATGTCATCGGTTCCCAATTGCGCAGGTCGATGCTCATGCTGTTGATCACTGGATTGTCTGGTCCAGACTCGATTATTTACAGACCGCCGCCATATAGCTGGAATATTGCTGAGTGCGGCGTAAAACTAAACTCACTCACTCACTCATAATTGGGATTAATCGACGGTCATGTTACAGAAACGTAATGTAACGATATTAACGGAAAGAACGGGCATTGTTTGGCGCCGCATGTTCTGTCAATATCAACATACCAAAGCTGAGATTAATACGCAGTGAACCCGGATTTCGTATATTATTGCTGTTGTTCCTGGTGAGCTATACCAGCGCCACAAGACCGAGACGGACCACTTGATCCGTTTAGCGGCCTCTTACGATAAACATACATAGTGGGGATCGTAACCCGGATTCTCACCTGTGAGAATCTTCTTGTACGTTTCACCAGAGACAGAAGTGGTGAACTTCACAGACCTGCGTTACGTATGACCTTTTCCCTTTAATGAAGAAGCAGAAGAATATTTTATTTCATACTATTCAATTTGGCTTAAACCAACGTCAGGGGCGGTGGGGTAGCCTAGCGATTAAGGGATTCACTCGTCACGCCGAAGGCCCGGGTTCGAGTGCCCACATGGGTACAATGTGTGAAGCCCATTTCTGGAGTCCCCCGCCGTGACATTGCTGGAATATTGCTAAAAGCGGCGTAAAACCATACTCACTCACTCACTAAACCAAACTCAAATGTTATCCAATATGTGAACACCTCACATTTCTTCTTTACAATGCGGGGTGGTAGGGTAGCCTAGTGGTTAAAGTGTTTGCTCGTCATGCCAAAGACCCGAGTTCGATTCCCCACATGGGCACAATGTGTGAAGCCCATTTATGGTGTCCCCCGCCGTGATAATGCTGGAATATTGCCAAAAGCGGCGTCAAACCATACTCACTCACTCACTCTTTACAATACCTCTGTGAGACAGAGCCTTATTTACATATCTCCTCACAGTGTATAAGGCAATTGTCAGATAGCATCAGCTAGGCGTCCTCATATTACAACGTTGCTTTATCGTTGTCGTCATCGACGTCCTGGTGTTGTCACTACAGAGTTATCACAAGCTGTATTGTTCACGTTAGTGTAACGTCACTGATGGTGAGGTTGATAACGCTGTACGTGACAACATCGCCACGGCAGTCACGCTGACGTTGAACGTGAAGCGTAAACTGACACACAAAAAACCTGTTTACATGATACATAGCTGCGGCGATAGGTGATGCGATATGTTTGCTCGGGAGGTCAAAATTTTTAATTTCTCGGATTTCACCATGTTTTAAGGCATGCAAGAATTGATTTTTCATGTTTAGCCAATGTTCCCATTAAAACTTGATTTTAAAGCTATTATCAATAACAACACAATTGTTATTGTTACACCAATATAATGATTAGTATCAGGACTATACACTCTCACACATTTCGAGGTAAAACAGTATACTTGTGCCGTGTCAAATGGATCACGACCGACTAGTTCTAAGGTGGAGGGGCGGTGGGTTAGCCTAGTGGTTAAAGCGTTCGCTCGTCACGCCGAAGGCCCGGGTTCGAGTCCCCACATGGGTACAATGTGTGAAGCCAATTTTTCATATCCCCCGCCGTGATATTGCTGGAACATTGCTAAAAGCGGCGTAAAACCATACTCACTCACTCTAAGGTGGACCTTAATGGATATTAACCGTGGAATAAAACTCTGATCCTTTGCGAGATGAGCAAATGTTAGCATCTGTATCTGAAGTATCATAGCAAAGGGCTTTCGTGTCAGTTTCGTGTCAGAAGATCCATGCATCACTGGTGCTGCCATTACCCAATCCTCGATCGCACGCTTTTACAGGAACTACGGTAAGGGGGGCTTGTGGAGGAAAGTTTGCAAATGTTTATCTGCGGACCGCCGCCATAGGGAATAGCTACTGGTATCGCGAGAGAACACTAACTTAGGAAGTTAATCTGAAAAAGGGAATCCTTCAAAATAACAATTTAAAATCTTGAGTTTACTTTTACATGGTTTTGTTTTTTCTATTTTTGGTGTAGACTTCCGCCACGGCAATAAGCATATGTGTAGCCTGGATTAGCGTGCCACTGTTGCCTCTTGTATTGCCTCGGAAATAGTGGCCGCTATCTCCCAGGCGAGCCCATCACGGGAGGGAAGAGTCCATGGGGAACCATTCCTGGAATTTCCAAGCATTTGGATGTTATTGTGAAAAACGATTTACCAATGTGATGAATTACAGGTGTAAATATTAATTACAGGTAGAATACCAGAATTTGTGTAATATACACAGCGTCTATTTCTTTAGTGTTCGTATTTATTGTGAACCATTCCTGTAATTACATATCCATTGCATATTATTCAGTGCTTGTATCCCCCATGGATGTCCCATCCTTTCCATATCCCATCAGAATTGCGGGTGCATGAGTGAGTGGGTTTGGTTTAACTCCGCCTTTAGCAATATTCCAGCAATATCACGATGGGTCATCAGAAATAGGCTTCACACAGTGTACCCATGTGGGAAATCGAACCCAGGTCTTCGGTGTGACGAGCGAACGCTTTAACCACTAGACTACCCCACCGCCCCCATCAGAATTGCTATGTTTGTTTTTACCATTGTGATAAATTATAACGGTAAATTTTAATCACAGGTAGACTACAAGCGTTTACAAATTTTCACCAGCGTCTGTTCTCTATAAAAACATTTAATTTAGTTTTCATCGAAGTGATAAATTACAGGTGCAAATTTTAATTACAGGTAGTGCGTAAGCATTTTCAAATTTACACTTGCGTCTTTTTTGTTTGTATGTATGTATGTATGTATGTATGTATGTATGTATGTATGTATGTATGTATGTATGTATGTATGTATGTATGTATGTATGTATGTATGTATGTATGTATGTATGTATGTATGTATGTATGTATCGTTGCGATAAATTACAGGTGTAAATTTAAAACAAAGCTAGTTTTACCAAAATATGTAGATTTCAATTAAGTCATATTATATTTTGCAATTCTAGTTAAGCCATGTAACCTGTGTTGTCTGTGACCTTGTTGTGAATTACAAACGTGGAAGATAAGATACAAAGGTTTCGCAAGACATTATCTTTGTTAAAAGGGATGGTTTGTGACAACCAACTGTTTCGTCCTTACACCCCACGTGACCTGCATTTGAGATCGTTTGCACATGTTTACCCATATTTGGCAACGGCGCATTTCGTGTACACCGCGTCAGGTAAACAGTTCCATTAATAAATGAAACTTAAAACTCAACATAAAACACGATCAATAGTAAAGCTGAAGTTAGACGATATATTTTGGCTGAGGTGTGCTTTATCTACAGGCCACGATGTTGTGTTGTGTCCAAATTACCCACCTCGCTGAAATCTGTCTTGGTGATAAACCCTCTCCGTCTTGTAAAACTGTAAAAGCCTATTTATTGATTTGCTATTCGTATTAAAGGTATTCTATCCTACTGGTATCGAATTTAGATGGACAGATATAGCTGTAATTATTACTTTTTCGGTCATTGTGCAGTTCAGTCTGTTATGGGAGGCATATGTGAAATAGACTAAAACGTTAAATCGACAAGATTCCTATACCGTGAGTGAGTATGGTTTTACGCCGCTTTTAGCAACATTCCAGCAATATCAAGACGGGGGACACCATAAATGGGCTTCACACATTGTACCCATGAAGAGAATCGAACCCGGGTCCTTGGCGTGACGAGTTAACGCTTTAACCACAAGGCTACCCGACTGCCCCGTTTCCTATACCGACTGTAACATATTGTGTAACATAATGTAACAAGCTGTTCGGGTAACTACGACGCGTGTCCATGTGGTTGACACAGGTTAGCAGAATTCTTTAAGAAGGAATGCCGTGAATATGTATTTTCAAGGAGTGTCCATGTCATTATTTTGATCTCCATGTGACCCCAACAACGCCATATCACTCCATGACTCATTAGGTGAGGTGAGGTGAAATTGGGTTTAACGTCGTGCTCGAGAATATTTCGCTCATATGACGACGTGCATGCGTGTGTATGTGTATGTGCGGCTGCTTGTACTTGCCCAGACTTAAGCTGGTTTTATATTGCTAGCCCACTGAGATACCATGCCGCAGTGAAGCATGAATACCTCACTCAGACACATTATACTGACTCCGAGTCGACCAGTCCTTGTTGTACCCATTAATGCCGAGCGCCAGTCAGGGACCAACAAGTACCATATTTTAACGTCTTTTGGTATGACGCGGTCGGGGATCGAACCCGCGACCTTCCGCTCTCCGGGCGGACGCTCTAACCACTACACCACGGAGGTGGACCCATGACTCATTAGAGAGGGAGTATATTAGTATTATTATTGTTGTTGTCGTCTACAGATTTATAAAAGTAGTGAGTGAGTGAGTGAGTTTAGTTTTACGCCGCACTCAGCAATATTCCAGCTATATGGCGGCGGTCTGTAAATAATCGAGTCTGGACCACACAATCCAGTGATCAACAGCATGAGCATCGATATGCAATTGGGAACCGATGACATGTGTCAACCAAGCCAGCGAGCCTGACCACCCGGACCTTCACGGGTTTTATAAAAGTAAAAACTTGATGCTAAGCTTGATCTACCGTTATCTACCTCCATGAAACAGCAACCGGTTTTTCCTTTCAATCTTCTTCAAAATGATGGAACATTGTATGTCCTGCGCTCCTCACTAACTTGGGGACCCGTCAAGATCCGGGTTAGAACTGATCTTCAGTAACCCATGCTTGTCGCAAGAGGCGACTAACGGCATCGGGTGGCCAGGCTCGCTGACTTTGTTGACTCATCGGTTCCCAGTTGCTCATGCTGTTGGTCACTAGTTTGTCTGGTCCTGACTCGATTATTTACAGACCGCCGCCATATAGCTGGAATATTGATGAGTACGGCGTAAAACTAAACTCACTCACTCACTCCTTGGGCGCTCAAAATGTGACACTGTGGGGTGCATTGTGACTCGTAAATATAGCGTGTTATCCCTCGTATAAGGACTAGGAAAAGGGATAAATTATGCAGATATTAGTTTGATACAGTATTCATGGATCAGTCCAAGAATGGGTGAGTTTAGTTTTACGCCGTTGTTTAAGCAGTATTCCAGAAATATCGCGGCGGGGGAAACTGGAAGAAACTGGAAGAAACTGGCTTCAGACATTGTACCCATGTGAGGAATCGATCCCGGGTCTCCGGTGTGACGAGTGAACGCTTTAACCACTATGTTACCGATCAATCCAAGAACACATGAAGTGAGGTCTCCGCTGCAGCTATAAGAGTTTTAACAGATCTGATTAAACGGGCTCATTCGCCATGTATGCGGTCATAAATAACGGTAGCGTTAATATGCAATTCTTGGACGTCATATGACTCCTAAGCGACTCCGTCTATGATTATAACCTAAGGTGCACTGATGTCCCATTTGTAGCTTTGAGTTAATATGCAACTCTTGGCGTCATATGACTCCGTCCATCTCGGGCAACATGTGGCTCACTAATGTCTGTAGCCTCTACTGCATTGATGTCTCATATGCAATTTTGCGTTAATATGCAACTCGTGGCGTCATAAGACTCTCGTTTGACATGTCCATCTGGTGTAAGATGTGACTCACTAGTGTTTATAACCTCTGGTGTACTGAGGTCTCATTTGGAACATTGCGTTAATATGTGAGTCTATGACGTCATATGACTCTCGATCAACTCCGTCTATCTCGCAAGATGTGACTTGTGTTTATAACCACTGGTGCACTGATGTCTCATTTGGAACTTTGCGTTAATGTGTAAGTCTAGGACGACATGTGACTCCGTCTATCACGGGCAAGATGAGTTCAAACTACGCCATGTGACTCTCGTCTGGACGCCATGTGACTCTCGTCAGGACGCCATGTGCCTCCGTTTAGCCGGGCAAGATGTGTTCAAACAACGCCGTTTGACTCTCGTCAGGACACCATGTGACTCTCGTCAGGACGTCATGTGACTCCGTCTAACCCTGCAAGATGTTTTCAAACTACGCCAAGTGACTCTTGTCAGGAAGCCATGTGACTCGTCAGGACGTCATGTGACTCTCGTCAGGACGCCAAGTGACTCATCAGGACGCCATGTGACTCTCGTCGGGGCGCCATGTGACTCACCAGGAAGCCATTTGACTCGTCAGGACGCCATATGGCTCTCGCCAGGACGCCAAGTGACTCGTCAGGACGCCATGTGACTCGCCAGGACGCCATATGACTCGTCAGGACGCCATGTGACTCGTCAGGACGCCATGTGACTCGTCAGGACGCCATTTGATTCGTCAGGACGCCAGATTGGTTCTCGCCAGGACGCCAAGTGACTCGTCAGGACGCCATGTGACTCGTCAGAAAGCCATATGACTCGTCAGGATGCCATGTGACTCGCCAGGACGCCATGTGACTCGCCAGAAAGCCATATGACTCGTCAGGAAGCCATATGACTCGCCAGGATGCCAAGTGACTCGCCAGGACGCCATGTGACTCGTCAGGACGCCATGTGACTCACCAGGACGCCATGCCCCTTCCCCTGACAGTATTGTCCGGGTGACCTGAGTAACTCCCAGGTATGACTTATGACTCAAATCTCAGCTCGTGGGTGAACTAATGGCATCAGATAAGGACGGATTACATCTAGTCCAGTAAGCCCAACCACGACCAACACCAACGGCAGTATAGCATTACGCCGCCATACACACAGATATATGTTATCGTAAATAACAAGATTTTTTTCATTTTCAGATTTTGTCTTTAACAAACTTGATTCCCGACTTAAGGTTTAGATTTTAGCAATATCCCCGCGAGGGCACGTCGTAACAGTTTTCGCTGATAACATTAGCTAAACAAAACAACAAAAATACGTATCGTGCGTGTTACAACTTGTCACCTAACGTTTTAAACTAAATATTGAGACATGTTTGAGAAATAGATTTTCAACCGAGTGAGTATGCCCTGGCTACAATAACAACGCACGTATTTAATTAGCTAGACAGGACTAATACACAAGGCTGAAACGCACATGACAAACATTGATTAGGTTTGAAGGTGATCACCGTGTACGCCGTTTAAACAGTGTATAATTACAACATTCAACAGAAAATTATCACGGACTGGACGACTTCATCTAACTTGAATGTCGGTGAGTCGCGTTATATCGAATACAGATTGGACAAACAGTGACTTGCCAAACAATGGGTGTTATTGTTAATACTTGTATGATTTAAACATAGGGCTGTGCAATATTACCGGTAAACCGGTATATACCGGTAGGTATCTCGCGATACGATTATCGCGATATGGTTCAGATTCTGCAATATATTGGGTCATCCAGAGTCAGCTCCCTTTGAATTATCTGCCCTTGATTTCCATAGCAACAAAATGTGCTCTTAAAGTGCCAAATATACTTTTGTTTCTTTTCCGTTTCATGTGACATTGTACAAGTGGAAGTGTCTTTATAAGTGGCTCCAAAAGTGCCAAATATTCTACCAAAAGCTTTAAGTTTTGGGGTTTGAATGGTTTCATATGTGACGTTTGGGAGGAATTAAGTGGCCTCAAATGGACCAATCTTTTAAGAAAAGCAAGAGTAATGGATATCAACTTCTTGTTGTGAATAACACAACGTTTTGGAGTGTATGCTCGCTCCTTCATCAGGTCATGAATATTCACAATAAAGAAGTTGACATCCATAAATCTTGCTTTTCTTATGCATTCCACTTCTAAATGCCCATCAAAGATTTGACCTATCTTTTATTTGGACTTGGTAGTAGAGCTACTGGCTCTGAGTGACCATTTCACAATTCAAATTATTTTGTTATTTTTGTTTGCAATTGGTTTCATAATGGGACATATGTTATCAATTTATGATAAAGGCCAAAGTCTTATAAATTTTGTAGGACTGTATAATGACATTCTAGTCACGGATCTTAGTTAGTGGAGGTCACATGAGATTTTAAGCTCACGTAGTTTACCTAAATCATGTGTTTGTTTCATTTAACAACAGTTCATGTTAACACATGTTTATGTTGGAGTTGAATCTTAATGAATCACTGACAAACAGTAAAAAGAATTACATACTGCATTGAAGTGCATTCTGTTGAAGCAAACAACAGTGACCATGAAAATCATGTTATACTATTACCTTTATCATTATGTTCGCGAAAGCTTTGTTGCAATACAGTTACTTCAATGAAACATTCCACATTAAGGCTCTATATCATTTATCTGTACAGCACTGGCATACATCCATACACAATGGGGACAGGGAGCCTGAAAGTATGGTGTAACAGCAACTAAGAAGATGATGTCGCACACAGAGAGCTATTATGAATTAATGATGTACACACTTGGACAGAATCCTTCCAGTCAATATATCACAATATGTATTGCAATATCTCTTGAATTATAGCAATATATCGCAATATGAGAATCAGGGCAATATCCAGCCCTATTTAAACATGATACCAAGTGTAGTTTATTATTTTGAAAATACCGTTACTTTATACCGTTATGACCCACCTAGTAAACAGGGGTTCAAATGATAACGGTAAAATTAAAATCGACAAATTCGGATATATAGAAAATAGGATCTAACTTGAATGTCGTTGAGTCGCGTTATATCAAATACAGCTTGGACAAACAGTTACTGGCCAAACAGTGGGTGTTATTGTTAATACTTGAATAATTTAAACAATATAGTTTAGGTTATTATTTTGAAAATAGCTACATTTGCTTCCGTTATGACCCAACTAGTAAACAGATCAAAGGAAGGTCAAAGGTTAACGTTATCTTCATAGTTCCGATATAACGAAGATGGGTCGGCAGGGGTCGTTTCCATATTCATTAAAGGAAATATCTGGAACTAGCGATAATCCGTTAGGGATGCAGTAAGTATAATCCATAACACCTAATTTTTGCTAATATGACATCTTTGTATATCAAGAGTTCGTTATATCCAAATTGATCGTAGTTTTATCTGTCCTCGATAAGTCCGTTAAGACTTAAAGATTACACTGGCGCATTATACGATTATAGTCACAGCATCATTAAATGTGCAGTATTGATAGTAAGAGCCTGATATGCCTAGCATTAACGCTTGCACATTGATACATAATCGTTGAATACACATGCAATGCTTTTTTTGGAAAGTGGTCAGATGTAACGTATGTTATATTTGGAGTTGTTAGTTTGTTGTTTACGCCGTACTCAGCAATATTCCAGCTAAATGGCGGCAAATAATCGAGTCTGGGCCAGACAATCCAGTGATCAGCACGATTAACATTGATTTACGCATTTGGGATACGATGACATGTGTCAACCAGGCCAGCGAGCCTGACCACCCGATCCCGTTAGTCGCTTCTTACAAGCATGGGTTACTGAAGACCAATTCTAACCCAGGTCTTCATGGGTTATATTTGGGATTACACTTTCGGAGTAAAGTTTAAATTCTAGAACCATAATTTTAGGCTTTGGCATCCGAACCCACGCTTTACATAGCTGTTTGTCCTTTTTTTTAATTGCACGCCTCAATCTGCACATTCTCTTCCCACAGAGGTTACTTGTCATATCTGCCTACGATACTCTGTTCTAATACGGCCATATTTCCCGGTTCTCGTAAAATCCCCTAGCGGCAAAAGATCGCAACACGAATTATCTCCCTTCTTTCTATCCAATCAGAACACGTGTTACATCGACTTAGATTCAACTTGACTAACACAAGCAAATGTGTATAACATGACTAAGTTCTGTCTAGAAGAAACGTTTGCGCATCGCGCAGGGGAAGAGGTTTAGTTTTCTCGAAGTATACGGAAATTACCGAGGCCTTGCGAATGATCACTTTTGAAACAACGTCGCTGATTGCACAACTAAATCTGATTGCCTCCAGTCACGAGTCTTGAACGCTCACACCATGAAAGGGCCGTATTAGAACAGAGGTTACGTAGGAAGATATGACAGGAGTAACCTCTGTGGAAAGAGAACGTAGGAAGATATGACAGGAGTAACCTCCGTGGAAAGAGAATGCAATCTGCAATGCTCCAGCTATTTGACGATGGTCTGTATATAATCGAAATATTCTGAACCAGACAATCTAGTGCTCAACACCATGAGTATCGATCTACGCAGTTGAGGTACGATGACATGCATCAACCAAGTCAGCGAGCCTGACCACCCGTAAGACACCTTGTCACAAGAATTGTTTGTTAAGTACCAATTCTAACCTGAATCCTTACGGATCTGTCAATCCTTTTCATCAATACTTGTATTGGCAAGCACATCCTTTGTGTAATATTTCAAGTGTTAAGTGTTCAAGATATTACAAGAATGTAAAGTATAAGACATATGTTTGCCACCTTAGAGACTAACTACTTAAGCATTGTTTGCACAGGGGTATTCAACCGAATGTTGTTCACAAGTGATATTTCCCTCCAACTACAAACACATGATAACATTCCTCGAGAGGACCTGTAACGAATCTGTCTTATCGCCGTGAGTGAGCAACCTTCGACCACTTGACCGTCTAAGGCTCATCTTTTAATCCCGAGATTAGGACTATGACCGGTGGTCCTCCATGTCCCAGTACCCATCATGACCTCGGTTGACCTTGGTGACCGACTGTCCGTAAGGTGCTTATTGGTTTGTGGAGAAACAGCGAGAAGTTCATCAGATCATTTCTGAGTGCAAGTTGTTCGACGTACATTAATTACGAGCATCTGACCTGTCTTAGAACCTTTACTCTGGTCTACTTGGATTATTCCGCTACATAACAAATTTGGTTTGAGACGAGTCGATTCATTCAGGCCACCTCAATCCCTTTATGTCATCGGAGAGCGGAAGGTCGCGGGTTCGATCCCCGACCGCGTCATACCAAAAGACGTTAAAATATGGTACTTGTTGGTCCCTGCCTGGCGCTCGGCATTAATGGGTACAACAAGGACTGGTCGGCTCGGAGTCAGTATAATGTGTCTGAGTGGGGTATTCATGCTTCACTGCGGCATGGTATCTCAGTGGGCTAGCACTATAAAACCAGCTTCAGTCTGGGCTAGTACAAGCAGCCGCACATACACATACACACGCATTTGAGCGAAATATTCTCAAGCACGACGATAAACCCAATTTCACCTCACCTCACCTTATGTCATCACGAACAACATTGAGAAGGATCCATATTGGAATTGGGTTCTCTAGTCAAAGTTACACAACAGATTTTGGCGATTGGTCATGACCCTCATAAAAATGTTAATTAGTATCAATAATAACCATAAAATAAGTTTATATTAAAATCGGCCGTCGGCGGTATAGGGTTTGCAGTCAGTTAAAATAATAGGGGTCTATGCTTATCAAAAAGCTATTTTAGTGACAAAGCATGAAGCCGTTTAACACGGATGTCCTACTCAGACAGATTATACTGACAACGAGCCCGTTTTTATCCTCTTAACGCCGAGCCACAGGCAGGGTAACATAAAGTACCACGTTCTAACGCATTTTTGTATGACGCGTCAAAGGGATCAACCCACTGACATTTCCGGGCAGATCCTCTGTCAGCTCGATCACCGAGATGACCTTGTGGTTGAGAGTATCAAAACAATCTGGCAGAGTGACCATATTGTAGCCGGCAACCTACGACAAGCATGGGTTAATGGGAGTCAAGTCTGCCCCAGAATCCCCACGCGGGTATTATGAATGAGTGAATGAGTGAGTTTAGCTTCACCGCGCACTGCGGTTCTTATGGCCAAATACCCGCGAAGGTCCGGGTTAGAATGAATCTTCAGTAACCCATACTTATCGTAAGAGGCGACTAACGGGATCGGGTGGTCAGGCTCGCTGACTTGGTTGACACATGTCATCGGTTCCCAATAGCGCAGATCGATGCTCATGCTGATGATCAGTGGATTGTCTGGTCTAGACTCGATTATTTACAGACCGCCGCCATATAGCTGGAATATTGTTGAGTACGGCGTAAAACTAACTCACTCTTATGGCCAAAGAGGGTACATTAAGTGAAAACATATTCATGTGAAAAAAGTGATAAGCCATACAACTTTGTCTTAATAGACGAATCCTTATGTCTCGAACTTGAGTCGAACCCCCGATTGTGTGGACCTCAGAGTCCGCTCACCGGAAAAGAGATATTTAATACTTTTCATACCAGGATGTGTCGAACTGGAGTGTCGAATCCGCTTTTTAATCAGTTTGTAGCCTCAAAAGTGAAAGAAATACCTTTACCCACAGCTTCATTCTTCAGACAAAAACAACTTGGCACCAATGAGAAATTTGGAAATTTGAACAAAGTGCACTTACATACATACATGAAAATAAGACAAATGACTTGGGTGTTTTAAATATTTATTATTCATACATGTATCTGATTTTGTGAGCGGAGTTCAGCAGTAAAATCACTAAAACTAACTATGCATACAGCTGTATGTATAATCTGCTAGATCTGAAAAGGAGACAAGTATAGGCTGCTACAGATGAAATGAATATGGCCTGCTTATCCTTTTAAGTTTAGTTCATTTTGAATCTGGGCGGTGGGGTAGCCTAGTGGTTAAAGCGTTCCCTCGTCACGCCGAAGACCCGGGTTCGATTCCCCACATGGGCACAATGTGTGATGTGTGGTGTCCCCCGCCGTGATATTGCTGGAATATTGCTAAAAACGGCGTAAAACCATACTCACTCACTCACTCATTTTGAATCTAATTGTGCATCTCTAAATAGGTGAGACATAATCTCCATCTCTATATCAGCCACGTCTACATTTTTCATTCCTTTTCGCGGACTGTTTCATCATGTAAGTTTATACTTTAGATATATGTGTAGTTGGGTTTGTTAGTTCTAGGAACTTCTCACTAATTCATGTCATCGAAGTGAAAATATATTTAAACTAAAACCAAGCTTATCGTTTGAGGTGACTTTGTCGCTACACCGTACTCCGACGTCGTGCACCGTTGTTCATTTTACTGATCACTGGCTTGTCTGGTCCAGACTAAGGGTAGTTGTTATTTTGGCTGCATAGGATATTGCACAGTGCGGCGTTCAAGAACATCGACTACCTCATAACTGCGATTGCAAAACGTTTCCTTCCTGTTACTACCACCCTTTCGCGGTCACTAGTCAGAATATGATCTAATTTAGTCACAAATGGTAGACTGTCAGACATAAGGATTGAATTTTCGCCAAACCCGCCGAGAAAATAAGACTCCCAAAAGACCAATCTTAAACCAGCTGCTGCCCTGATGGACATACCTCAATCGATGGAGATGAGTTGTTAAAGCACCGCAGTCCCTAGGAAGTGAATTTAATGGATACGAATCGGTATTATCGAAAATGATTAATGATCGTGTCATTGTGCATGATATACCAACATAATATGCCATGTCTGAGGGTTCACAGAATGTCAGCGCAACCATGAAGTCCCGTTGGGTATAATTATGTCCCTATACATAATACCAGTATATGAATAGCACATATGTACCAATACCCTACACAAAATACCTATTCAGGCCAATTAAAGAAATGTCCGGTCTAAATACCCATTTTCGTATAAAAGGGCATTTGCCTACTAACACGTGCAGAAATATATATTTTTATCAACATCCTTTATGCCGGGTTAAAAGGGACACGTGACTAGCAAAACCACATACGTGCCATTTGGTTATTTGATGTTTGGCGCCGCATTCAGGAAATTTCAAGCTATACGACGGCGGTTTGAAAATAACCGAATCTGGACCAGACAAGCCAGTGATTGGCATCATGAGCATCTACACGACTGGGGTACGATGATATGAAAATATAAAAATAAGTAACTCGATTTATTTATAGAGGAGGTTCTACGGGACATATGTCTAGGTATAAACACTAGAACTCATTACCTATAGAAAGCATAGTGATTACCATATATAAACATACGCAAGTGAATGTCAAGAAGCAGGTTTACGCATCTGACAGTCCTGGTCTTATCTACAACTCCCCCATCGACCACCCTCAGACAGGCTCCTGACGGGATCCACGGGGACACCTCCGGAAACTGTCCATGTTGCCGTAAGGGAACTTTTCAAGAAGCGGAAGTGACGTGGGGGACGACGGGATAGCAGAGAGCGAGCGGAAGGACTCCTGTAAATAGTTGATTTACGTACAATGACATACAATTGACGTCACAACTGCCGAAGCCGATCGCTTGTGACCAACGGAGATAATAGAAGGTACCGTTTTTTTCAAACCTAAGATGGATCGATTAATACAGACCGCTAAAATATACAGAATGCATGATTTTCCTACTGTGTATTAACAAAATGAATGCATTACTAAGCTAACGTCCAAAAGATACTCTCACCTAACCAGGCAAAATACAATCCCCATACCCCCCAGAATACGAATCCATGTTATGACTGCAGTTATTAGCTTGGATTTTTTGTGTGCAGAAAACGTGATTTGACTGTTCAGAAATTGCACATGCACATGCACAAACGGTATGTAAACTGTTCAGTTCACATGTTAGAGATGCAGTAGAAAGAAAAACCACAAAAGAAATGCCCAGGTTAACACAAGAACAGCCGAGGGGACCCTAGGAATGTTTCAAATGGGGGCACCACAGACTCATGTTGCAAGTGTTGCACCCCTTGGAGAGGGTGTTGGTGTCGTCTCCATCAAAATGGCTGGAAATAGACAAAAGCGTGATTTAGTTCCAGTGACACCAATTTATTCTCCGCTCAATTAAGATGGCGTCAAACTGACAGCATTTTACAGCAAGTTTACTGTACAATAGAAATATATGGATTGTCTCCCTTAGTTTTATTACCTTCAGGTATATACACCATACAAGGTTATCTCCCTTAGTTCAATGATTCTGGCATTTGTACTGATTAACTACAGGTATACAACCCATACAAAGTTATCTCACTTACCTCGTAGCAAATCATTTACACATCCCATACAACTCAGCATTAACCTTTTTGCATGGATGATTAAGCATAATTCTGTACCCGTGAAGATCCGGGGTAGAATAGGTCTTCAGCAACCCATGTGCTTGCCATAAAAGGCGACTAACGGGATCGGGTGGTCAGTTTCGCTGACTTGGTTGACACATGTCATCGGTTCCCAATTGCGCAGATCGATGCTCATGCTGTTGATCACTGGATTGTCTGGTCCAGACTCGATTATTTACAGACCGCCGCCATATAGCTGGGATATTGCTGAGTGCGGCGTCAAACTAAACTCACTCACTCACTCAATAATTACTTGGTAACAATAACTCATGTTGGAGTAATATATATGCCACAAAGCTATTTCAACATGTACATATAAAACTGTTTGAAACTCTATATATTTTAATTGGAGTAATACAGTACCTTGAATTATCATAACTTAACAGTTGAATACACAATATTTACAGTACCATCTAAAATTCATATGTTTTACAATATTTGTACTCAAACAAATATATTTTCCTGTTTCAAAACATTTGTTACAGACTAAATTGTGATCTAACAATTTAATATGTAAACATCAGTTTCAAATAATTAAAATACTTTCGTAATGTTTTTATCTGCAAGTAATCGTGCTAAGCGATCATCAGTGGGCTCAACTAACGATGGTGCAGAGGCTGGGAACCCAACGGTGACGGAAGCCCCCAATACTCGTGCTAAAGACTCGTCTTAGCTATCTCAAATGCCCGAGTCTCTGGAGGAACAGAAACCACAAAAGAAATTACCCAGGTTAACACAAGAACAGCCCGTGGGGACCATAGGAATGTTTCAAATGGGGGCACCATAGACTCATGTTGCAAGTGTTGCACCCCTAGAAGAGGGTGTTGGTGTCGTCGCCATCAAAACAGACAGCGTCACAAATTTATTCTTTGCACCATTAATATGGCGCCAATGTGCGACGTTGGTGACGTCACATCTGCGCATTACCTCACAACCAGTTTTGTATTCTGAACGAACGTCTGTTGGTTCGACTCACAAAAAATTATGGGGGGTACCTAATTGACAGAATTATATACCAAACAGTAGGTAAAATAAGCATGTCATTCCGAAGGGCTAACACAAGAACATTGAACTGCAGCTGTAATACGGGGGGCAACTTGGCCCAGCGATCCTGAATAACACGTCGGACAACACACAGGCCAAGAACACACAGACCAAGGGCGCCCACGCCCACTGAAGATCGCTACCTAGCACCTTGCATCTGCGTAACATATTCTTGCCTGTGACGTCATCGGCGTCGAATGCGTTGGGTCGTGTGGTCAGCAGACAGACAGTAGCAAGGGAACTATAAGAACAGCCGGTATCAGCGCCTACAGACCCTACAGAGGCCCGCTGTTGACCAATGAACATCGTCGTCGAAGACCAAGATGAGCAAGTACAGTGAAGCGTTGGCGACGTCATAATTGGCAGCGCGGCCTCTTCACCAACGAGAGTAGGTTCTGCATGTTCCATTCTGATGGCAGACAACGTGTTTATCGTCGAAGAGGAGAACGTACTGCCCGTTATTGCGTACAAGAGGTTGTACCCTTAGGCGTACCTTCAGGAAGTATTTATAAGTGCCATGGAGTGGGGAGGCATTTGTGGTGACGAGAGGACGCCATTGGTCATCATTGATGACATCTTGAATGCCGTAAGCTACAGAGATGAGGTCCTACGTCCTTTCGTTATTCCATTCCTTCTTTAACTACCAGAGGGTATTATGTTCCAACACGACAATGCAAGGCCTCATAAAGCTAATGTCGTGCAAACGTCCTTAAGGTGACAACGTCCATGCGTTAGCCTGGCCAGCTCGATCCACAGACCGTAATCCCATAGAGCACATTTGGGATATCATGGACAAGCCAATTCGACGGCGACAACAACCTCCCAACACCCGAAATGAACTCCATGTGGCCCTCCATGGAGAATGGCGACGCATCTCATGTGACGCCATCAGGCGACTGACGAATTCAGTGCGTAGGAGAGTGTTTGCCTGCCAACGGACGTCACACGCGCTACTGGTTGACACATAATACCATCTATGGTCATGTTGTGCCGAGCTGACCATTTGGACATGTATTGAAAAACTATTTTGTGTACCCCACATGGACATTACTAGTCTGTCTCCACAGTCCCTGAACCACATTATTTTCCCTACTGTCTACCCTATTTGCAGTGCTATTTTAAAGCCCTAAATGAAGCAAGTCTAGATTTCCTCAGGTTCAGGTTCTGAATCTCTGGTCTCCCTAGGGCTCCTTTTCAATTTGAATGGGTTTGTTTGTTACTATCAAAATTATATATATTGAGAGACTAAGCGTTAGTCTAGGACATTACCAGCCATAATTCATTGATTGTTCATTGTAATGTTATGACTGTTTGCACAATGTTTTAGCACATATTGATGTTTACAATACCGTTCATCATGGTCATTTATGTTTTGTTGTGTTTTCGCTATCGAACTTCAAATCGGCTGTCAAGTTTCTTTGGGACGTTAGTGTATTTTAATGTCATAGTGAAAGTCTAAATAATCACATGCGCATGTAGACTAATGCACATATTCTAATAGACATAGACTAATGTACGTATTCAAACTGACTAAAAACAAAGCCTTTCTTTCTCTTGTTGCCCCAGGTGCACGCTAAAGTGAGCTTAACTTATGTAACTACATGTATATAGTAGACAGACTATTACTCCCGACTAAATCGTTAATCTTTTGTAGTCTTAAGAAGTGGTTTGAGCAGCATGAAAGTACATAATAATTCGATTTGCTGAGAGTAACCCGCCCCTGGCAATGGCGTTAGACCTTGACCTTCGTTTCGCGATAGTATTTGAGTATTGGGCCTGTACGTAAACAATGCCATCTTGTGAACATTAGTAATTTAATTAATGGTTGTTTCATCGACCAAACTCCACGAAGAGAAACCGAGTTAATTGTTGGATATCGTGTCGTGGGTCAATGATCGTGTATACCCAGATTCCGATCCATCACATCCCATAGGTTGTCATGTCACGAGTTAGACATCTGTCCCTTAGTAGTTTCAGGATCCGCTAATTGCCTTTGATCATCCGTCCCAATAGTCTCTAATGTATGTCCTTGCTTCGTCATTACCAATCCCGTGCCCGTTCGTTTCATAAGCCATAAATGTCTTCGATCTATATATTATTTCTGCGATATTAAACATAGTAGTCATGTAGATGGATTATTGCTGTGTGAAACAACGAACTTTAACTGTTATAATCGCCGTCAGGACAACACTCAAGACTGAAATATGCTCTTAATCTAATCGTTTAATCAGCCTCCTAGAAGTCGATAATTAAGCACACGATTTTATAGATAGCAACTTCTTGTTGAATGGAACCACACGTGCCGCGTGTCTGTGTAATTATTGAGACTGACCATCTGATACTGTTAGTCGCCTCTTACGGCAAGCATGCAGGGGCGGATACAGCTTTTTGAGAAAAAAAGGGGTGCACAGTTCTTTTACCCCGTTTTCACGAGATTTCCAATGGTCATTTAATAAACTTACAGGACAATTGGGAGAGGAGAGATCCGCCTCAGAGCATGTGTTGCTGAAGACCAATTCTAACCCGGATCTTCACGGGTAATAATTGGGTATGCAAATTTGTATACTTGAACCTGGTTTTTTCACGTTGGCTTTGTGGAATAGGACCCTTTGCATTTTCACAATAAACGAATGCCCTAGCCACAAGTCTAACTGACCCGATTCAAGGATGGCGACCATGAAATACTTCTTGCAGCGTAGACGTGGAAGACGTTTAGACGTTACCGACTCCTCTCGATCTAATTGTCACGATACTCAGACGAGGGATCCCATTATTACTGATAGGCAGACTGCCACCATGGTTAATAGAGGACCCTCGAAGAGGTGACCAGAGTTCCACGTTCAGGTGATATTGAGAGCCGCAGTTGCACACGTTTACGTCAACGACGGGATTGACCTTTAACGCGCCCTATCACGTTGGTCCTCGTCTACATCCACATATCCATTAGGCTGTATGACGAATTTAGCTTGGGATCAAGCCATTAAACCGGGCGACATTGGTCGCCCCATAAGGACAACGCTGTTTCTGTATCAAGATTACACGTACGGGAATGTGGATCTGTGTGGTTAGAGCTGCTATCAGATTACCTGATGAAACTGTCTACGCCATTATGACACTGTATACTGTGTTGGTAAATGAAGTAGAAGATTGAACTTCATCAACTGTATAGGACTGAGCACTGACTTACATTAATATTACCCATGTGATCCCGTGGAGACTACAGGGTTATCATGCCGCTTCTGTCACGCCGAAGACCTGGATTCGGTTTTCCATATAGGTACAATGTGTGAAGCCCATTTCTGGTGTCCCCCGACGTCATATTGCTGGAACATTGCTAAAAGTGACGTAAATAATCACTCACTCACTCACTCACCTGTATCTGTGGTAAAAAGATGTGCTGTTTAATCTAGAGTATAACAATCTAAACGTTTAACACATCTTTACTTGTTATCATGACCAGTGGTTCACATAGTGCGCTACGATATTGCAGTTTATTAAAGCAGTTTCTGTTATTCAGTTTCTGTTAAAGGCAACTTGAAACATCTATTGCCCTGATCAGACGGTTTCTGATTATTAAGACAGTATTCCAGTTATATGACGGTGTGCCAGCTCTATGTGGGAGGGAAACCCGAAGTAATGAACGCCTTCGACATTTAACGTTAAAGGTCGCGCCTCACGTTCTTCGACCAACGTAGAGACGATCTCGATTCAGTCGATGGGAGATTCAGTATATTCAGTATATGGGAGATTCAGTATGGGAGATTCAACAAAATCCTGATTTTCATGATATCCCACGCACAACACTGAAAAGGATATCTGTGGTGGTTTGGCAACACAATGCTTGTGACTTATGACAAATCAAAACACTTTTAAATATGAAAGAGAAAAATGGGTACTTTCTTTTAAACGTCAGTTTATTATCAACGACACACAAATGCCTTCCAAACCATGTACCTCAACTGTTTAATCAATCTTTAAATCCACCTCAACCTTTCAACACACAATAAAAAAACGATCAGAAAAAATACCTTAAACTGGGCCCTCAAACCACAGCCACATCTGGGAGCATCGATGCTCTGAATGTTTGGCCATGTTTTAATATCAAGGAGCCGCTGCCTTGGTTCGATTAGCGGTATAGCTGTAGATTGATTTTTTTGTGTGTAAATCTATATTTTTAGCTGAAGAAACGAAACGCACGCTTTCATCCTCCTTTACCTGAAATGTCTCCAGTGATCACTTCACGTCGTGCGGAGTGACCACGTCACAACGCCGAGACACAAACAGCGCCCAACACGCGTAGTCAATTCGTTTTGCTTAAAATAATTAAGACACTGTTCTCTTTCCACAGTACTTAAAAATGTAATCACTTAGGCCGTTATTTGCCTTGTCAGCATGCTGCTAAGTAGATCAATCGAGTGACGTCACGGGGGATACTCACGTACCATCAGGCCTTCGCTTCCGAATGAATTTATAGATTTTTTTGCTGTGCTAATGACTTGTTTGAGTTTCAGATTGACCTTGCTGCACTGGATAGATCACGTTAACAGATACGTTGAAAGCAAGATAACGTCCACTCATTGTGAGGGAATGTTATATTGACGATACAAAACACGACCAAGGCTATTTATAAGAAATATGTTTCCATTTATACGGCTATTTTTTATGAATATTTTCTGAGACTCAATGAGTAAAATATGATAGAATATGATATCTATTCGTGAGAAGGTTATTTATGGAAGACGCACTACTGATTTACCTTTCATTTTCTTTCACAGAAACCTGTCGTACAAGATCATCACCTCCATGTCCGTGTGGGGCGGTGGGGTAGCCTAGTGGTTAAAGTGTTCGTTCGTCACGCTGAAGACCCGGGTTCGATTCCCCAACATTGGTACAATGTGTGCAGCCCATCTTTGGTGTCTGTGATATTGATAGAATAGTGTTACAAGCGGCGTAAAGCCAATACTCACTCACTCTGACGTGGGTTTCCGTCCTCTAACACGGGTACAATGTGTGAAATTTATTTCTGGTGTCCCCTTCCGTGATATTGCTGGAATATTCCTAAAAGCGGCGTAAAACCATACTCCCTCACTCCCACATGGGGTCAATGTGTGAAACCCATTTCTGGTGTCCCCCGCCGTGATGTTGCTGGAATAAAAGCGGCGTAAAACCATACTCACTCACTAGAATAAACAAATGTGTTCAGTGGACATGCTGGATGGTGGATGTTTTGATCAAATGTGTTCGAACAGCTGATTGGGTCACGGGCCACCCTGTTGACTGAAATGCATGATCGTGCACGTGGGTTCGAAAGCCATATTATGTTCTTCGTTTTGTGAGCACTCGTGAGCTTGGCCAAAATGCTAACCATCTAAGACCTGAGGGACTCCGGGCTTTCCTCCCCCTTGAAACTGACAGCCGCGATAACACTAATACATTACCGGAAGTGGCGATTAACAAACCTCACTCATTCACGTACCGTTCGTGCATGCTATAGGGGCAGTGGGGGGTAGCCTAGTGGCTAAAGCGTCCGCTCGTCACGCCAAAGCCCCGGGTTCGATTCCCCACATGGGTACAATGAGTGAAGCCCATTTCTGTGTCCCTCGCCGCGATACTATCGGAATATTGCTAAAAGCGGCGTAAAACCCAACTCACTCACTCGTGCATGTTACAGATCACCTAGTGATGCGTCGTGACGACAATACAATCAGCAGCTCCATCTTCACGCGTCTGTCAATCCACTACGCTAACGTTGTCATCCCAACCCCTATCTACATGATTAGTGGCGATGTGTTACATCACAGTACACCGCAGCTAAGCTAGATGTCGTCTTAAACCACGTTAGAGATCGTGTTGTATGGAATAATAATATGGTATACAAGTTAATCAAAATGTCATGAGTTGCCGGTATTTCCATTGCCATGACAACTGACAGACCGCGGCTGCGTATGCCCAACTTTGGCGACGTCGCCAACGACTGCCGAACCCGCGTTTGTCACGCAGATCAAACACGAACCGTAATAAAATTATCAGTTTACAGTAGTAAACTTTTGCAATGTCTTATAACAATGCCTCAATAACATTCTAGAGTCCTAAACATTCACATACCATACTGTCATAGCGCCGCTGACGAAATTGAGTGAGTGAGTTTACCTTTACGCCGTTTATACCAATATTCCAGCAATATCACGCAGCGGGGGACACCAGAAATGGGCTTCACATTGTACCCATGTTGGGAATCGAACCCGTGTCTTCGGCATGACGAGCGAACACTTTAACCATTAGGCTACCCCACCGCCCCCTTTAACCACAAGGTTACCCCACCGCGGTGCAATCCAAATCTGCAACGCGAGGCTACCAAACTGTCCCCTGACGAAAACGAAACGAAGAAAGGAAAATGGGAAAGTTTCAACAAATCTGTAGATCGAACTTGACAGCACGTACTTTAAACAATAAACCATAGATTCGTAGCTAATGTTATAAAGTGAGTAAAAAAATATCCCAGATTTAACCTAATCGTGTAATCTACCTTTCCTGTTTTTACCATGTATTTATCACAGGTGCGCTTTGTAAATCCAGCATGGAGTTCTATCCGCGCAACCATCGATTTGATACGCATACCCACTCGACTTAACATATGCAAATGTGTAATGCAAGCATGTATAGACACTCTCCCCTTGTACAATGTTTATTTACAGTTTATAATAGGAATTTCAACCGGATACCGTTTCCTGTTCTGTTTAGATGGCTCCATACCTGAAACGTTTGAGGTCTGTCTCGTGCAGACTGCCGCATATTTACTGTGTATTGTTATCGGCGCGATGTATATACAACGGCAGTGAGATTTGTAGAGGTAAAAACATGTTAAGTGGGGAATGGGAGGGGCCGGGGATCACTAAGAGGATTTTGTCAACCCTCCATGGCATAATAGGGGCGGTGGGGTAGCCTAGTGGTTAAAGCGTTGGCTCGTCACGCCGAAGACCCGGGTTCGAATCCCCACATGGGTACAATGTGTGAAGCCCATTTCTGGTGTCCCCCGCCGTGATGTTGCTGGAATATTGCTAAAAGCGGCGTAAAACCAAACTCACTCAGTCAGTCAGTCAGTCAGTCATGGCATAATATAAATGAAGAGTGCTCTCTGAATTTATATTTATCAAAATTGTGTATACATATGATTAGATTTAATAAGATGCTTTTCGGTCATTGTTTTTGATTAGACATTTGTTAAGATTCTGAATCATTGCCATTCCAACACACACACACACACACACACACACACACACACACACACACACACACACACACAAACACAAAATCTTATGTTCCTTCCTTTAGGAACAGTGAGTGAGTGAGTTTTACTTCTCTTTCAGCAATATTCCAGCAATATCACGTCGGGGGACACCAGAAATGGGCTTCACACATTGTACTCAACAGTTGACACCAGCCAGACCCTATCATTGAGTTAATGGTAACTTATTTTTTTACTATATGCCAGGCTTCACACATTGTACCTATCATTGTGGGGAATCGAACCCGGGTCTTCCGCGTGAGGAGTGAACGCTTTAACCACAAGGCTACCTCACCGCCAGTGAGTTAGTGAGTTCTACGCCGGTTTGAACAGTATTGAGTTTTTTAACGACGTGTCAGCTTGCTGTTGAAGACAAGAGATACAAGAAAAAGATTACGAATGAGTATGGTTTTATGCTGCTTTTAGCAAATAATCCAGCAATATCGTGGCAATGATATTCCCTTAGCTATTAGAAATTGCGACTCTGTTGCCTCGTTTAAATCTTATATCCACGTGAAGGAAAAATGCGCACCTATATATTATTCATATGGAATAAGGAAGTTCAATGTTATGCGAACTAGATTAAGATATATGACGAGTACACTTAATTATGATTTATATAGAATAAATGTAAAAAATGACGCATCATGGCAATGTGGCCATAGATGTGAGAATGTTTTTCATTACTTCCTTGAATGTCCATTGTATACTATTCAAGACATTAACTGTTAAAATCTTTAGAACATATTGTCAAAAATAAAAAAACCCACTGATTGATATTAATCTTATCTTACATGGCAATGCAGGTCTCTCAATCACTGAAAACCAGAATGTTTTCAAATATGTACATATCTATATCTCTCAAACAAAACGCTTTCTCAGTTAACATCTGTTGTACATATCCTAGCCTATGTCTGTCACTTGTGTACTTTGTTGTAAGATGAATTGTGTAATTATCTGGAGAGGGCTTTCTAAGTTGGATAACTTGTGCCCAATCCTTTTCTTGAATGAATAAAATATGTTTAAAACAAAATCGTGACAATGGACACAAGAAACGGATTTTATCTATGAGAATCGAACGTGGTGAGGGAACGCTTTCACCACTAAGCTACACATGTGTGTTACACAACAGAAATGAAGCAAATTCAAACAGTAAATACTACAGTAGAGTGAGTGAGTGAGTTGGCTTCACACATTGTACTCAACAGTTGACACCAGCCAGACCCTATCATTGAGTTAATGGTAACTTATTTTTTTTACTATATGCCAGGCTTCACACATTGTACCTATCATTGTGGGGAATCGAACCCGGGTCTTCCGCGTGAGGAGTGAACGCTTTAACCATTACAAGGCTACCTCACCGCCAGTGAGTTAGTGAGTTCTACGCCGGTTTGAACAGTATTGAGTTTTTTTAACGACGTGTCAGCTTGCTGTTGAAGACAAGAGATACAAGAAAAGATTACGAATGAGTATGGTTTTACGCTGCTTTTAGCAAATAATCCAGCAATATCGTGGCAATGATATTCCCTTAGCTATTAGAAATTGCGACTCTGTTGCCTCGTTTAAATCTTATATCCACGTGAAGGAAAAATGCGCACCTATATATTATTCATATGGAATAAGGAAGTTCAATGTTATGCGAACTAGATTAAGATATATGACGAGTACACTTAATTATGATTTATATAGAATAAATGTAAAAATGACGCATCATGGCAATGTGGCCATAGATGTGAGAATGTTTTCATTACTTCCTTGAATGTCCATTGTATACTATTCAAGACATTAACTGTTAAAATCTTTAGAACATATTGTCAAAAATAAAAAACACTGATTAATATTAATCTTATCTTACATGGCAATGCAGGTCTCTCAATCACTGAAAACCAGAATGTTTTCAAATATGTACATATCTATATCTCTCAAACAAAACGCTTTCTCAGTTAACATCTGTTGTACATATCCTAGCCTATGTCTGTCACTTGTGTACTTTGTTGTAAGATGAATTGTGTATTATCTGGAGAGGGCTTTCTAAGTTGGATAACTTGTGCCCAATCCTTTTCTTGAATGAATAAAATATGTTTAAAACAAAATCGTGACAATGGACACAAGAAACGGATTTTATCTATGAGAATCGAACGTGGTGAGGGAACGCTTTCACCACTAAGCTACACATGTGTTACACAACAGAAATGAAGCAAATTCAAACAGTAAATACTACAGTAGAGTGAGTGAGTGAGTTCAAATATAAAGTCATTTTGACAATATCTCATCGTAACTATAACACAGTATAACCTGCACATGACAACACAGAGAGACAAACGTAAATCCCATGTGCAGTCACTTCCATTACCTTCAACATCTCATTGAGGGGGTCGGGTGGCCTAGTGGTTAAAGTGTTCGCTCGTCACGGCTAAGACCCGGGTTCGATTCCATACATGGGTACAATGTGTAAAACCCATTTCTGGTGTCCCCCGCCGTGATATATTGCTGGACTATTATTTAAACAGCGTAAAACTAAACTCACTGACTCATATACAGCACGTCATCATGTGCTGCACACGTCACTCTCCGAACTTGAAACATCAATTTTAATTACCTGGAGAGATTTGCGATCAGTTCAACAGACAACCTTCGTAAGAGCGCTACACATAGTCGAGTTATCTCCCCATCAGCATTATGACGTCGTAGGGCATTACATGACTATAATAATGTTGATATTTTCAGCTGATGTATTGGATTATATCCTTTTATATATATTTTAAGTAATCGAACATTATAAAGCACAGTCTCACGTTATGGTAATATTTTACCGCCGCTTCAACTACTTACGCCTGTTAGGCGACCATGGCAGGTACGGCGAGGTTGTGGCAGTGTTTTATTTTCAATTTATTGGAGTATAAATATATGCTTTTGAGGGTGACGCTATATTCCTAATCATTATACAATCCATTGCATGGCAGTCTTTAAAAGGCCAACTGTAACAATTCGATATCATCCTAAATCTGTATCTCCACCCTCTACCGACACCATGCCCCATCTCTCGACATTACATTGCGTTGCTTTAAGATGGGTGTAAAACCTTGGTAATCTGAAAGAGAAATATGAAATACATTCACATAAATATATTTACATTTATCCATGTCCTATGCAAGGTCAGTCCATATAATGACAACATTATAATTCCACATCATTCTAAATCTAACCCCCCTCAATCCACCCATAACCATTCCCAACCCGACCCATATCCGACTCTACACTGTTTTGTTTTAATGTTTGTCAAAGGAGACTAACACCAATATAAGTACAATGCTAAACGACTTTAAATCGAAATAGATTTTTTTTTTAAAAATGCCTGCAAGAAATATTGTCGTGGACATATGATTTGCATCAATGGTCCGTTATAACTTACTCCGGAACATTTAACTAGGTAACATAAAGACATGCACTGTACATCGAGTACAGGTCGTGCAAGCATCACAAAATGCAACGGCGCGTGGTCCTGTGCACACAGCTCAGGTCACAAATCAGTTGAAGTTAAGCAACGTCGAGCTCGGGCAATCCTTGGATGGGTGACCGTGTTTGGCAGCCTGACTCCTGAGAGTTTCTAGGACTTAAGTCCTGCCCCACAACGAAGCACATGTGATGCATGTGGTCTCACCTTAGGCAAGTGAGTTTGTTAATAATTGTCTCTGTTCACCCAGTAAAAATGGGTACCCGGTGGGATAAAGTCATGTGACTATAACCTTCTAGCGCCTAACAGGCAGCTTGGGTTATCCGGGGTAATAAGAATCAGATTCTGATTAAGCGCCGGAGCAATCACTTGGTGTTTGGAGACTGTGCGCTATAGAAGATGACTTATTATTATTATGAATAATCCTAACAGCGTAGGCGATATAACGACAACAGAAATAGGGGTGACTACAATGCAACTTGGAATGAACACCATGTTCTATAGCCTATTACTTTGGAGCTAGTCTCTAAGGTAATGCTTGATAGTTTAAATGATAATTTCTAAAAAGATATAATAACAGACTGGAGTACTGTCCGTTTATCTAGACTTGCCTCTTTAAAGGATAGAATTACTATTTATTCTTGACCTCAGCATTCAGTACAGCCTTGGAGCAAGGCTACTTTGGATATACATGATGTTTTCATAACATGGGCCACAGACATTGACTAACATCCTTAGGACATGACTAACATCCTAAATATATAAATTGCTGCGACTATTAAACCTAAATCCATTTCTTCAGTTTTTTAATTAAAAGGTTTTCTGAAAACTAGTCCAAATGTTTCACTAAGTATTCACTGGCTACCGTTTAAGGCGTGTATTAACGAAACACCTGGCCTGCCACATCTCTACACCGATCCTGTGCAGGGTCAAGGCAGTTTACCTCATTCTTGGATCCGTCGAACTCTATGCCAATCAGATCCTGCTACGTCACGACCAAGGTCATGTGTTCTCCCATTCAACAAGTGGGTCTGGTGATGCTACTTACCGACAACTACTAGTTCAGTGCAAGATGCTGTGCCAGGCGTGCGGGGGCGGCGGTACTGCAGGCACTACTCCAAGAAATTATACACCTCTTCGTTACCATGGTAACGGAAGATGGAGAGTGTACTTTACGTTCAGTTGATATTAATTTGCACAGGCGTCGATGAACGGGGATTGATAGACATGTAGATATTGATGTGAGAGTACACAGCCAAGGCAAATTTAACATTCTTGTAAACAAAGCATGTTAATCACCTCTTAAACAATTTTACCTACTCAGTTATGTTATTTCTGCATTATGCGACCGTGCCTAACAGAACAGCAGAAAGGTGAACACTGATAGTTTTGTTTTGTGCATTACCACTGCGCACCGTTGGGTGTAAATTCAGTGAGTGAGTGAGTTTTCTTGTTTGTTCGCCTGACTCAGCACTATTCCAGCTATATTTTTTATATTTTTTTATTATAGGATATTTATATAGCGCACATATCCACGCACTAGTGCATGCTCAAGGCGCTGGTATTTTTCCCCTCGATCATTGGATGTCAATATCAACTGCACATCGTATTAGCAATCTCAACTCCCTGGGGAGTATACAACTGTTGCTGCCACTAGGCGCACCAAGTTATTGTGGCTTTCTCATCCTAGCGAGGTACCCATTCACAGCTGGGTGGACTGGGACACATAGTCACAGCACTTTGTCCAAGTTCACTGCACCTTGCTGTACCCGCAACTAGGTGTTTGCACGTATTCATGTGGCCACCATCTGGTCATATACCAACGGATTCGTGGGTTCTTTTAAGTACACAGGGTTGTGTACTGTACACTAGGGGTTGTGACAACACTGAAAGAGTCTGCACACAAAGTTGACTCCAATGTTTTTACACCCGGTCACAGGTGGGCTCGATCCCGACACCTCAACTTTGCTGGATCAGTAGCCTGGCGCCTTAGCCAGCTCGCCCACCGCGCCCCCGGCGGTCTGTAAATAATCGAATCTGGACCAGACAATCCAGTGATCAATGTTCAACTTGAGCATCGATCTATGCACCTGTGATCCGATGACATGTGTCAACCAAGTCAGTGAGCCTGACCACCCGATCCCATTAGTCGCCTCTTACGACAAGCATGGGTTACTGAAGACCAATTCTAACCCGGAGCTTCACGAAATACAGTTCTCACGCCCGACCAGATCAGTTATACTCGGTTACATCCACATTACGACTGTTTTTTGCGATGACAACTTGGACAAGTACTCACTAAATCAACCACCGGTAGCCGGTTACACTGTGCTGGTCAACGTGTTTGCAGCATCTTTCCTCACTAGCAGTTTACCTAAATCACACCTGGAGTTCGATGTTTATTTGTATACTGTCCCAAAAAAGAAATGCATTGGTGATAGCGATTTATAAAATTTCAAATATTTGTCAAAGTTAGTGTTTGATTGTTATACTTTCGGCATTAAAATGCTAATTTGTATATGGAACACATGGAATGGAACAGAATTTCACAAGGTCGAATTCAAAAACTATTTAAGTCCAGAGTGCAGAGCAGTTTTTGGGGCTCATGGTTGCCACAACAGAGCCCAATTGGGCTTATTATAAGCTGCACATGTTAACAGACATTTGATCTTTTATGCTGTGAAACTTTAAAGTTAGCAGAATAAAGTCGTGAAAATACACCTATGCGTTTCTCTTTTGGGAGATTATAATTAGAAAACCATACCTGGCAATATTCCATCAATGTGACCGGGTTTAATTGGGTGTCTGGATCAGACAAATCACTGATTATTATCATAACCCCGGCCAACTCCACCAGAAACAATGACATGCAATTAAATCAACGAATCTGACCACCGATCCATTTAGTAGTCATGAAAGACAACGTTTTGAGAACTGAAAGAGATTGAGTTGCCCCGTGGTTAAAGCGTTAGCCTGTCATGCCTAGGACCCAGGTTCGATTCCCTTCGTAGGTACAATGTATGAAGCTTTTGGTGTGCCCCACCATGGTATTGCTGGAACATTGCAACAACATATTCACTCATATGTTATATGACATTTACAAATAACATGAATACCAGCTCAATAACACCTGACAATATTCCGCCCGTATGTATCAAGGACCAAGGCGCCAGTTGTCTCAGCTGCCGCATGAGTGAGACACCAGTTATAATCCCCAGTTAAATATTGAGTGAGCGAGTGAGTTCCGTTTCACTCCGCTTTTAGCAATATTCCAGCAATATCTCGGCGCATGGCACTGGATAGACTTGCACAAGTCTCTTTGGTAATAATTATTAATTTAAATGATAATTTCTAGAAATATAAATATGACTCTAACAGACTGGCGTCCTCAGAACTGTCCCTTTATCTACACTTGCCTCTTTTAAGGATAGAATTACTACATATCCACAGGCTTAGTCATTCAGTACAGCCTTGGAGCAAGGCTAGGCACTGGAAACTAGCTTTATTTGTTTAATTCAGTTTGTGTTTGGATTTTGTTAAAACGATGCTATATGTATCCAGTTATGGATGTGACATTTTAGCCACGTCTATATCCTGATGGTCCAAAACACAATAATATAGCCGTCTCAAATATATCACCATCGAATAACCATTTCTTGTTTGTGTAATTTGAGTCAAACAAGAGTGAATACCTTTTTTGCCCAGCAATTTTGAAAGACTTGACCAAAAGACCTTTAATATGACTTTCAACATTATTTTGTCAACGACTCTGGACGGACATCTTCCTTCTCCACAAAAGCTGTGCAGAGCTGCTACGAATGGGTCGTTCTAGGTTCCGATCGTTGCAATAACCTTTCTGGAATAGCTTCGAGCAGAACTAGAACACGATTGTTGTGCCTTTTTTTTTGTCGATTCAGATATCAGAAGCTGATGCTGTCTTTATTGGCAAAGTGTCGATGACAGTGGAATGCTCTCTTAGGTGTTAGCCTAATGGTTAAAGCGTTGGCTCGTCACGCCGAAGACCCGGGAAGCTCATTTCTGGTGTCCCCCGCCGTGATGTTGCTGGAATATTGCTAAAAGCGGCGTAAACCCAAACTAGTCAGTCAAAACTCAGTATGTCTAACGGTATTATTGGAAGTGATATGAGAATCTTTACTAAAAATATTACAAGAAGCATACATAAAATCAACTTTTACGTGCACCAAGCATGACTGCTTGTTTATGCGGAGGTTAATTCAAAGACATATCTGTCTCACAGTCTTACAAATGCCTTAAATAACGTTAGTCTAGGATTTCTTCATGTCCTGAATGTCTCAATGGGGCTCCTTTTAGTTTAGACAGAGCTGTGTTTATATCATTAATTTTTTTTTATAGATTAGCCATTAGTCTGTTACATATTGTTTGCCGAGTCGTGTACATGTCGTTTGTGTGTTTAATAACGTACAGTATGCAAGCGAATGAGTGAGTTTGCCGCTATTAGCAATATTCAAGCAACATTACGGCGGGGGACACCAGAAATAGGCTTCACATATTGTAACCACATGGGGAATAGAACCCGGGTCTTCGGCGTGACGAGTGAACGCTTTAACCAGTAGGCTACCACATCGACCCAGTATGCAAACAATTACGGGGGAAGTGGCTGAAACAAATACCTAATAACGTTATAGCCATTTATGAAACCAAAAGTTGATATGTACATCAGTAATACCACTACAATGAACAAGAAGGCAGGGTACGCTAAGCATAAATTTCAAACTATGTGCCCATTTGGGGAATCAAACCCATGCTGTCGGCGTCCCGTGTCAACGCTTCGGCCACAATGCCAAAAAGACTCTCAGAAAATACGCAACCGCACAACTTAATGCAGGGTCGGATACAGCTTTTTGAGAAAGGGGTTGGGGGTTTGTGGGGGTGTGTGTGTGTGTGTGTGTGAGGGGGTGCACACTTCATTTTCACCAGAGTTTCAATGGTCATTTAATAAACTTTCAGGACAAAAGGGGCGTGCACCCCTGCACCCCCCTCTGTAATGGATGATAACTTCTGGTTTACTGGACACGTGTGTGCTCTTCCACAGTTTCCAAGCTGGAGTGATGCACGTTCGTTCGTCACGCCCGAAGTCCCGAGTTCGATCTCAAACATGGCCAGGATGTGTGAATCCCATTCCTGGTGTCCCTTGCCTTGATATTGCTGGAATATTGCTAAAAACGGTGTAAACCAACTCACTCACATATTGACGTACAATGATGCACCATATGTCATAAATGTCCTTTCTTAGATCCAAAAATATACCGCTATGTGTTTCGTAGACGCCGGAAATAACCGTATCCCGATAACGGTAGATGTATACGAGAATGAAGCTTTCTTTTATGGAATGGTAATCGCGTCAGAAAGAAAGAGAAATAATTCCCCTCTCCATCGTGGCTGTAACTATATTTTACACACGCCTCTTCCAGTTACCATGAGTAGGCGTTCATAAATCAAGCACCGCCTACCTTTTTATGAGTATGTTTTGGAAACCAAATTACTGAAAACGTATAAAAATGGTTATTGTAACATATTTGACTCTGATTAATACAAAACCAAAACTGAAATTTGGCAACAATGTATACTAGGCACATAAAGAAACTGTGCATACAAAAATTTAAAATCTAAATTTATCAAACCTGTGGAGACACATAAGGATTTAAACTCAGAGATTAGTGACATGTATCCAACATGCATGCACGTGCCACGTTTCGTGACGTCAGTGGGTTCGTCCTTGAGACGTGCAATACGTTGTTGCACGTGCATTCCGGGAAAGAGAAACAGAGCAAGTGAATGCCACACAATACTGTCATTTTGGAAAGCTCAACCCCTGCCCTTGCGATCGTTCAAAAAATTAAACGGCTATTGAAACGCATAGCATGCCAAGGCTCACGTCTGCACAACGTCATGAGGCCATTGGGATGGTCCGTGGGGGAATGTCTCAACGACAAGTGGCTGCACATTTCCACTGCCACCGGAACACCATTTCTTCACTGGTGAAACGCTACCAGAACACAAATGACGTCATCGATCGGCCACGTTCTGGACGTCCACGTGTAACAACGCCAAGACAGGACAGATGGATAAGGGTGACCCATCTTCGCCACAGGTTTCAGACTGCAGTGATGACTGCCCGAACCATCCCAGGACTTCGCCGTATCCACCCCAACACAGTTCGACAACGTTTACGTCATCACGGGATCAGACCACGACGTCCCGCCATACGGCCTATCCTGACACAGCGTCATCGACAAGCTCGCCGAATGTGGTGCCAAAATCATGTCCGCAGACCCTTGTTTTGGTGGAAGAATGTTGTTTTTACAGATGAGTCCAGGTTTAACATTTCCCAGAGTGATGGACGTCAACGTGCCTATAGACGCGTGGGAGAACGTTATGCACAGGCCTGTGTCTTGGAGAGGAATCGCTTTGGTGGTGATTCCGTGATGATTTGGGGTGGAATAACAACACGCCAAAGAACTCCTTTGGTGATTGTACAGAAATATTCCTAATACTTTGAATGTAATTTAAGTAGGGTAATATCCTCGCACATTATTTTTATGGAATGGAGAGTTACGAGGATATTACCCTAGGCTACAGGGATCAGATTCTTCGACCTGTGGCAATTCCTTTTCTGCAACGTCATGGCCCTGGGTTAACATTCCAACGGGACAATGCCCGCCCTCATACGCCAAGGGTTGCTATGGATTTCTTGCAACACCACAACGTTGACTTACTGCCTTGGCCTGCAAATTCACCGGATCTCTCCCCGATAGAGCATGTTTGGGACGTTATGGATCGACGTCTACGCCGTCTTCCTCATCCGCCAGATAACGTCCTTGATCTTGCAACAGAATCTGGCGTGACATCCCACAAGCCTCCCTTGCACGTTTGATAGGCTCTATGCGTCGTCGATGCACTGCTGTTCTCAATGCCGATGGTGGACATACCCGTTATTGATCTTGTGACATGGTCGTTTGACCCCTGTCTCGCTTGTTGACTCGTGACGTCATTGTGATTGACTTTTCAATTGAAATTCTCCCGACTTATTATGGTCTCATGATCCCTTCATTAAAGTTTATATGTACCTTTGACATTGTTATCGTACTTATCAACTGAGATAATATTTTGACAATGCACAGTTTCTTTATGTGGCTAGTATATTTGCAATCTGAGAGGAATACCCCCAAACATGTTTATCAACAAAGCCGGAATGTATGGTTACCATGACTACGCCGTCAATCTCAATATCAAATAAGTTCTCAAATAATAATTGTAGTGATTGTATGAGCCACCAAAGGCGACCACATTAGTACCTGGTGTACCTGTGACAATGAATCTGTTCCACTAGTGAAAAGTTTTCTTCATACTAAATTTATATATATTTCTAAAGAGACATTACTTTTATGGAACAGTTAGGGTACATTTGGCTGTTTTGCATTTACACTGGCACTATTCGGAACGTATTCCATTTGGAGCTCACCCTTGACATAGCTACCCCTGGCACGGATAACCTCTGCAAGCCACCTCCTAATAATGGCAATCAATGTTTCGTTGTTCTGCAAACCGGCGATGACGTAGAGGGTAATATCCGAGTAACTCTCCATTCCTTAAATATAATGGAGCCGAGGCACATTATTTTTAAGGAATGGAGAGTTACGAGGCCGAGGCACATTATTTTTAAGGGATGGAGAGTTACGAGGCCGAGGCACATTATTTTTAAGGAATGGAGAGTTACGAGGCCGAGGCACATTATTTTTAAGGGATGGAGAGTTACGAGGCCGAGGCACATTATTTTTAAGGGATGGAGAGTTACGAGGCCGAGGCACATTATTTTTAAGGGATGGAGAGTTACGAGGCCGAGGCACATTATTTTTAAGGAATGGAGAGTTACGAGGCCGAGGCACATTATATTTAAGGAATGGAGAGTTACGAGGATATTACCCTATTTAAATTACATTCAAAGTATTAGGAATATTTCTGTTATCAAAATTAAATGTCAAAATGACAAAAATGAAGGCTTTAATTTGAAACTGGTACACATCGCTCCATTCCTGAAAAGTAATAGAGCGAGCAGACAATGGAATGACGTCACAAATGTAATTTAATGCTCAAGAACGGACTAGCGCTGTCATCCATGAATGTCGAACGACTGGCAAGAGGATGGTTGTAGTAATATGGCATGACGGCGGTATCGAGTATTTAATGTTGATATCGGTGACCATTGATTGTCCCAGGTACTGTCATTAGGTCAAGCTTGCAGTCACACGAAACGCAAACTCACACCATCTCTGAGCCACCTTCAAAGGGTTCAGCTGTATGGACCATCTCCTGCTAATATACCTCGTTACGAAGTCTTCATACGTCTCAGTAACGTGTAGAATATAGCGACTTTCATCAAACCGATGAACACGTCTTCAAGTTGCTTATTTTTCTCGGAGCCTGCACCCGCCAGACGTTCCTGCCTGTGCCTCTGTGACGATGGTACGTCTGATCGGTCGAGCTTCCATCAGACCACCGGCGTCCTTCTGAATGTATTTGGTGCGGTAGGGGTAGTTTAGTGGTTAAAGCGTTCGCTCGTCACGCCAAAGCCCCGGGTTCGATTCCCCACATGGTACAATGTGTGAAACCCATTTCTGGTGTCCCCCGCCGTGATATTGCTGGAATATTGCTAAACAGCGTAAAACTTCACTCACTCACTCATTTCTGGTGTCCCCAGCTGTGATATTGCTGGAACATTGCTAAAAGCGGCGTAAAACGATACTCACCCACTCACTGAATGAACTGTTGGATGTGCCGGACTCTCCATTGCCGGCGGAGTTCTACGGCCTCCGACAGTACACCCCTGTGTTATGGATGCCAATAACTTGCCGTCGTGTATTTTCTGAAAGTCTACGTCTTCCACGGAAAAACTTTTAGTGTTTGGAGCTGTTGTCTTTTAAATACGTTCTGAAAACTGTAGTGCACATGCTGCAATAATAAAATGTAAACCCAAATGTGCTTGAAGCTTGCGTAACACGTGAACGTGCGACCTATAACTTTTGAGATACTGTGAGAAACTCGTGTTTACATGTACATTCCAGTGTGTTGGGATCATTTTTATAAAAATGGCCGTTATATGCAGGTGGTGCTTAGTTAATGCTTATGTGAAATATAAAAATTCAGGACTCATACGTATGTACATCAATTCCAACCCCAGTCACTGTCAGTCAACCGATTTCAACCCATAATCTACCTGTCAGTAAACCGATTTCAACCCATAATCTAACTGTCAGTCAACCCATTTCAACCCATAATCTAACTGTCAACATTTCAACCCATATTTTAACTGTCAACTAGCCCATTTCAACCAATAATCTTACTGTCAACAACCCATTTCAACCCATAATCTAATTGTCAACAACCCATTTCAACCCATAATATAACTGTCAACTAGCCCATTTCAACCCATAATCTAACTGTCAACAACCCATTTCAACCCATAATCTAACTGTCAACCAACCGATTTAAACCCATAATCTAACTGTCAACCAACCGATTTAAACCCATAATCTAACTGTCAACCAACCCATTTCAACCCAGACTCTAACTGTCAACCAACCCATTTCAACCCATAATCTAACTGTCAGTCAGTCCATTTCAATCCATAATCTAACTGTCAGTAAACCGATTTCAACCCATAATCTAACTGTCAGTCAGTCCATTTCAACCCATAATCTGTCAACCAACCCATTTCAACCCAGACTCTAACTGTCAACCAACCCATTTGAACCCATAATCTAACTGTCAACTAGCCCATTTCAACCCATAATCTAACTGTCAACAACCCATTTCAACCCATAATCTAATTGTCAACAACCCATTTCAACCCATAATCTAACTGTCAACTAGCCCATTTCAACCCATAATCTAACTGTCAACTAGCCCATTTCAACCCATAATCTAACTGTCAACAACCCATTTGAACCCCTAATCTAACTGTCAGTCAACCCATTTCAACCCATAATCTAACAGTCAGTCACCCCGTGTAAGACCAGAATCTAACTGTCAACCAGCCCATTTCAACCCATAACCTAACTGTCAACCACTCCATTTCAACCAGAATCTAACTGTCAACCAACCCGTTTAAACCCAGACTAACTGTCAACTAGCCCATTTCAACCCATAATCTAACTGTCAACTAACCCATTTCCGTCCAGGATCTAACTGTAAGTCAACTCATTTCAACCCATAATCTAACTGTCAACCAACCCATTTGAACCCATAATCTAACTGTCAGTCAGTCAGTCCAACACATAATCTGTCAGTCAGTCCATTTCAACACATAATCTAACTGTCAGTCAACCGATTTCAACCCATAATCTAACTGTCAGTCAGTCCATTTCAACCCATAATCTGTCAACCAACCCATTTCAATCCAGACTCTAACTGTCAACAACCCATTTCAACCCATAATCTAACTGTCAACTAGCCCATTTCAACCCATAATCTAACTGTCAACCAACCCATTTCAACCCATAATCTAACTGTCAACCAACCCATTTCAACCCAGACTCTAACTGTCAACCAACCCATTTCAACCCATAATCTAACTGTCAGTCAGTCCATTTCAACACATAATCTAACTGTCAGTCAACCGATTTCAACACATAATCTAACTGTCAGTCAGTCCATTTCAACCCATAATCTGTCAACCAACCCATTTCAACCCATAATCTAACTGTCAACAACCCATTTCAACCCATAATCTAATTGTCAACTAGCCCATTTCAACCCATAATCTAACTGTCAACAACCCATTTCAACCCATAATCTAACTGTCAACAACCCATTTCAACCCATAATCTAACTGTCAACCAACCGATTTCAACCCATAATCTAACTGTCAACAACCCATTTCAACCCATAATCTAACTGTCAGTCAGTCCATTTCAACCCATAATCAAACTGTCAGTCAGTCCATTTCAACACATAATCTAACAGTCAGTCAACCCATTTCAACCCATAATCTAACAGTCAGTCACCCCGTGTAAGACCAGAATCTAACTGTCAACCAGCCCATTTCAACCCATAACCTAACTGTCAACCAATCCATTTCAACCAGAATCTAACTGTCAACCAACCCGTTTAAACCCAGACTAACTGTCAACTAGCCCATTTCAACCCATAATCTAACTGTCAACTAACCCATTTCCGTCCAGGATCTAACTGTAAGTCAACTCATTTCAACCCATAATCTAACTGTAAGTCAACTCATTTCAACCCATAATCTAACTGTAAGTCAACCGATTTCAACCCATAGCCTAACTGTAAGTCAACCGATTTCAACCCATAATCTAACTGCAAGTTAACTGACTTCTACCCATAATCTAACTGTCAACCAACTCCATTTCAGCCCAGAATCACACTGTCAATCAACCCATTTCAACACAGAAGCTACGCACAAACAAGTTTAACAATCAGTACGAAACTATAAAGTATAAAAACAGAGATGCTTTGAAGTCATTGCCAAACATCTCTACTGCAGATAATTGTAAACATGCAGTTATATATAGGCCTTGACAACAATGGTAGGAATTCTATCACATAATCATCTACCTTTTTTACATTCGGCATTTCCAACGGTATAAAGGTGACAACGGTCCAACAAAGGAAGATATAATTACATCACTTCACGGCAGCGTGGAAATTATGCCCCCAAACATAGATAATTGATCACATAGTTGTAGATGTAGAGCGTGTCATGTGCAGACTGTGGGAACAAAACACACATAACTTATATGGTTATCGGACTATTTCAATGTGGTCATAAAAACAGGGGGAAAGAGATGAAGTGATAATAAGTGTTTGGATGAGGTCGGTGTTTCATGAATTGGCTTTGACAAGCTTTGCTATTGCTAGATAGACATGCATAAAGACACCGAGACATTGACATATAGACAGACACACCGAGACACTGACAGATAGACAGGCATAGAGACACCGAGACATTGAGAGATAGACAGACACACCGAGACATTGACAGATAGACAGGCATAGAGACACCGAGACATTGACAGATAGACAGGCATAGAGACACCGAGACACTGACAGATAGACAGGCATAGAGACACCGAGACATTGACAGATAGACAGGCATAGAGACACCGAGACATTGACACCGAGACAGGGCACTGACATTGACAGATAGACAGGCATAGAGACACCGAGACACTGACAGATAGACAGGCATAGAGACACCGAGACATTGACAGATGGACAGGCATAGAGACACTGAGACATTGACAGATGGACAGACATAGAGCCATACAGACATTGAGAGATAGACAGACATAGAGACACCGAGACATTGACAGATAGACAGGCATAGAGACACCGAGCCATCAACAGGTAGACAGGCATAGAGACACCGAGACATTGACAGATAGACAGGCATAGAGACACCGAGCCATCAACAGGTAGACAGGCATAGAGACACCGAGACATTGACAGATATACAGTCACAGAGAGAAGAGAGGAGCTGAGGCAGCGAGTGGCAGAGAGGTCCATGATGATATCTTGGGCGGTGCACATACATGTAGAGGTCCTACTCTTGTTCTCGGCCTGGTCCGCAGAAAAGAGATACTGTAAAATTCATGCGAGCAATCTGTAATTCATTTCAGGATCTTACTTATCCGTGTTTTCCGATCCTGAAACACACCAGGATAAGGAAACTATCATCAAGTCCTCCAGTGGGAAAATAAACATGATGTAAAATGAAAATACACGGCTTGGCCTATCGGCAGTCATTTCAATTACAGTTTAGACTGACACAAAGCTGGTTTGTCTCCGAACGCCACATAAAACTCTTCTCAACGAGGCCACACCACATGTAGGTGCGCTGGGGGCTCTCAATCTCCGCTATTAGCTATCTGCAGGCGGCGAAAACTCCGGGATTTTGTTTATTATTCCGGAGCAGTTTGAACAAGTGTTATTGAGGACCAGGCGCAAAGATGCTGTTAACTTTGAGTTTTCGGTTTACAAAAGACATATGTATTGAAACAGATAGCTGTGGGTTACGTGTGGACATGATTAATCATTGCAAGTGGTATCAAACCCGGCAGTGACTGGTAGGTCACTCTCACTCTTAGAATCTGTTTTGGTGACAATGGGGCTGATTGGACATTGGACGTTGCAGTTAATATCCATCACAGGTTAGTCTGGTTCAGATCAGATTACTTACAGGTCCCCGTGACGTAACAGTGCTGACTGCGGCGTAAAACAATAATCTTCTCGTGGATTGGGAGGGAGAGGCTTGTAACTAGCTCGAACTGGAAAGGATATAAACATGGTGATTGGAAAGACAAAATGAATATGCTATCAGTCATATATTCTCTGTAATCACAAATATAGCATTACATCACTTTCTTAAATTTAAAGGCATTGCGTTTTTAAAAATCCCAGGCGGATGTTAGCTGTTCACAACCAGCTTGATTAGCTGCCTATGTATTTCTCGGGTCGAATTGTACTGAAGCCCATTTCTGGTTAGAATGTGGAATATTTAAAAGCTACATGTTCAGTATGTTATATGTTATATGTTAGTCAGCTAATCTGCTCGTGTAGGTACTCACGGTGCGTTGGTCAGCGAACCTTGTCAGCGTTTATCGAAGCTTTGTTTCTTTTATTGCTTGTCTCTTGATATTGTTAGCTGCTAATAATATAACTGTGAAAATCTCCACTTTGTCTTGTACATGTGCTGCTTTATAGCTATTTAATGATCTCAGGAGCACAAGGACTCATTTATTTGCTGATCGATTGATAAGGCCAAAGTAGCACTATAAAACGTATCATTTACTGTTATATCTTGCATGCCGTAAGAGCAAATAACGGGATAGTATGATAAGACTCATCAACTTGACTGATGGTCGTCATGGTAACCTAATTGCGAAGATCGATGTTCATGATGTCAATCACTGGGTTGTATGGCGCATTCAACAATTTAACAGTTACATGACGGCGGTTTGTAATCGAGTCTGGGCCAGGCAATCCAGTGATCAACAGCATGAGTATCGATCTACGCACCTGGGATATGATGATATGTGTTAATCAAGTCAGCGAGCCTGACCACCCGATCCCGTTAGTCGCCCTTACGACAAGCATGGGTTACTGAAGACCATTTCTAACCCAGATCTTCATGGGTGCTTCATGCTGTCAAATGAAGTGAAATGTTTATGTTCAAAAGAAATTAACCTCAGTTGAATGTTTTTATGTTTTAAATCATTTGTTAATTTTATCTATATCAAGAAAGAAAACCCATTATAACTAGTTTTCCCATAATGTGCAATATATCATTGTGACGATATGAGGCAGAAAATGAAAACATGTGACCGATTTACTTCATGTTTATCCTTATATAAGTTTAGAGGACGAAAACCCACGTCAGAGTGAGTGAGTATTGGCTTTACGCCGCTTTTAACATTATTCTAGCAATATCACAGACACCAAAATGGGCTGCACACATTGTACCCATGTGGGGAATCGAACCCGGGTCTTCGGCGTGATGAGTGAACGATTTAACTTCTAGGCTACCCCACCGCCCCTTCCACGGGGTCAGGAGCAATTTACCACATGAGCAAGTAACACTGTTAATGGAATGTATGGTATGAATAGGTGAGGAACTTTCGCCATGTTCCACGAGAAGTGAAAATAACACCGTTATACAGAAAGTTGGCTATGACATGTTAGTGCTCCTGGACTAACGACATGTCCGACTTGCTGCTGTCGGAGACATCCATGATGCAGTGCCCCGGCGATGATAAATGTGGTCGGTTACGTGATACATTAGTTTTCTGATTCTCGGAGAAACACTGCTTGTTTTGCAAAAGGGAAAGGACATTTTTAACACGTGGTAGACACAGCATCTGCGCTGAGGCGGCGGTATATACTTGTCCGTGCGCTGAATCTGTAGCATCCATTTAGCCTCACCTGCGTTAAGAGTTCCATAAGAGTCCATGTAGAATATCTTGAGGAATGAGAAATTAAAGACACCAAAGTCTCTCCTTCCCCTAACCCGCCTCTCTCGCTGTCTCTGTCTGTCTGATTGTATCTCTGGCTCTGTGTCTGTATGACTGTCTGTGTCTGTCTGTGTCTCTGTGTCTGTATGACTGTCTGTGTCTGTCTGTGGCTCTGCGTCTGTATCACTGCCTGTGTCTGTCTGTGTGTCTGTCTGTATGTCGGTGTCTGGAGTCGGCGTGTCTGCTTGAGGGAGTCTCAGTGCCTGTCCATCGGTCGGCGTCTCTGTGTCTGTCCATCTTTCAGTTCTCAATAAGAAGCAGTCCAGTTGGTGAGTCTTACCATACTATCCCTTATTAATCGATCAGCAAATAACTATGGTGGCGTGTACTCCTGTGCATAGAGCTAAGATCGCAAATCAGTTGAAGTTAAGCAACGTCGAGCTCGGACAGTCCTTGGATAGGTGACTCCTGAGATTTTCTAGGACTTCATTCCCGCTCTACAACGAAGCACATGTGATACATGTGGTCTCACCTTAGGCAAGCGAGTTTGTTCGAAATTACCCAGCAGAAAATGGGTACCCGGTTTGATAAAGTCATGTGACTATAACCTTCTAGTTCCTAACGGGCAGATTGGGTTATCCGGAGAAATAAGAATCAGATTCTGATTAAGCGCCGCGAGCAAACACTTGGTGTTTGGAGACTGTGCGCTATAGAAGATGAGTTATTAAATGAGAGAACATTTCTGGTGTTCCTGAGATCACTAAATTGCTATAAAGCAGCACATGTACTTGAGAATGTTCACAGTTATATTATTAGCAGCTAACAATATCAAGAGACCAACAATCAAAGGAACCAAACATCCAATAAGGCGTTAACACTGACAAGGTTCACTGACCAACAAACTGAGTAGATACACAAGCCGATTAGCTCACTAACAGAACTTCTCTTACAGAAGGTAGCATACAGGAGAGATGCATAGGCAGCCAATCAGGCTGGTTGTGAATAACTATCTCCTGCCTGGGAGTTTTACAAACACAATGCCTTCAAGAAAGTGGTCAAATGTTATATCTGTGATTACACTTTCTCCGAAAAGTATAGATTTTAGAACTTTTTCGGATGTAGTCCCATTAGGGATTCGAACCGACATGTGAGAGGTGAAGGCGCACTGGACTTTGAAAATGCCTTGCTGTTCGACCCGGTGACACACGGAATATACTCAGTAGCAAAAAAACGTCAGTACGAATTCAAAATTAGATAGGCACTGTAATCAAATCATTACAGAAATGGACATAATAAGCAAATCAAACACATTTTGTGTGTACAATATCTTGACACACCAATAAATAACTCGGCACAATTTCAAGACATTACGTGAACGTTTGCAGTCCATTCAGACCCTTGACTTCAGTATCTAGTGTGACCACCACGAGCGGCAATAACTGCAGCACAGCGTCTATGCATGGAGTGCACCAATCGATTAATGAAGGCCATTGGCACATGGAACCACACTCTGAGAAAGGCCTAGCGCAATAAATCGGCTGTGTTCGGCCTTGGTATGACATTATTCAGTCTCCTCTGAATTTCATCCCAATGATGTTCAATTGGGTTTAAATCAGGACTTAGGGCTGGCCACTGCATAATGTTGACACCGTTCTGCTGTAGGAAGTCCCGTGTAGCCCTGTCAGTATGGGCCCGGGCGTTATCATGCTGGAATGTTCTTCCATATGACATCAAAGACTCTGACAGTTTTGATAGTTTTAAAGCAAAACTGAAAACCCACCTTTTCTCAGTATACTTCTCATAACTTCACCCATCTTCATCTTTGTAGCGCTTTGAGCATACCCAAGGGCGTGGAAAAGGCGCATTATAAATGTGCATTATTATTATTATTATTAAGTGTTGTTCCGGTGACGTGTGAAATGGGGTATGACGTGGGGTCTGAGAGCTTGGTCGATGTAGCGCACTGCTGTGATGCCGCCTCCTCTCCCTGGACCGAGGTTCTGGAACACCACAGGACCTACTCTCTGGTTCAGGCCTATTCCACCCCATAACATGATGTTTGCACCTCCCCATGAGCCTCTTTCCATAACACATTGGTCTGAGTAACGCTGGCCACGTCGTCGCCATATTCTTGTTCTGCAATCTGCAGTTGATACGCAGTACCGACTCTCATCTGTGAACAGAACAGTTCTCCATTGCCTGTATCGCCAGTTTTGGTGTTGTAGAGCAAACTGTAGACGTTCACGCCGATGACGAGGGGTGAGGATAGGTCCACGGTAAGGTCCACGGCAATGGAGGTTCCCGCTGTTAAGACGTCGGCGTACTGTATCAGTACTGATTGGTCTTCCGTGTGCTCCCACTGTCTGGCGTGCTGTTTCGGATGCCTGCACGAAGGGATTCTGTACATGCTGTCGCACAACACGGTGGTCTTATCGTCATGTTGTCACCCTTGGTCTGCCAGTACAGGGGCGATCATTTGTGGTGTTGGTGGCCCGGAAACGTTGCTGCAGCCTGTAGATGGTCCGAACGTTGACCTGGAAGTGATTTGGCAACGTGTGGCCAGCTTCAAGTCTTCCTAGCGCCTGGTTCCTCTGAGCTGTCGTGAGTCATCCTGCTGACGTTGCAATGTGAATGTTTCAACCAGATTTGGGGTTGCATTTTATGGGGCTGGTCCTTGTGAACAGCACGTGCAGCATGAGTTGCATGAAAAACATGGAGAACATCGTACCATCTCCGAGATCAGGTTGCGTTTTTGAGACCATTTCCTGGGTTCCATTCTGAGTTTGGGAAGGAATGTCTTTGCTCAGGTAAAGTTGGAGATGTTGCCGAAAATGTACAATCAAAACATTAAATGAGTATACAGTTATCCGTTTCAGCGAAGGAAAATTCCAAACTGACGTTTCTTTTGCTGCTTAGTATATATGACTGATAGCATATTCATTTTGTCTTTCCAATCACGATGTTTAAAACCTTTCCTGTTCGGGCAAGTTACAAGCCTCTCCCTCACAATCCGCGAGAAGATTATTGTTTTACGCCGCAGCCAGCACTGTTACGTCACGGGGACCTGTAAGCAATCTGATCTGAACCAGACTAACTGCAACGTCCAATCCCACGTCCAATCAGTCCCATTGTCACCAAAACAGATTGTCACCAAGCAAGAGAGTGAGAGTGACCTACCAGTCACTGCCGGGTTAAATACCACTTGCAATGATTAATCATGCCCATACGTAACCCACACATATCTGTTTCAATACACATGTATTAAGTAAACCGAAAACTCGAAGTTAACAGCATCTTTGCGCTTGGTCCTCAATAACACTTGTTCAAACTGCTCCGGAATAATAAACAAAATCCCGGAGGTTTCGCCGCCTACAGATAGCTAATAGCGGAGATTGAGAGCTCCCAGCGCACCTACATGTGGCGTGGCCTCGTTGAGAAGAGTTTTATGTGGCGTTCGGAGACAAACCAGCTTTGTGTCAGTCTAAACTGTTATTGAAATGACTGCCGATAGGCCAAGCCGTGTATTTTCATTTTACATCATGTTTATTTTCCCTCTGGAGGACTTGATGATAGTTTCCTTATCCTGGTGTTTTTCAGGATCGGAAAACACGGATAAGTAAGATCCTGAAATGAATTACAGATTGCTCGCATGAATTTTACAGTATCTCTTTTCTGCGGCTCAGGCCGAGAACAAGAGTAGGACCTCTACATGTATGTGCACCGCCCAAGATATCACCTCTCTCTGTCTCCCATATAAGCTGTGGTAAATAGTTTATATGCAAATTTCATCTTCACAGGGGCAGTAGGGTAGCCTAATGTTTAAAGCGTCCTCTCACAGACGTAAACCTTTAATTCACATAATAAAATGCTGTTCAACCACAACATTGAAAGTATTCTCTGAAAGGTGGATAACATTATATACTGCAATGTGTGCGAAGTTCTTAAAACCTCTATTCGGAGGTATCGTGACAGAATCGCAAACCATTAAAAAACAGAAACGGGCTTCACCTATTGTACCCATGTGGGGAATCGAACCCGGGTCTTCGGCGTGACGGGCGAACGCTTTAACCACTATGCAACCCTACCGCCCCCTAGTAGAGCAGGAAAAACCGAACTCCATGTCCTACAGAGGGCACTATGACAGGTGTGCACTACAGGGATCACATTCAGTATTTCTACGTGGGACCGTATGCTGGTGCAACTGGACCCCAGGGTCACTGATGTCCGATAACTGCTGGGGACCATTGTCCACATGGAACTCAGACCGATCGAAAAATTGTGGAACGGGCTGTGGATCTCCTGTAACTGTACAGGAACTCGGAAACGTTCTTACAGAAGAGTGGAACAATGAACAATCCAGACAGGTAAACTGACTGAATATAATTCACGAGCTGTCTGTTATGTTACAGTCTTTGGGATGAGTAGATGAACGCAATTTGAAAGTTTACTTTTTAAATCGGAGACGCAGTGACAAACACTGAGTAGAACACATCTATGACGATAGCGGAAAGCAAACCACATAATTTGAAAGGAAACCCATAACGTCGTCTTGAACTCCCATGATAATCCCTAGTCCTGCTATCTCAACCAATCGCTCATGTATCTATGCAATGAAAGATACGAAGGCAACTTAGTGGCAAGGGGTCTGTGTCGGGCTGCAATGTGTTTCCAGCTTAGTGACGCACTTACATCGTATTAACCCCGAATTGACACTAAGTCTCTCCACCAGCAGCGTATGTCTGGCTCCTTATCATTAACGCTTTTGATGATAATCGGCAAATTATGTGGTTTACTGCTTGTAAACTTTACAGCTTTGTAGAAAAAAGACGCTTTGATTTTCATTACCGTTAAATGATGCCGTTCATGTGATTTTCAGGTAGTAATTCGGTACTTATATAGCATAGTGTATAGCTGTGAACGTCTTCATCTGTTCTTCATACTAAAAGTCCTGAATACAGGTATATTCTTATCTGAAGGAAACACTTCAAGTTTGGAATCATTAGTTCACTCTTCATGTCGTGCAATTTCTCCTACTGGTTAGAATTCTTTGGGCAAGTGCATAGGTTACAAACGATGTGTACAATGTGATTCGCATATGCAATTCACAAAATGCTTATACATGTATATCTTGGTCATTTTACATTTTCACTACAAAAAAACCTGAAGAAGTTCAAAGGGGCTAAAACATCACAACATGCTGATTATGCTAGGACTATGGGCTTAAACTTCTTTGGATCCTTTTATTACCATGTGGGGTTGCAATCAACTGAACATGATATCGTTCAGACAAATAGATCCCAAGAACATCAGACAACAGATCCAAGGTCAACAATACTGCTTCATTCATACATTCAACATTAGCCTACAACACTGATATCGTTCAGACAAAGATCCCAGAGAGAACATCAGACTTTTGATCCTAAGATCCCAGAGAACACATATAGGTACTCTAATAACATTAGCCTACAACACTGATATCGTTCAGACACAGATCCCAGAGAACATACAGGTACTGTACCAACATTAGCCTACAACACTGATATCGTTCAGACAAAGATCCCAGAGAACATATAGGTACTGTACTAACATTAGCCTACAACACTGATATCGTTCAGACAAAGATCCCAGAACATATAGGTAACATACAGGTACTCAGACACAGATACTAACATTAGTACTAACTACCCTGCAACACTGATATCGTTCAGACAAAGATCCCAGAGAACATATAGGTACTGTATAACATTAGCCTACAACACTGATATCGTTCAGACAGACAGATCCCAGCCTAGAACATATAGGGTACTCTAATAACATTAGCCTACAACACTGATATCGTTCAGACAAAGATCCCAGAGAACATATAGGTACTGTACTAACATTAGCCTACAACACTGATATCGTTCAGACAAAGATCCCAGAGAACATATAGGTACTGTACTAACATTAGCCTACAACACTGATATCGTTCAGACAAAGATCCCAGAGAACATATAGGTACTGTACTAACATTAGCCTACAACACTGATATCGTTCAGACAAAGATCCCAGAAAGAACATACAGGTACTGATATCGTTCAGACAAATATAACATTAGCCTACAACACTGATATCGTTCAGACAAAGATCCCAGAGAACATATAGGTACTGTACTAACATTAGCCTACAACACTGATATCGTTCAGACAAAGATCCCAGAGAACATATAGGTACTGTACCAACATTAGCCTACAACACTGATATCGTTCAGACAAAGATCCCAGAGAACATATAGGTACTGTACTAACATTAGCCTACAACACTGATATCGTTCAGACACAGATCCCAGAGAACATATAGGTACTGTACCAACATTAGCCTACAACACTGATATCGTTCAGACAAAGATCCCAGAGAACATACAGGTACTGTACTAACATTAGCCTACAACACTGATATCGTTCAGACAAAGATCCCAGAGAACATACAGGCACTGTACCAACATTAGCCTACAACACTGATATCGTTCAGACAATGCACTCTTGGTGTGTTGAGTAAACGACCACGTTCCGTGGCGTAAACAGATGTTGCTATTCATCACTTCACCTGACATGCTAACGCCTGAAGGTACAGTGGAGCTTTCATTTCACGCCCACTTAACTAAACCACATACAGGCACAGAACACCCCCGAAACATGGAGGAATCTGCAGTTTTAAAACGGAAAGAGTGGTGGGAGTTTTTATGGTATATATTTATTCCATTGATAAGTCCCCACAGCATGGTTTTCTAATTCACTGTCATGTGGAACAAACATATTTATAAAACTTATAGGTTATAACTGTCTACATGCCTAAACTCACTTACACCCTAAACGGTTTTACACTAGTCAATCAACACGTCAGTAACATCACGTTATCCAAACAAGTTACGTCACGTGTGAAGTTATGCATGTCTATCAACTTTATCTCTCTACAACTCACACCTTTGCTTGTAACTCATAGCTAAATAATGTAAAGCTATACCAATGTCTTACAGCAGCAGCGCATAGCTATGGAAAACGAAATGTGGTCAATATTTGTCTCTTAATAAAACCGAACAGCATATAATTGATGAAAGAACAGAATAAAGGGAAATATTCTTGTTCTTTGATTGATCGTTTTATAATACAACTCTACACAAACGTCTTACATCAACAGCGCATAGCTATGGAAAACGAAATTTACGTAACGATGGTCAATATTTGTCCCCCAATAAAACCGAACGGCACTGAAATGATGAAAGAACAGAATAAATGGAAATGTTTCATTCTTTAATTGATAAAATATTCTTTACTTTGAGTGACGTTAGCAGCGACAGTATTTCAGACTGACTGACAGCTATCGACGCCTATTGCACCAGGAAGCTGGGAAACACGACTGCAGTATGGAGAGAGCTTAAAATGTGTTACATGAATCTGTTTTTCTCTGCCTCTCATGAGTAACACGTTCTGCCTTCATATGGTGCATGGATTTTGATCAATCTGTTGGCGTGCTTGGTGAACAGCACATGCAATGAGCCAGTTGGAGTTCGTCATTTGGGTCACGCTTTGTACAGTTATATGCCGATAATGTTCTCTAATCAATACACTCTATACAACAGTGTCGGTCGAGATGAATGAAGCACGGGATTAATACAGACGCTTTGAGTGGAAGGTGCCGTTTGTGTGGCATGTTCACTTACACACGGACATGCTTTCCATGCCAATAAGTTCGCCTGTGGCTGAAAATGTCTGAACCTAACTACTTCTGACTGCGTTGATGCTTCCACATCACGTCTTCATCAACGGTACTGTGGTGCCTCGACCCCCACTGTTGTAGAATGCCTCCCCCTGATTTGTTTTGTTTGTTTGTTTGTTGTTTAACGCCGCACTCTGTAAACAGAGAAGATGTAAGTGAGTGAGTTTAGTTTTATACCGCATTCAGCAATATTCCATCTATATGGAGACGGTCTGTAAATATTCAAATCTGGACCAGACAATCCGGTGGCCAACAGCATGAGCATCAATCTACGCAATTGGGATACGATGACATGTGAGAACTAAGTCAGCGAGCCTGACCACCCGATCCCTTTAGTCGCCTCTTACGACAAGCATGGGTTGCTAAAGACCACTCCTAACCCGGATCTTCACGGGTTTGGAGTAGATGGAGTTATGACAGCTCCAACTGAATACAGATGATATTCCAGTGAGCCATCGTGGTATCAAACGTGTCCACGGGTTCATCGTCCTGGTGAAGAACATCTATTTTCTGTTACGTTTAGCCTCGATATCCTTCGTGATAAGCAGATTACAATTATGTTGGCCATTACTGGATTGACCTTACAGAAAGTAGTCCAAACCCAAGATTCCTTTGGAAGCCATGGAAATCGAAGTTATCACCTTGCCAGCTGATGGAACAGGATTTGGAAGAGATGACGTTTGATGTTTCCACTGCTTTACTGTGCCTTGTGTGTGGCTGATAGTTATTGACACTCATCCAGTGAAATCGGTTAGATCTGCGTCTAAACGACCTCAATTCTCAATAGGGATGATAAACCTAAAGAGTGTAGGGTCAGGAGTCTGACGCCTTGAAACCCAACGCGGTGGGGTAGCCTAATGGTTGAAGCGTCCGCTCGTCACGCTGAAGACCCGGGTTGATTCCCACAAAGGTGCAATGTGTGAAGTCCATTTCTGGTGTTACCCTCCGTGATATTGCTGGAATATTGCTAAAAGCGGCGTAAAACAATAAAACTCACTCACCATAGCCCTCGTAATAAGAGAGCCAGTAACGCGGGTGATTTGATTTGCGTATTCACATTTTCGGGAATCATACACCATTCGTTGATGCCAGAAAAAGCCGTCCAAAAATATTCCTCTCATGAGCGTCAGAGGTTCAGTGTTTAGTTAGAATTGAGATCGATTAATAGTGACGCCACTTCCGAAACGGGGCGGTGGGGTAGCTAAGTGGTTAAAGCGTTCGCTCGTCACGCCGAAGACCCGGGTTTAATTCCACACATGCGTACAATGTGTAGAGCCCATTTTCTGGTTTCCCCCGCCGTGATATTGCTGGAATATTGCTAAAAGCGGCGTAAAACTAAACTCACTCACTCACCCACTTCCGAAACGAGTGACTACAACAGAATAGGCTGAACGATTGGGGTAAGAAAAAACATGTGAAATTTGACGAGTTTGGATAGGTAATGCTACCATGATTTGTTAAACATTCACTCACTCATTCACTCTACTAGGCATACCACGTGGCGATTTGAGGGCGTCTGTCCCACTCCTCTTGCACTACCTGACCAAACTCAGTACTGTGGTTGGCGGCCTGTGACGTTGACGCCTTACTTTCATCACCCAGACATGTTCATTGGGGGTAAGGGGCGGTGGGGTAGTCTAGTGGTCAAAACGTTCACCCGTCACGCCGAAGATCCAGGTTCGATTCCAGACATGCGTGCAATCTGTGAAGCCCATTTCTGGTGTGCCCCGCCATAATATTGCTTCAATATTACTAAAAGCGGCGTAAAATTAAACTCACTCACTCAATGGGGGTAAGGAGTCTAAGGACACCTTGTAAGCCATGACGTTCTGTGGATGGTGTGCTGCTGGGGGTGAGCGTTGACGAATCCTGCAAGGTAACCAGGGGCGTTGTCGCCCTGAAAGACAAATCGTCGACCCACGCTGTACAAACTGGACATGAAAGAGTATCAGCATGTTGTCCCAATAGCATTGTCAAGATCAAGATCAGGATAGCTTTATTGTACATTAGGCCATTTATTGAACATATTAAGCAAGAAATCGCTACCTATACGTAAATTATGGAACTTATATTTTGTTGATTTTATTCATTAGTTTATTCAATTTATTTAATGAATTCCTCGAAACATCGTTACTTTGCTCTTTGAAACAATGTTATTGTGGACCCACTGCCGAAGCATGTGTCCGAGTCGCTAAGTCGCTAAACAAACAACGTGTCACTTTGGGTGGACCAGTCAGCAGCGCGGTCAACTTCAATCGTTCGGATTAACGCAGCTGTTTACAACGTAAGTAGTCCAATCCGTTCCGACTGACCAGCGTTCGGAGGCGGAAACTGAATCATCGGATTAACGAGGTGTCAATTATATACAATATATAGGGAGATGATTTGGTGCCCAGTGAGTAGCGTTCGGAAGTCGGTGGATTCGGATTAACGAGGACCGGATTACCGCGGCCTGACTGTACATAGAATTATAATGACAGGCACAGTAAGGACAGGGCAAACAGTGGCAAGAATCATAACCTTGTGTAATTTGTTGCCAGACGAAATCAGAGTCGTCTAAAACAACGAATGTGCTAAACACAGAGCTAATTTTACATGGACAGATTCGACCTCTGGTGCATCCTCGATAATCTCCAGGGTATATTCGTTCCGATAAATCTCCACTATTTAGTGGAGATGTATCGGAACGTATACCCCTGGAGATTATCGAGGATGCCTCTGGTGATAAAAATCTGATAAGTGTTTGGTAGTAGGGTGACACAAGTATTTCTGTGGAAGATATTCCTTTCTTAAGTCGACATTTGTTGACAGCTAGACAGACTTTATTGGTATATGAGGCCATGAGGCCGATATACATGTCAATCCAGACTGTTTAGTGACGTGAGCGCCTTGTGGTGGTACATTTCATGTCGTCGTTTACAAAGATTCATAAGTATATAAATACATATGGATGAATGAATATACACATTGAATAATAATAATACGTGTATATAGTTAATGATGTACAAACTTCTCGAGTAGCAATTTAGACTTGGTGCATAAACCTGGGGATAGACAGATACAGAGCATTATAATGTAAGGTATACAAAGTCGCACGGGAGGGATTCAACTTTGGTCTCTCTAGTCTCAAATATCTTTGTTATAAAAATTGCTAATCACAAGGTAAGGTTTTCATTTTTGTTGGCTAGTAGACCTACAAATGTAACGAAAGATGGGTGCTTTGTGTAATATTCTGGTAGATACCTTTGTCTGTTCTCCTCATACCGAGGACATACAAGGAGCACATAGAACTCGTCTTCATCTGCGTTTCTACAGAACGGGCAGAGCGATGCATCGACATTTGCATCACATATAAATAACACGATATTCGTCTTCGATATCCGCCATACAAATAGGGCAAAATCTGACATGTTTGGTCAGTGACTGGAGGATAGTACTGTCGGGCCGCCCTTCCTTGCATAAGGCGGGGGGTATTTCAGTCTTCGTGATGCCATCCTACACCATAACCGATCCACGACCAAACATGAAGTCACAGGTTGACCTTGGCTTCATGTCGACGTCACCAGATACGATGATGCCTATCAGTGAAGTGCAAAGTGAATCGGGACTCATCTCAAAGCGACCCGTGAAGGTCTGGCTTAGAATTGATCTTAAGCATCCCATGCTGGTCGTAAGAGACGACAAACGAGATCGGGTGGTCAGGCTCGCTGACGTGGTTGACACATATCGTCGTATCCCAGTTGCGTAGAACGATGCTCACACTGTAGATCACTTGATTATCTGGTCTAGACTCGATTATTTACAGACCTCCGTCATATAGCTGGAATATTGCTGAGTGCGGCGTAAAACAACAACCAACCCAAACCATCTAAAAAGCATGGTACGTGACAAGAGCCGATTATTCCCTTTTCGACGTCGTGTACACCATTGAAGTCTGACGGTTTGTCAGAAGCTTAGAGATAAGCTGCGTGTAGAAGATTTCGTTAATCGTACTCCAGTATCTTGATAAAGGTTTGCAGCAATTCAATTCGCCGTTTCAGCGCGATTTCGTACAATCTTGTCTCGGACAAATCGATCATATACTCTCGTCGTTAAACCTGGGACGACCTGAACAGGGTCGACCCCCAATATTTTGGGACTTGACGGTACTTGTTCCATATAACGTGTAGGCCGCTTTAGGGGCGGCGGGGTAGCCTTCTGGTTAAAGCGTTCGCTCGTAACGCCGAAGACCCGGGTTCGATTCCCCGCATGATTACAATGTGTGATGCCCAATTCTGCCGTGATGGTGCTGGAATATTGCTAAAAGCGGCGTAAAACTAAACTCACTATAGGCCACTTTACGCTGATTTATCAACGGACCGCTACACATTGAACACGACACATGACTAATTTATACACAAACAATGAAGGACATCACAGGTACATTACAACTGTGAGAGTCAAAATTAGGAATGACAACTAACATATGCCACTCTTGTGTGCGACCGCCTCCGTGGTTTAGTGGTTAGAGAGTCCGCCCGGAGAGCGGAAGGTCGCAGGTTCGATCCCCGACGCGTCATACCAAAAGACGTTAAAATATGGTACTTGTTGGTCCCTGCCTGGCGCTCGGCATTAATGGGTACAACAAGGACTGGTCGGCTCGGAGTCAGTATAATGTGTCTGAGTGGGGTATTCATGCTTCACTGCGGCATGGTATCTCAGTGGGCTAGCACTATAAAACCAGCTTCAGCCTGGGCTAGTACAAGCAGCCGCACAAACACACACGCGCGCATGCACGTCGTCATATGAGCGAAATATTCTCAACCACGACGTTAAACCCAATTTCACCTCACCTCACCTTGTGCGCTTCAGGCAAACTATCAGATGTGATTTGGTGTTAGACTTTACGGCGTTCTTACATGGAATGTTTGTCGTCAGTACTTATCTTTGCTATACCACTTTGCCTTGGCATCTATATTTTACGAACTTTACGAGTTGTAATTTACAAGTGAAATTAGTCGCCGTCACAAGTAAGATAATACTTTAGCTATATCGCTTCATTCTTCCAACTTTATAAAACCTGAGCCCTAACATATAATTGACATGTACATGTATACACTTTCCCCAAGGTTAAGAAAGCTGATCCTTGTGATATAACTGGCATAGTTACACATTCCTAGAAAGATAAAAATATTACACCTGTGGTTTAACACATTCTTCCGACGATATAAACCTGAAACCGGTGATATAACTGACACACTTACACGCTCTTTCAACGTTATAAACCTGACCCTATGATATAATTGACATTCAACCACATTCTCTCCCAACGATAAAGGCCTTACACCCTTGATATTGCAAATACATACTGACACATTCCCCTTAATGAAAACCTACCCCTGGCACACTCACAAATTATCTAGCGTTATATAATCCTCCTCTGTGGTATAACTGACACACACACACAAATTCTCTAGAGATATTAAATCCTATCCCGGCTATATAACTGACACACTCACTCACTCACTCACGCACTCTAGAGTTATTAAGTCCCACCCTGTGGTATAACTGACACATTCACAAATTCTCTAACGTTATATAATACTACCCTGTGATATAACTGACATACTCACAAATTCTCTAGTGTTATATAATCCTTCCCCTGTGATATAACTGACACACTCACAAATTCTCTAGCGTTATATAATCCCCCTGTGTGGTATAACTGACACACTCACAAATTCTCAAACGTTATATAATCCTACCTCTGTGATATAACTGACACACTCACAAATTCTCTAAGCGTTATATAATCCCGCCCTGTGATATAACTGATACACTCACAAATTCTCTAGCGTTATATAATCCTACCACTTTGATATAACTGACACACTCACAAATTCTCTAGCGTTATTATAATCCTACCTCTGTGATATAACTGACACACTCACAAATTCTCTAACGTTTAATAATCCTACCAATGTGATATAACTGACACACTCACAAATTCTCTAACGTTAAATAATCCTACCCTGTGATACAACTGACATACTCACAAATTCTCTAGCATTATATAATCTTACCCCTGTGATATAACTGACACACAAAAATTCTCTGGCGTTACATATTCCCACCCCTGTGATATAGCTGACACACTCCACAAATTCTCTGGCGTTAAATAATCCTCCCCTCTGATATAACTGACACACTCACAAATTCTCTAGCGTTATTATAATCCTACCTCTGTGATATAACTGACACACTCACAAATTCTCTAACGTTAAATAATCCTACCCTGTGATACAACTGACATACTCACAAATTCTCTAGCATTATATAATCTTACCCCTGTGATATAACTGACACACAAAAATTCTCTGGCGTTACATATTCCCACCCCTGTGATATAACTGACACACTCACAAATTCTCTAGCGTTAAATAATCCTTCCCCTCTGATATAACTGACACACTCACAAATTCTCTAACGTTATATAATCCTACTCCTGTGATATAACTGACACACAAAAATTCTCTTGCGTTATATATTCCCACCCCCTGTGATATATCTGACACACTCACAAATTCTCTAGCGTTATATAATCCTTCCCTGTGATATAACTGACACACTCACAAATTCTCTAGCGTTATATAATCCTCCCTATGGTATAACTGACATACTCACAAATTCTCTGGCGTTATATAATCCTCCCCTGTGATATAACTGACATACTCACAAATTCTCTAGCGTTATATAATCCTACCCTGTGGTATAACTGACAGATTCACAAATTCTCTAACATTAAATAATCCTACCCTGTGGTATAACGGACATTCTACCACATTCTCCCCATGATAGAAATCTTTACCTTCTTTATATTACAAATGCCTTCACATTCGTCAAACGTTATATAGTCCTACTCCTGTGGTATAACTGACACACTCACAAATTCTCTAACGTTAAATAATTCTCCCCTGTGATATAGCTGACATTCTCACCACATTCTCTCAACGATGAAAATCTTACCTTCTTCATATTACACATACATACTTCACATTCGTCATACGTTATATCATCCAACTCCTGTGATATAACTGACATTCTACCACATTCCCTCAACTATAAAATCTTACCTTCTTCTTCATATTGCACATTCATACTTCACATTCGTCAAATGTTATAAAGTCCCTACTCCTGTGGTATAACTGGCACACTCCCAAATTATATAACGTTATATAATCCTCCCTGTGGTATAACTGACACACTCACAAATTCTCTAACGTTATAAAGTCCTACTCCTGTGGTATAACTGACACACTCACAAATTCTCTAACATTAAATAATCCCTCCCTGTGGTATAACGGACATTCTACCACATTCTCCCCATGATAGAAATCTTACCTTCTTCATATTACAAATACACACTTCACATTCGTCAAACGTTATATAGTCCTACTCCTGTGGTATATAACTGACACACTCACAAATTCTCTAACGTTAAATAATTCTCCCCTGTGATATATAGCTGACATTCTACCACATTCTCTCAACGATGAAAATCTTACCTTCTTCATATTACACATACATACTTCACATTCGTCATACGTTATATCATCCAACTCCTGTGATATAACTGACGTTTCTACCACATTCTTTCAAGCGTGTCAGTTATATCACGGAGTTGGATTATATAACGTATGACAAATCAATATGTCTGTAATATGAAGAAAATAAGATCTACACCTCTTCATATTACACATACATACTTCACTGACATTCTACCACATTCTCTCAACGATAAAAATCTTACCTTCTTCATAATTACACATACATACTTGCATTCGTCATACGTTATATAATCCAACTCCTGTGATATAACTGACATTCTACCACATTCTCTCAACGATAAAAATCTTACCTTCTTCATATTACACATACATACTACATTCGTCTAACGTTATATATCCAACTCCTGTGATATAACTGACATTCTACCACATTCTCTCAACGATAAAATCTTACCTTTTTTCATATCACACATACATACTTCACATTCATCAAACGTTATATAATTCAACTCCTGTGATATAACTGACATTCTACCAAATTCTCTCAACGAAACAAAAATCTTACCTTCTTCATATTACACCAACATTCTTCACATTCGTCAAACGTTATAAAGTCCTACTCCTGTGGTATAACTGACACACTCACAAATTTTCTAACGTTCAATGATCCTACTGACACACTAATAAATTCTCCAACGTTATATTATCTCACCCCTGTGATATAACTGGCATAGTCCCTGAGCTATAACTGACACTCTCATAAATTCTCCAACGTTATAAAATCCTACCCCTGTGGTATAACTGACATACTCACAAATTATCTAGAGTTATATATTCCTGCCCCTGTAATATAACTGACACACTCACACATTCTCTAGCGTTATATAATCCTACCCCTGTGATATAACTGACACACTCACAAATTCTCTAGCGTTATATAATCCTACCCCTGTGATATAACTGACTCACTGACAAATTCTCTAGCCCCTGTGATATAACTGACACACTCACAAATTCTCTAGATTAATAATCCCCTGTGGTATAACTGAGCTACACTCACTATCTAACGTTAATAATACACTGTGGTATAACTGACACACTCACAAATTCTCTAACGTTAAATAATCCTACCCCTGTAGTATAACTGACATTCTACCACATTCTCTCAACGATAAAAAACCTTACCTTCTTCATATTACACCAACATACTTCACATTCGTCAAACGTTATAGAGTCCTACTCCTGTGGTATAACTGACACACTCACAAATTCTCTAACGTTCAATGATCCTACTGACACACTAATAAATTCTCCAACGTTATATTATCTCACCCCTGTGATATAACTGACATAGTCCCTGGGCTATAACCGACACTCTCATAAATTCTACATTGTTAAAAACCCCCACCCCTGTGGTATAACTGACACTCTCATAAATTCTACAACGTTAAAAACTCCTACCCCTGTGGTATAACTGACACTCTCATAAATTCTACATCGTTATAAAATCCTACCCATGTGGTATAACTGACACACTAACAAATTCTCCAACGTTAAAAAATCATACCCTATGGCATAACTCACATTCGTATACATTCCTCGAACGTTACAAAAGCTGTCCCTTGCAAAAACGTGGACTTACTTTAAAAAGGGCTCGTAATGAGACGTTCAAAGAACATAATGCCTTAATTAATACAGCAATAAACATCTCCCCTGTGATATAACTGAAACACTCCTCAAATTTAACGTTACATAATCCCGCCCCTGAAGGTATAACTGACACACTCACAAATTCTCCAACGTTATAAACTCCTACCCCTGTGGTATAACTGACACACTCACAAATTATCTAGAGTTATATAATCCCACCCTGTAATATAACTGACACACTCACACATTCTCTAGCGTTATACTAATCCTACCTTCTGTGATATAACTGACACACTCACAAATTCTCTAGCGTTATAAAATATTACCCCTGTGGGGTATAACTGACACACTCACAAATTCTCTAACGTTATATAATCCTACCCCTGTGATATAACTGACACACTCCTCACAAATTCTCTTAACGTTAAATAATCCTACCCTGTGGTATAACTGACACACTCTATAACCGTATAACTTCTCTAACGTTATAAAGTCCCTACTCCTGTGGTATAACTGACACACTCACAAATTCCTCTAACGTTAAATAATCCTACCCCTGTGATATAACTGACACACCTGTCACAAATTGTCTCAACGTTAAAAACCTTTACCTTCTTGGTATATTACACCAACATACTTCTACATCTGTAATATAACGTTATAGAAAGTCCTGCTCATCTGTGGTAGCAATCTGATACACTCCTACAAATTATCTAACGTTCAATGATCCTACTGACACACTAATAAATTCTCCAACGTTATATTATCTCACCCCTGTGATATAACTGATATAGTCCCTGGGCTATAACCGATACTTTCATAAATTCTACAACGTTAAAAACTCCTACCCCTGTGGTATAACTGACTCTCACAAAGTATTCTCCAACGTTAAAAATCCTACCCCTGTGATGCATAACGACACTCACAAATTCTCCAACGTTTAAAAAGTCGGCGCTACCCTCATGGCATAACTCACATTCTGCATACATTCCTCGAACGTTACAAAGTCTTGCATTAAAACGTGGACTTTTTAAAGGGCTCGTAATGAGACGTCTAAAGAACATAATGCCTTAATTAATACAGCAATAAACATCTCCGTTAGAACGTTTTAACGCATGCGTGGACTAAGTTTAACAGCAAGACAGGACACCAGAACAGGGGAGAGTCATGTCTTTACGATTGAACTACATGGCTTAATGACCTTGCCTTGAATGAAGCTAGTGTAGAGGATATGTCACTCCAAACTGAGGCTTCGTGGACCATGAGATCTCCCAGTTGACGTGTGTGGGGATGTGAAGTGCGAATATTGATTTGTGTCCTGTGTGGCGAACGGTATGGACACGAAGACGCAGAGCGATTGGACTTCACGGGTGTAGTATGGGTGGATCGCCCACTCAGCCGATTCCGCGCGTATGTCGTCCTGGAACCCCCACCTCTGTGTTTCTTTCTGTTCGTTTTTGCGGAAACAGGCGACGTTGATTACGCATTTATGTCATGCTCCTGACGTTCATTCACTCGCTATGGAGATAAATGGATTATTTTATGGGACAGTGCAGTTAAGTGTCTGATAGAGAGCTGATTGAAATATACAGTGTTGTGAAGAGTTCTGGTAGTGTTGTGTGTACCTCCACATGCAGTTGCCAGGTCTGTACAAGCTCCGGGCGTCGCGCGATGCAAGTCTGGCGGAGGAGACTTCAGCCAAACGTCCCTCATGTCGGAGGTGCAAGGCTGGTTGTGAAGCAGACGATACCAAGCGTATACAGGAAGCGTCTGAGCGGCTCGGGGATAGATATATTAGATGCGTTGCCCGCGACAGACAAGTATTGACTGTAGTAGAGGCTGAATTAACTGTAAACTCCCTCAGAGACAGACATATCCCACAGGCTTTTATATTCACCACAAATGCATTGTTTTCTTCTGTGGTGTAGCGTCGCGTTTACCCGTAGCATTGATCACCACGCGAGGGTAGTCAACCCAGGCTCTTCGACGGAGCCGGGGCTACAGAGAAGAGGCTCGGGACTGAATCGATTGGGGGAGGTGATTTGACTCAGGTGCGTGAAAATTGGAGAGGCCTGTTGTGTTAGCATGAAAACAGTGCATTGATTAGACGGGAAGATGAACAGATGAAATACGAGTGGTCATACCAAGTCAATGTCCCAGGGATAGGCATTTTTCATTGACTTGTGTCTGCCGGACTACGCTTCCCGCCCGTGATTGGAAGTAGCTCATCCGTCACACGAACAGGTAAGCGGACGGACAAAAAGCCCGCGAGTGTGTCGTCTGCTATCAGCTGTAGCAGCCGACGACATGGGCAGAAGCAGACGAGCGTTGGTTCAGCACATGTTTTTCTTGCACGTGTGTGTGGTCGTCCTGTTATCCCAGTGTGCATGTCTCTCAGAGAGAAAGTTGTCCGAGTTTGAGGAAGTTGTGAAGACGGTCCTCCATTGTAGAAATGTACCTGCTGCGTCGATATCACTTGTGCAAGATGGGAAAGTGCTGATGAAGAGATCATTTGGAAAGGCCGATCCGGAGAAGAATATTCATGCCAAGGATGACACCCAGTTTTGCATTGGATCATTAACGAAAGCATTTACTTCAACGATTTTGGCCAAGCTTGTAACGGAGCGAAAAAAGTAAGTATCTAAATTCAATGCATACTGACATCATGCTACTTTAAATCTGAATGCCTGTTAACATCATGAACATCATACGCAACTGGGATACGATGACATGTGTCAACCAAGTCAGCGAGCCTGACCACCCAATCCCGTTAGTCTTCTCTTAAGATAACTCAGTCGCCTCTTAACTTGCTGAAGACCAATTTCAACCACATCGTACTAGGTGTTTTGGGTGACTTGCTTGCTTGTGTGTGATCGTACCTGATGGCGTTTGATGCTGCTCATTATATCATTCACTGGTTTATCCGGTAATGGGTCAATAATTTAAATGCCTCCGTCATATAGCTGGTGTAGTATTTGCTATGGCGTGATAAAAAAGCATGAACATAATACAAAATGCAAATGCAAACCGTATGCTCGTCGGAACCCATACGTACGAATGTTAACAGCGAAACACACACATGGACACAAACAGGTATATGTGTTATGTGTTATGTAGGACCCATGTGGATGTGTTATTCCGATATCGCAAATGAAGCAAGACACACGTGCATGTGGCATTCAAATATAACAGATGGGGTAAAACACACGGGCAGGTGTCATTTTGATGTCACAGATGGATTAGAACGTACGTGCACGTGTCATGTTGATATAAAAGATAAAGTTCATGAGTCGCTGATATCAAAGATGTGGTAAAACGTACGTGTATGTCATTGTTTTGTGACAGATGAAGACAAAACATACGCCCATGTGTCATTTCCTTATCGTAGTTAAAGTAAAGCACACATCAACATGTGTCATTTTAATGTCACAGATGAATTAGAACGTACGTTCACGTGTCATGTTGATATAAAAGATAAAGTTCATGAGTCGCTGATATCAAAGATGTGGTAAAACGTACGTGTATGTCATTGTTTTGTGACAGATGAAGACAAAACATACGCCCATGTGTCATTTCCTTATCGTAGTTAAAGTAAAGCACACGTCAACATGTGTCATTTTAATGTCACAGATGAATTAGAACGTACGTTCACGTGTCATTATGTTATAACAGATTATAATAGATGAAGCTCATGTGTCACTGATATCAAAGACAAAGTAAAGCATACATGCACGTGTCAATCCAGTGACACAAATATATCAGAACACATACTATACTATGATTATGTTCCTTGAAACCAATAAACGCACACGTGTAATACCAATCTGCTGACGACAGCATACACCCATGCAAATGTCATTCCAGGTGTGTTGTAAACCATATTACCGAGTAGTGACAATAAAAACATAAAGCAAAGCACACGCGTGGGACGTTTCAATACAAATATTTATAGCACACCACAGAATATATCAATACTAAAATATTAATCAGTAATTCTTAATACCACTCATATATATGTCTTCCTTTGTGTCAAGGAATCTGAACTGTGGAGGAGTCCGTGGACGTCGGACACCTGCCATTCGTGCTGGAGTCATTCTATTACCATGCAGTATATAGTATTTGTAGTCTCAACCCCAGAATGTACTTTAGGCCCACGTCAATATTACTAACTTCAGCAATCAAGCGTGTGATCCCTGGAGCTATTAAGGTACCACATGTGCAGATGTTAAGTTAGACTAACAACTAGTCTCTGAAATGAACATATTTTACTGAAAAAGTCCTAACTAAAAATATACATGGAAAAGGAACGCTGAGACTTTCTTCATTTTCAGAAGCAATCACTTGCCACATTTTCGGACTTGCGTGGGCTTTCTTAGATATATTTGCTTCAGGGTCTGAGGACAGAAAATGTTCAGTATATGCTGCAGTTGAGGAAGAAAACCATACTCACACAGACCATACACATTTAATAGGCGTGCGCCATCCCTACGCTAACGGGTTTCCCCATGTTAAACGCTCCAACCTACTCCACATACGAATTTCCTACCGCATTAAGCTGGAATGCCGTAATAGAACTGTTAAAAGCGTCGTTTAACCCAGTTCAGTCACCCTACACTTGACGGATACAACGGATGCATTTGTTTGCCTCCAACACTAGATAACGCGCATCTTCGTACAAGGCTTCAAAGTGTTAACCGCGAGGTCTGCGAGACCTGCTCGAGCCCTCCCGTACGCTTGGTCTGGACAAGTCATTCGTCTCGGAACAATCCACGGAGATATAACACATGCACTGATGAGATAAAACCCTTCCTTCCTCGGAACTCTCGAGTGGGATCGCGCCTGTGATTATATCGGAGTTGTTGTGAATGGGCGAAGTAAGTCATCTGGTAGTCCAAATATTAGGGTCTGCTTATCATCTGTATCTGCTACTCTGGAGATCTGACTAGTTCTACATAGTTCGGCATGAGAATAATCAGGCAGATGGTCTGATGTAAAAGAAAGTTATTCAACAACGCTGTTGAACCTATGTAGTCGAGCGAACATAGCGTTCACTTTTCGTCACTTCTGTTATAATGAAACAACCAAATCATTTTACTGTATCATTCGTGCATGCAGCGATACTACAGACTGTAACCGCTGATGTACTGATTACTGCTTTTCTGAGTATATTCAGAATTGATGACGAGTAAGTAAGTGAGTGAGTTTAGTTTTACACCGCCTTTAGCACTAGTCTGCCCCACCGCCCCAAGGTTTCAGACTTCTGAACCGAAACTTTATATGTTTATCATCTCTATTAAGACAATATGCATAATAACCTCTTTGATACAGCTGTCACACTTGTACATCTGTATCAAAGGTGTCGAACATTCGTCATGTTACTTTGTCATCAGTCATATATACAGAATCTGAACATCTTCCAAAGATTTATGTTGTGACTACAGAACTGTAGATAAATCTACTCACTATGACGAATGTGCACGTGTTTAGTATAGACGACTACAGGTTCAAGGGTGTGTGTAGAATAGACGACTACAGGTTCAAGGGTGTGTTTAGTATAGACGACTACAGGTTCAAGGGTGTGTGTAGAATAACTACTACAGGTTCAAGGGTGTGTGTAGAATAACGACTACAGGTTCAAGGGTGTGAGTAGAATAACGACTACAGGTTCAAGGGTGTGTGTAGAATAACTACTACAGGTTCAAGGGTGTGTTAGTATAGCTACTACAGGTTCAAGGGTGTATGTAGAATAACTACTACAGGTTCAAGGGTGTGTTAGTATAGCTACTACAGGTTCAAGGGTGTGTGTAGAATAACTACTACAGGTTCAAGGGTGTGTTAGTATAGCTACTACAGGTTCAAGGGTGTGTGTAGAATAACTACTACAGGTTCAAGGGTGTGTTAGTATAGCTACTACAGGTTCAAGGGTGTGTGTAGAATAACTACTACAGGTTCAAGGGTGTGTTAGTATAGCTACTACAGGTTCAAGGGTGTGTGTAGAATAACTACTATAGGTTCAAGGGTGTGTGTAGAATAACGACTACAGGTTCAAGGGTGTGTGTAGAATAACTACTACAGGTTCAAGGGTGTGTGTAGAATAACTACTACAGGTTCAAGGGTGTGTTTAGTATAAACGACTACAGGTTCAAGGATGTGTGTAGAATAACTACTACACGTTCAAGGGTGTGTTTAGTATAAACGACTACAGGTTCAAGGGTGTGTGTAGAATAACTACTACAGGTTCAAGGGTGTGTTTAGTATAAACGACTACAGGTTCAAGGGTGTGTGTAGAATAACTACTACAGGTTCAAGAATGTGTTTAGTATAGACGACTACAGGTTCAAGGGTGTGTTTAGTATAGACGACTACAGGTTCAAGGGTGTGTGTAGAATAACTACTACAGGTTCAAGAATGTGTTTAGTATAGACGACTACAGGTTCAAGGGTGTGTTTAGTAAAGACGACTTCAGGTTCAAGGATGTGTTTAGTATAAACTAACCAAGGTTCAAGAGTATGTGTAGTATAAACTAATCAAGGTTCAAGGGTGTGTTAAGTATAGACGACTACAGGTTCAAGGGTGTGTTTAGTATAGACGACTACTGGTTCAAGGGTGTGCTTAGTATAAACTAATCAAGGTTCAAGGGTGTGTTAAGTATAGACGACTACAGGTTCAAGGATGTGTTTAGTATAGACGACTACAGGTTCAAGGGTGTGTTTAGTATAGACGACTACAGGTTCAAGGATGTGTTTAGTATAGACGACTACAGGTTCAAGGATGTGTTTAGTAAAGACGACTACAGGTTCAAGGATGTGTTTAGTAAAGACGACTACAGGTTCAAGGGTGTGTTTAGTATAGACGACTACAGGTTCAAGGATGTGTTTAGTAAAGACGACTACAGGTTCAAGGATGTGTTTAGTAAAGACGACTACAGGTTCAAGGATGTGTTTAGTAAAGACGACTACAGGTTCAAGGATGTGTTTAGTAAAGACGACTACAGGTTCAAGGGTGTGTTTAGTATAGACGACTACAGGTTCAAGGATGTGTTTAGTATAGACGACTACAGGTTCAAGGATGTGTTTAGTAAATAACGACTACAGGTTCAAGGATGTGTTTAGTATAGACGACTACAGGTTCAAGGATGTGTTTAGTAAAGACGACTACAGGTTCAAGTTGTGTTTAGTATAGACGACTACAGGTTTAAGGATGTGTTTAGTATAAACTACTTCAGGTTCAAGAGTATGTGTTTAGTAAAGACGACTACAGGTTCAAGGGTGTGTTTAGTATAGACGACTACAGGTTCAAGGGTACAGGTTTGTAGTATAAACTACTACAGGTTCAAGGGTGTGTTTAGTATAAACTACTACAGGTTCAAGGGTGTGTGTATAGAATAACTACTACAGGTTATACACTGTTCACAGGTTCAGGTTCAAATTTGTGTGCTACATTAATTGTTACAGGTGTAAGGTTGTGTGCACCATAAACTGTTACAGGTAAAACGAGTGTGTAATATAAATTGTAGCATATTCAGGTACGTGTGCAGTAAAACCGATATAGGTTAACGCGCGCGTGTACATTAAAGTGTTAGAGATTTAACTTTATGTAAAAACTGTTAAAGGTTAAATCGTTTTGGTAAATAACACCAATCTACTGAGTTACACATCCACAAGTATATCAGCTCATCTTACCGTCATTATGATTATATAGATACCTTTCCCATAAAAATACAGCCTTTTTAATTAGGGGCAAGAACATAAATATTGTGAGTCGAGAACGGTGCCAACTAAGTACTCGTATATTATTCATAATAGCCCCTTGATAATTACTGGTACCACGTGTGGTTTAAAGTCGCGTTTAGGTTTATTGCACTTTCATGTGGATGTGTGTGTGTGTGTGTGTGTGTGTGTGTGTGTGTGTGTGTGTGTGTGTGTGTGTGTGTGTGTGTGTGTGTGTGTGTGTGTGTGTGTGTGTGTGTGTGTGTGTGTGTGTGTGTGTGTGTGTGTGTGTGTGTGTGTGTGTGTGTGCACATTGTGACCCACAGACCGACTCATCGCTATCCCATACCCCTCCTTCAGGGTACAATTGGTACCATGTTATAATGTCTTTGGTATGACGTGACCTGACTTTCCGCTCTCTCGTCAGACGCTCTATCCACTGTCCATTTGACCACTGGGGCGGTCGGATTGCTTATCTACCTGTGTTCCCTTATACACAGCAACCTTACGCCTGTCGTAGCTAAGATTATGCTGAGGAATTACGATCACCTTAGTGCTAAGTCTGCTTTGTACAACGGCACACAGGTAGATAAGAGTTGAGAGACACCCCTTGTTTATACATAAGTCGAATGTGACCATAGACAATTGTTCTTGTCTTCTATTCGTGCATTGCTGTCGTGTCTTAGCATCTTGCTGTTCTTGCGTACTATTGCACAAAACATTTTGACAGGTTTATTGTTATTCTTAGGTTAGTTTATCATTCTGACAATACTTGTACTGTACGAATCTGTTATTAATACATTTCAAGTCTAGTTCAGGTATTGTACAAGTTTATTTTTCAAACATCAAACATTAACTAGTTTTGTACTTGTCTACTGGGCGATGGGGAAGCCTAGTGGTTAAAGCGTTCGCTCGTCACGCCGAAGACCCGGGTTCGATTCCCCACATGGATACAATGTGTGAAGCCCATTTCTGGTGTCCCCCCGCCGTGATGTTGCTGGAATATTGCTTAAAGGGGCGTAAAACCATACTTACTTACTCAGTCACTCACTTACTACTTGTCTATTATTAATACATTAAGATTATATTACTATTATATTCATAAATTTACAGACTTGCACTCGCAATACATATACCTAACACTATTACATTTAAACACTCACACGGCGACCCCCCTTCTCTTCATTAACGGCAGTAACAGATAACGATATACTATTAACATCGAGCCCTCGTTACAACGCTGAGACTCTATTACATCTAACCATATTTCCACTCAACAATCTTAGTGTTTTACGGGTCACGCACGTCATACTAGAAATCCGTTAACATAGTGAATCCAGCTTCCGGCGAGAGAAAAACCGATACCTACGTTGAAAGCTCCGTGTCGTTCACTTCTCCACGAGTTAAAGACATCTTGTTCGACACTTACAACACGTCCTTTCTATTAGACTACACCCTAATGTAAAGCTAATTTGATAAAGAGTCACATACGCATACGACCTATTCACACAGTCCTTTAGCTCTGCGGATGAAGTACATGTGTTCTGACAAACATTAAAACGCCTTTACAGCTATACGTCGAAGCTAATTTTCAAGTTCCTTGTCAGACTTTATGATGCAAAGGTTTTCCTGTGTGGTTAAGACATAAAATGTCCATCATTTTGTGAGAGGTTTAGGCTTGTTTACTTTACTACTGGGAATTGACTCGAATGACGTGACGTGATGACGTTGTAAGACAAGACGTGAAACAGCAATGACTCTCTGATGGAGAAGAAGGCACGGTTGGGTTGATATTATTCCCAGTTTGGGGATAAATGAGTAGCCTGGTGGTTAGAAAACACGTTTTGAAACAAAGTAATCAGTTTTACTTGTTTTAGGGGGAGTTAATGGTTTTAGACTAAATAGGGTTTGTAGGCTGACAAATCCTCACTCGGTTTTATATAAAAATGTAGGCCAGGTAACCAGGTATATGGATTAAATTAGGGTTGGGGATATGAATGCTTAGTTGCGGTGACAGTACTGACTGACTGACTGAGTTTGGTTTTACGCCACTTTTAGCAATATTCCAGCAACATCACGGCAGGGGGACACAAGAAATGGGCTTCACACATTGTGCCCATGTGGGGATTCGAACCCGGGTCTTCGGCGTGACGAGCCAACGCTTTAACCATTAGGCTACCCCACCGCCCCGGTGACAATACTGATGTCCATGGGTTATCATAATGGGTTATCACTTCGGGGTGATCGGTTTACAGATTATTCGGACCTTGGGGTCGAGGAGTATTATTGCTCCCAAAGTGTTTTGGTTTTGCTGGTTTTACAGAACACATATAAACGCATTTCTGATGTTGACCGTAGTGTGTTCGTGATGTAAGGGTGAGTGAGTTTAGTTTTACGCCGTTTTTAGCAATAATCCAGCAATATCACAGCAGGGGACACTAGAAATGGGCTTCAACATTGTACACATGTGGGAATAGAACCCTGGTCGTTGGCGTGACGAGCGAACGCTTTAACCACTAGGCTACCCCACCGCCCCGTGATGTAAGGGGTCAGTCCCTGAATCCCTCACGCACGAGTTCTCGAAGAACCTGGAAACCAAACTGTGTAGAATCTAAGATTTTAACCACAGACATAGGATTCTCACATATCTTTGCCAAGTGAATTTGAGAGCTCTGGGCGACTTGGCAAATTCATCCTCATCTGTTTTATCTGCCGAGTGTGTTCGGAAGCACCTTATCAATTAGTGGTGAAATTCGAGAGCGGTTTAACCCTTTAACGTAGCAATATCACGGCGGGGGACACCAGAAATGGGCTCCACACATTGTACCCATGTGGGGAATCGAACCCGGGTCGTCGGCGTGACGAGCGGACGCTTTAACCATTAGGCTACCCCACCGCCCCTGTTGTTGGATGAAGAAATTACAAATACAATTACAAGTACAAGTAGTTATCTAGTACAATCAAATTGATTCAATGCACTCTGTGTAGTGGTGTACCGTAGACAGGAGTCGGGCTACTTTGATTATGTGAACAGAGCCCAGTTTCGCCCTGTTAAAAATGATCTGTTTGTCAGTACAACCACATACAGTGTTTCGCTCGTATACTAATTACAATACCTGGACTAAATCAGGCGTGGGCAGCAGACAATAGCGAAAACAGACCCCCTCCGATTTAATCATGACCCCTCCCCCTGTACCCTTTATCCCCCTTCATGACGTTATCATGTTTCGATGATAACAATAGTCTATTTCTGTGTCTTCATCACGGGTGATGGGCCACGTGAAGGTAAAATAGGACATTAGTGTTACTGAGTAACCACAGACACGTTACTGTTATACGGCACCGTCACAAGTGAAGCATAGTTGTATACTAGCGTAAAACCAGTCCTTAAAATCACTTTCGAGTTTATGTCTGTCAGTTGCATTTACTTTTAAACGCTTTCATGTTTTAAGCTTATCAAAACAAGTCAAAGGGCATGTATAACTGTCTGAAAACACAAGGCAGTTTAAGAGCGTTGTGCGTTCTAGGTTAATGCTTTTAACATGAACATAGCCTTAATATTTTCAGATGTACCTGGGGTGTAATAAAGCTTTTAGCAATATTCCAGCAATATCAGGGCGGGGGACACCAGAAATGGGCTTCACACATTGTACCCATGTGGGAATCGAACCCGGGTCTTCAGCGTGACGAGCGGATGCTTTAACCACTAGGCTACTCCACCGCCCCGGGTGTAACACAGTTATAGCTTGTTCACAGACTTGCTATTGGGTTTTATCCACACTTGTATTTGGTACTGTTTTCTGTCCGTATCCTTTCAAACAGACTTGGTGGTGGTCAATATCTTTATGTTCTTATTAAAGGAAACAATCCAGCTGTTGGCGATGTGAAGGCTAGAGTCTTAAATCTGCATTATTCAACCCGACACAGCCAGTGCCAACCGTAACATATGTTATATTTGGGATTACGCTTTCTCAGTTAAGTACAGGTTCCTGTACCTTCACTGGTTGACTCCCATCCGGGATTCGAACCCACACTCTCAGAGTCGGTCGATAACCGCCAGCGCACAAAGTCAGACATCTAACCCACTCAGCCCTCGCAGCTTCCACAAAAGACGTCGGACAACTGGTAGTCGAGATCAAGTATTTTGTGTACCCCCTGACAGTGTAAAGCGGTCACGAAACCTTGCAATAACATTTTAAACGTATACATAATAATACTGCGTTGAATATGCAGCAAGAAAAAAAATTGTCCTTAAATTAAAAGCAAACAAACACGTTCACCTGACTAGATTTTTGCCTGGTTTTGTCTCAATCAAGAGATTTGAACTATACACCGTTATGATGACCTCTCGTTATTACTCACTGGTCGTTCTAGACGTGCATCCACTAAGTAAAACTGACTCAACTGTAGGCTATCATACAAAATTAAAGAAATCATATAATCGACCATTTTGTTTTTTGTCAGAAAAATATCACTTGAATGTGTTGATTCAGAAAGTAAATTCATTTTGTCATTAGATCCTTTAATTCTAGTTTTTGGTCGGTGGGGTAGCCTAGTGGTTAAAGCGTTTCGCTCGTCCCGCCAAAGAACCAGATTGGATCCCCACATGGGTACAATGTGTGAAGCCCATTTCTGGTGTCCCTCGCCGTGATATTGCTGGAATATTGCGAAAAGCGGCGTAAAACTAAACTCACTCGCTGATTCTTTCTCTGGATTGAGGGGGATCTCTCCATTACGTACGAACACTCAGTAACCTCCCCAAGTAAAAGTTCAAGCCCTAATTCTACTCTACGCCTCCGATGGAAACGATTATACTCAGTTAACAGGTCTAAACAGACAGAAAACTCATTCATGTGTCGAGATGCGCTATATGATTACGGATAAATGATACTGTTAAATTGGATTGGTCAGTTTCCAATCAAGTAATGCTTTAGATGTTGTCAGAAGCGTACTAATATCTGATAATGTAATGGTGAAATCTATAAGTGAGAACTATTTTGTTTCAGTGCTGTGGCACCAGTGATAAGAGGAGTGGTTAGGTCAACAGTCCTTGTGACCTTGACCTTCCCCATGGTCGCTTTATGAGGAGTACTACAGGTTTTCATGTGTGTTGATTCCTCCTAAAATATTTCTTCATTAAGGACAAGACTATTAAAGAAGCTTTTATTTAATATAAAATTTATACTCCTCAGTAAACCTCGGGGAACATGACAATTATTTCACAAGGGTCGTAAAGGAGCCATAATATCGAAGCTCGTTTGTAATATTCCATTACAAGATCGTCAATCCGATTCGCGTTACACCGCAGGAAGTATTGAACTGTCTTTAAGGCCAAACATCCATCGGCATAAATGAGAAATTATCCCCACAGATGTGCTTTCAATTTGTTATCGCGATTCGAAAGACCATCCCACTGCTTTTGTAATGAATTTGTGTTTTCAAACCCAACAACCTTATCTGATGCCGAAACGTTGAGTTCTCAATATGTATGGTCAAATACATAAAGAAACCTAGTCTTCTATACATGTAATTGGATTAAAGCAATCGATCTTGGCGGAAAGGCGGATTTGATAAAAACAACAAGATCTCTTCCAATCAAGGCCCAGCCTGACACCATGTACTTCATCTCTCAAGGACAATTTAAGTGTAGTAAAATCTCTTGCAAATGTGTCACATTATCCAAGAACATAAAAAAGATAAATGTAGTTCTTTTTACCACTGTCTGGAAGTCTTGAATTCCTTACAATCAGCATTTGGGGGTATTGTTTAACTTTGCTGATTGATCCGTGCTTTGTCTGCAGATAGTTGCAATCCTCTTGTAGAACGCACGTCTGACTGATCGCCAAGTCAAAGGTCCACGTTTTTCTGTCTGGCAATGTCTTTACACCAAACAATGATTCATCATTTACCACAAGAAAATAAATCACCCGAAACTACAATTGTAACGTTTCAATATAGACAATCAAATTTAAGGTGATGGATGTTGTCTGTTAGGTACAGGTACTGTTCAGAAGGACAACAACAGATAGCTTGCAGGCGCCAGACAACCCTGTGTGTGACATACTTGGTTGATGCTTCCAGGCATTCTTAGATGGGAAATCCTCAGCCTTTAGGCTCGACATATCTTTGTATGTGCACACTCGATCCGATGGCTCCAAACATCCTTGTATGTGACATACTCGACCTCTTGGCTCCACACAGCCTTGTATGTGACATACTCGACGTGTTAGCTGCAGACATCCGTGTTTGTGGCATACTCGACCTGTTGGCTCCACACACCCTTGTATGTGACATACTCGAACTGTTGGTTCCACACATCCTTGTATGTGACATACTCGACCTGTTGGTTCCACACATCCTTATATGTGAGATACTCGACGTGTTGGCTTCCTACATCCATGCGTGTGGCATACTCGACCTACTGGCTCCACACATCCTTGTATGTGACATACTCTACCTGTTGGCTCCACACATCCTTGTGACATACTCGACCTGTTGGCTTCAGACATCCATGTGTGTGACATACTCGACGTGTTGGCTTCAGACATCTTTGTATGTGACATACACGACCTGTTGGCTTCAGACATCTTTGTATGTGACATACTCGACGTGTTGGCTTCAGACATCCGTGTGTGTGACATACACGACCTGTTGGCTTCAGACATCTTTGTATGTGACATACTCGACCTGTTGCCTCCACACATCCTTGTATGTGACATACTTGACATGTAGGCTCTACATACCCTTCTGTGTGACAAAATCGACCTGTTGGCTACAGATATCCTTCTCTGTGACAACCTCGACATGTTTGCTTTAGACATTTACATATGTGGCATACTCGACATGTCATTTACATGTTGTCATGTTTACATGCAGCACTGGTTTTACATGTCGTCATGTTTACATGCAGCACTGGCTTTACATGTCGTCGTGTTTACATGCAGCACTGGTTTTACATGTCGTGTTTACATGCAGCACTGGTTTTACATGTTGTCATGTTAACATGCAGCACTGGTTTTACATGTCGTCATGTTTACATGCAGCACTGGCTTTACATGTCGTCATGTTTACATGCAGCACTGGCTTTACATGTCGTCGTGTTTACATGCAGCACTGGTTTTACATGTCGTGGTTTACATGTTTACATGCAGCACTGGTTTTACATGTCGTCATGTTTACATGCAGCACTGGCTTTACATGTCGTCATGTTTACATGCAGCACTGGCTTTACATGTCGTCGTGTTTACATGCAGCACTGGTTTTACATGTCGTGTTTACATGCAGCACTGGTTTTACATGTTGTCATGTTTACATGCAGCACTGGTTTTACATGTCGTCGTGTTTACATGAAGCACTGGTTTTACATGTCGTCGTGTTTACATGAAGCACTGGTTTTACATGTCGTCATGTTTACATGCAGCACTGGTTTTACATGTTGTCATGTTTACATGCAGCACTGGTTTTACATGTCGTCGTGTTTACATGCAGCACTGGTTTTACATGTCGTCGTGTTTACATGAAGCACTGGTTTTACATGTCGTCGTGTTTATATGCAACACTGGTTTTACATGTGTTTACATGCAGCACTAGTTCTACATCACGTGTTTACATGCAGCACTGGTTTTACATGTCGTCATGTTTACATGCAGCACTGGTTTTACATGTCGTCGTGTTTACATGAAGCACTGGTTTTACAGGTGTTTAAATGCAGCACTAGTTCTACATCACGTGTTTACATACAACACTGGTTTTACATGTCGTCATGTTTACATGCAGCACTGGTTTTACATGTCGTCGTGTTTACATGCATCACTGGTTTTACAGGTGTTTAAATGCAGCACTAGTTCTACATCACGTGTTTACATGCAGCACTGGTTTTACATGTCGTGTTTACATGCAGCACTGGTTTTAAATGACGGCGTTTTTCGTAAGACTGATAACTTTCGTGTGAAAACTGCATTCATGTATGGAAATTTGCTACAGAAACAAATTGTAATTTCATTGTAATGCGGGTCACCAGTACGCTAGCACCGAAACTGATTACTTTATTGTGACTGGGAAACCGCGATCGTGGACAAGAGAGCCGGTGATTTCCATAAATAATATAATTCTAATCAGTTAATGTTAGACATCAGAATGGAATTCAGGTCAATGGTCCAGCATTTTCCGTGCAACATAATGCGGAAGCTGGTTAATGTCGCCAAATGCTCTATTGACATATTGCTTCTCATCGTTATTGTAGCTGTAGTTGGTGTTTATGTCGTTGTCTGAGTACATTGCTTGTTACGTATGCTTGGCATATGCTTGGCGTAGGATGGGCGAAATACAGGCATATGGCATATGGGTAAAGAAAAGCATGGGGGACAATGCTGGACTGATATCGACCATGACGGGTATGGACTGTTTGTTGTTTAACGCCGCACAATATTCCAACTATATGACGGCAGCCTGTAAATAATCGAGCTTGCCCAAACAATCCAGTGATCAACATCATGAGCATCGCAATTTGGATACAATGATATGTGTCAACCAAGTCAGCGAGTCTGACCACCCGATCCCGTTAGTCGACTCTTACGACAAACATGGATTGCTGAAGAGCAATTCCAAACCGAACTGGATACAGAAAGGAGTGACATGATGGTAAAATTATGTCGACTTGAAGATGATGGACACGTAGAAATGTAATCGAGGTGGTGACCGGTAATATCGTATGATAGTGATGGGCAAAATAAACTAATGTAACAAAACGACGACGACGACGATGATGATGATGACGACGACGACAAACGGAATTATGAAGCGCAACATTGCAACGTGATGGTATTTTATCATAAGGACTCCAACAACAAAATAACGAAGAGAACCTCGGGTCACTAAAACCAACAAAAGATCCATAAGAAATCACCCGTGAAAGTCATTTGAAGAAGAAAATCAGATGGGATCTAAATTTGAGATATCCAAACACTGGCAGTACGAACTGCTGGCAGCCAGACACAACATCTAATCGTCCACAGTAATCCATTGCATAACGAGACATTAAGAACGCATTTCGTGTAAGCGATGACAAATTGGACATTAACGTATTGCGAAGGCAATGATCAATAACAATTAACACCTTTTGATGCTACCAGGAAGTGCCATGTTTCGTCGCATGTATCTGAAAAGTCTGTTAGCGGAAGAAATAGCAGCACGGCAAAGAATCAATACTCTGCCACATCGGTGTCAAGAGACATTTAATAAATTCAGATCTTATCACATAAAATGTGATTAAATTGTGGCATTGATTAATTAGAGTCTCGTTGACGCCTTAACATCCCCGATCTTCGTGTACATCACGATATGGCTGAATATTGCCGATGTGACGTTAAATAATAACTCACTCACTCACTCTTCGTGTACAAGGTAAACGTAGTTCTGAGTGAGTGGGTGAGTGAGTATGGTTTTACGCCGCTCTTAGCAATATTCCAGTAATATCATAGCGGGGGACACCAGAAATGGGCTTCACACATTGTACCTATGTGGGGAATCGAACCCGGGTCTTCGGCGTGACGAGCGAACGCTTTAACCACTAGGCTACCCCACCGTCCCGTTTTAAAGTAAAGGACATGTGACATATATTGTGTAGTAGAAGATCATTAATATGTACAAACGACCACATGTCAAAACATTGATGTGTCCAATAAGTTCATCCATGCAACATCACGCGTGTATCGATCATAAGAACAACAGCTTACAACGCAGCCTTGACATACTTCATTAATCAGACCTACTGCTTCTGGCGATGATGGATCAGTAGTTTAAGAATGTGATAGTCACGACGAACGCTTGTTTTCTCTCATTAATATAACTGCTTGAATTGGACTCTGAATGACACAGCAAGAACCAGTGACAGATGACCTCTCTGAGATAGTTCTTTATGACAACCCGCTGCCAAGGATATGTTTTAATGACCGAGCCCTCGGGGTAGGCAGGTACATATGGACGCTTCGGAATCAGTTTCGTATTTTGTAAGTTCCTCTATGGCCTATTGCCAGCGGCCTCAATTACTTGAGTGAGTGAGTGAGTTTAGTTCTCCACCGCACTCAGCAATATGCCAGCTATATGGCGGCGGTCTCGACCAGACAATCCCGTGATCAACAGCATGAGCATCGATCTACGTAATTGGGATATGATGACATGTGTCAACCAAGTCAGTGAGCCTGACCACCCGATCCCGTTAGTCGCTTCTTAGGACAAGCATGGGTTACTGAAGATACATTCTAACTCGGATCTTCACGGGTCTTAATTATTTGAATCTGTTAAGGATGCCTTGAACAGAATGATAACTTCCCTAGCAACCGCAAGTAATCCAAACCCTGACAGTGTTTAACCAAACATGAATGTAAGAGTATTTGCAGCTCGGTTCATAACTTGTATTTAACCTATATTCTTTGTGCAGCAAAGATGTAGTGTCGTGATAATGGTTTTACAGCCATTGACGTTTTTGAGAGAGAAGTGGGTGTACAATGAGGTTATTTTGAACATTTCGTGATGTTGTGGAAATTGCTGCTGATAAGTAGAACAATAAGACCTCTGTGCTGTAACAAAAGTCCAGATATAACTCTCTGGCAGCATACTTCTTACGGGTATACATTCAGTTGTAAAGTGCTCCAAAGTCATACATTTCGTTTTTACAAACCCAAAAGTTATTTTACAAACCCAAAAGTTATTTTACAAACTCCTCCTTCGGTAATAATAATAATAATAATAAGTCATCTTCTATAGCGCATAGTCTCCAAACACCAAGTGATTGCTCGCGGCGCTTAATCAGAATCTGATTCTTATTACCCCAGATAACCCAAGCTGCCTGTTAGGCGCTAGAAAGTTATAGTCACATGACGATCTCCAACCTTCCGATATTACATTCTCGAACCTTCTTATTAAAAAAAGCCGTACTTAACATGTGACTAACTTTTGAAATGAGAACTATATAACATTATCACATTCTTCATCTTCGTGTATTATACTCATGGAAACAAATAAGGGAACACCTGAAAACATACTTGTACTTTCAGGTATTCCTTTATTTGTTTTCAAGTGTTCCTTTTTGAATTTCACCCACATGCATAACACTTCCTCTTGTCTAGGTATCACATTGTTTATTTGTTTCCATGAGTATATACTGTATCTAGGTATCATATTGTTTGGTATTATTGAAAACTTCACGTAGGGTGAAGAAAGGTCGAGTATAAACTTGTTGACATAATAATATAAAAAGTGCATGTAGTAAATCCCGGTTAAAGTATTATTGACACATTGATCTCTTGTTTCTCAGCATGACAAATGCTAAATTCTTGCAACAGACACCACATGTAACATTGGGAACATATAGGTTAATTGCTACAGCGCGACATCGTCGATATTTCGTTACAAATCCTGAGATCAAGTGTACTATGTGAGTACAAGGGGAGCTAAACACCTATGCCTTCGTAATAACCAGAGTACTATGTGAGTACAAGGCCTTCGTAATAACCAGAGTACTATGTGAGTACAAGGCCTTCGTAATAACCAGCGTACTTTGTGACCACAAGGAGATCTGGACACCTATGTCTTCGTAATAACCAGAGTACGATGTGAGTACAATGCAAGTTGAACATGTATCTCTGTCTTCGTAATAACCAGAGTACAATATGAGTACAATGCAAGTTGAACATCTATCTCTGTCTTCGTAATAACCAGAGTACTAATGTGACTGCAAGGGTAGCTGACACCTGCGGGTCTTAATAATAACCAGAGACTATGTGAGCTGGACACCAATGCAAGTTGAACATATATCTCTCTGTCTTCGTAATAACCAGAGTACAATATACAGTACACGCCTAGGTCTTCGTAATAACCAGTTGAACATCTATCTCTGTCCTCGTAATAACCAGAGTACTATGTGACTACAAAGGAGATCTGGACACCTATGTCTTCGTACTCACCAATGTACTATATGACTACAATGGGAGCTCGACACCTATGTCCTCGTAATAACCAGAGTACTATGTGACTACAAGGAGATCTGGACACCTATGACATCGTAAGAACCAGATTACTATGTGACTACAATGGGAGCTGGACGCCGATCTATGTCCTTCTACTAACCAGTGTAGTATGTGACTACATGCAGATCTGGACACCTACGTGTTCGTAATAACCGGAGTACCATGTGACTACAAGGGTCTGGACGTCCTATCTGTACCAAATATCCCCGACACTGCTGATGTTACAATGACATTTACCCTCTACCGTATTGTCAGATCCGTGTGTGCTCACAGCGATTACCTCTTGCTATCACTGTCACATCGGAACTGAACGTGTAAAGAGAGGCTCACAGAGCTAAATACAGACCATCACTAGTCGGACTGACGCTTGACGTAAATAGACGTGGTTCGACAGATACAATGTGAACTGCATAATATATAGTCTCTAAACGCAGCTTCTTAACAAATCTGTCAATGAATCAGACTGGCAATGACAAAAATATATTCAATAAATTTTAAGCTTTAGATCAGAAAACAGTGGTTTGGGCTTTGTGTCTTTTGAAATACCGTTTCTGATGCTGCTGCTACGTCTACTTTGCTCCTGGACAGAGTTGTGTCCCTTTGTCTTGAAGGCATTCGAATTTGAAGGTTTGAATCCCTGATTTTCATGTAGTCAAGACATAACCTGTGATAATACTACGTGACACCCGTGAGATCCGGGTTAGAGCTGGTCTTCAGTAACCCATGCTTGTCGTAAGAGGCGACTAACGGGATCGGGTGGTCAGGGTCGCTGATTTGGTTGATAATCCCAGTTGCGCTGATCGATGATCTTTATTCACCGGATTGTCTGGTCCAGACTCGATTCTTTCTGTACCGCCGTCATATAGCTGGAATATTGCTGAGTGTGGAGTTAACCAACAAACAATATCATGTAACTAACACATATATGGAACATGATAAAAAAATAACACGCTCTTCCGCTTTCTAACTATTCTGAGAATTTGTGACTCAGAATTATTATAGGTTTTGATTTTGTTTGTTTTCTTTCTCGATCACCGTTTCGAAAACAAATAATCCATAGACCTAGCGATTAATAGCATGATCTAAATGTAAATTGTTTAGGTGTCTTTGAATGACGATTTGGCAGCGGCCACCATTTATTCATGACGTCATGCTTATTGCCCATGACATTATGATGCCGAATTTGATCAACCGAAAAGTCCCATATACATGTGTTATTTCCAAAGCGAACGAAGTCGATAATTTATATTTCCCTGCTGACTGTTTGTCTAATTAAGAAGGGGCGGTGGGGTAGTCTAGTGGTTAAAGCGTTGGCTCGTCACGCCGAAGACCCGGGTTCGAATCCCCACATAGGTACAATGAGTGAAGCCCATTTCTGGTGTCCCCCCGCTATGATATTACTGGAATATTGCTAAAAGCGGCGTAAAACCAAACTCAGTCAGTCAGTCAGTCTAAGAATGTTTAATGGTAGGATGGTGAATAATTCACTACTGAATGATAATCATAGTTAATACTACCTTTATGAATACTACAATAATGATGCTGCGATTCTGCAATCCGAAAACTACACCACCGCGGGTGGCCATATTATTACGTACAAACATGGCGGACCGATTGTTGACGACAAATTTACGCGGGAGTTCAAAGTGTCATAACTCGTTAACTATAAACAGGCTTACCTCAATATTTTGTGATGTGTCCCTTGTTCCTTATTTTTTTCAACATCCGCCTTGGAATCGATGAATATAGATTTCTGATGAAATCGAGGGGAATATTTTCCCAGATGTCCCGCACTTCGTGTTCCGAGTCGGAAGCCGACTGAATGTTTCTTCGGCGTCCCTGAAGTCTATTCTTCAGGTAGAGCCAACAGTTCTCAATAATATTTGCGTCTGGACACTTTGCAGGCCACAACATTCCATTAATGTCATTTTGTCGCTTGTAATTTTGAACGACACGGGCCCGATGTACAGGGGCGTTGTCATATTCGAAGATGTAGCGGTTTCCCGGAAAATGTCTGTCTATAAAGGGCCAAAGCATATCATCGAAGATTTCTGTGTATTTCTGAGCATTTATGTTGCCATTAACGACACAAATGGTACCAACACCATGCCAGGTGATACAACCCCACACCATCAAACTGACGCGTGGCTGTCGTCCCGGACAAAGACATTGCAGAAGGAATTCTTCACCGAGGCTGATTTTGATATTATGGTCACGAATTCGAAACAAAACGCGATTGTAGCCCCATTGTTGTTCAAATTCTCATTTATTTCACCCAAAGGTGAAATCTTATTGTGTCTGACCAACCTCAAAATTTGTCGATTGTCCCGAGGAGTTTTCTCATACGGCCTGTTCTGAGAGCATTCTGGACTGATCCGCGTGGATTAAACCGCTTTACCACAGAATATACGCTGCTTCGAGGCATTCCAAAGAATCTTGCAATGTTAGAATATTTTTCGCCACTTTGAAACTTTTTTACAAGTAATTTCTTAAGTGACTCCGACAAATCAGCCGATTTCCCCATTGTTACCGGAAATAGCCAGAATATGTAGCAGACGACAAGTGGATTAAAAATAGAGTCACGTGACAGACAGGTGACATCATGGTCAATCATATGACAAGATATTACGACGATACGTGGTGTCGTTTTTGAGAAGCAGTATTTTAAAAACGGGCATAGCTATACACGATATCAACGCCGTTATAATTGTACGTAATAATATGGCCACGCGCTGTATATCCGGAAAATTGCTTATTGTGGCGATATTCGAACAATCCACCTACTGTCTGCCCCTATCACATAATTGTTCTGTGAGTGATTTCTCCAATCGCCTTTGCGGAAATCCAATAAAATTTGTCAATGATTATTGCAACCCATATCAGGAAGAGAATAAACGTTGGGCAACGTTTGAATTTAACACATTAGGAAAGTACATGTTTCAGGAGCTTGCTATAACGGATCCTGATCACTATCAGCGTTAAGATGCGTTCTTTATGGAGCTGACCAGTTTAGGATGTAGGCCATAGACCGCTGAGCAGGACAGTCCAAGGGTCATCAATAGACCCCGGCTTACTTCCATGGCATTTTTATGCCCCAGACTGGCATGCATATACACCGCTGAGTCGGACAATCCACTCATCAATAGACCGCTGGCTTAGTTTTCGGACAATCCAAGGCTCATCAATAGACCCCGGCTTACTTCCATGGCAATTATATGCCCCAGACATGCATATAGACCGCTGAGCAGGACAATCCACTCATCAATAGACCCCGGCTTACTTTCATGGCAATTATATGCCCCAGACATGTATATAGACCGCTGAGCAGGACAGTCCACTCATCAATAGACCCCGGCTTACTTTCATGGCAATTATATGCCCCAGACATGTATATAGACCGCTGAGCAGGACAATCCACTCATCAATAGACCCCGGACTTACTTTTCATGGCAATTATATGCCCCAGACATGTATATACACCGCTGAGCCGGACAATCCACTCATCAATAGACCCTGGCTTACTTTCATGGCAATTATATGCCCCAGACATGCATATAGACCGCTGAGCCGGACAATCCACTCATCAATAGACCCCGGCTTACTTTCATGGCAATTATATGCCCCAGACATGCATATAGACCGCTGAGCCGGACAATCCACTCATCAATAGACCCCGGCTTACTTTCATGTCAATTATATGCCCCAGACATGTATATAGACCGCTGAGCCGGACAATCCACTCATCAATAGACCCCGGCTTACTTTTCATGGCAATCCACTCATCAATAGACCCTGGCTTACTTTCATGGCAATTATATGCCCCAGACATGTATATAGACCGCTGAGCCGGACAATCCACTCATCAATAGACCCCGGCTTACTTTTCATGGCAATCCACTCATCAATAGACCCTGGCTTACTTTCATGGCAATTATATGCCCCAGACATGTATATAGACCGCTGAGCCGGACAATCCACTCATCAATAGACCCCGGCTTACTTTTCATGGCAATCCACTCATCAATAGACCCTGGCTTACTTTCATGGCAATTATATGCCCCAGACATGTATATAGACCGCTGAGCCGGACAATCCACTCATCAATAGACCCCTGGCTTACCATGGCAATCCACTCATCAATAGACCCTGGCTTACTTTCATGGCAATTATATGCCCCAGACATGTATATAGACCGCTGAGCCGGACAATCCACTCATCAATAGACCCCGGCTTACTTTTCATGGCAATCCACTCATCAATAGACCCCGGCTTACTTCCATGGCAAATTATATGCCCCAGACATGCATATAGACCGCTGAGCAGGACAATCCACTCATCAATAGACCCTGGCTTACTTTCATGTCAATTATATGCCCCAGACATGCATATAGACCGCTGAGCCGGACAATCCACTCATCAATAGACCCCGGCTTACTTTCATGGCAATTATATGCCCCAGACATGCATTCCGAGCTCACATCGTCACACAGACAGGTCGTTGAGGAAGAGGTCGATATTCACCTATACATACCAGAGGGACCTCTGGTGTTCTATGGGTGGAGATAGGTGATTTCAGTCTCTCGCCACCCTCACAGAACACTTACCCCCACCTGGTAATCGTGCACATAGATATCAATAGAGATAGGAATACTCGGAACGGCTTGAAAGAGGTTGTCTGAAGGTGTTGGATACTAGATCTCCTCCTCCTCGTCTTCTTCTTCTTCTTTTTCCTCCTCCTCCTCCTCCTCCTACCACCACAACTACCACCACTACTACCATCACCACCACTGCTACTACTGCTGCTCATAAATCACACTGCTTTTCACATATCACTGTTCCTAGTCCGTGTGGTGTGGTCCCTTCGTATCCCGACAGCGCAGGTCGTTGCTCTCAATATCAATCACTGGATTTCTTGTCCCGACTCGATTATTTACAGGTCGCCGTCGTGAAGCGGTTTCTTTGTCTTTACCAATTTAGCGTTAAATGGTGGATATAGTATTTGTCGATTACGGATTAAACATATCCATCCACAACACCCACTACAATGACCACTACGACGGCGCTACTACATGTGCAACCCTGACACAAATAGATCGTCTCCATGGTCATAATGGATAGAGCGTCAGCTGGGAGAGTGGTATTTCGTTGGTTCGATCCCGGGACACGTCATACAAAAAGACGATGGTATTTGTTGTTACCCTGCCTTGTGCTCAGTATAAAGTGAGTGAGTTGAGTGAGTTTAGTTTTACGCCGCGTTTAGTAATATTCCATCAATATCACCGCGACGGACACCAGAAATGGGCCTTACACATTGTACCCATGTGGGGAATCGAACCCGGGTCTTCAGCGTGAACGCTTTAACCAGTGGGCTACCCCATCGCCCCTCAGTATAAAGTGGATAAAGCAAGGACCGCTCGTTTCGGAGTCAGTACAATGTCTCTAAGTTGGCTATTTTTGTTAAACCATGGACTAACACACACGCACGCTCCCACGTCTCACACACGCACACACAAGAACACACGCACGTACACACACGTTCATTCACGCCTTTATAGAAGTTCAATAATCTTGCACTTAACGTTATATCTTCCTTCACCCCTCAACCTCACACAGCGATTTGACCTTTAGCTGCAACACACACCGCATTCCTTTCACTTAAATATACCTTGAACGTTTGAAACATTCGGAACATTCAACTCTCCTACTTAGTAACGCTCAAGAGTAGTCATAATATTTCAATAAATAGGCCTGACATTTACATCTGATACCTCAGTGGTTAACCTCTGACCTATCCCAGGCCGCATGACTGGGGAAGTCCCCATTTCAAAGTCCTTGCAACTTGAATTTGAGGTTTAAAATGTTAGTTGGTGTAGGATCGGAGTGATAGTCTAGTGGTACTGCACCCTTCATCCATCGTTCAATTAGAGTGAGTGAGTGAGTTTACTTTTACGCCGCTTTTAGCAATATTCCAGCAATATCACGGCGGCGGACACCAGAAATGGGCTTCACACATTGTACCCATGTGGGGAATCGAACCCGGGTCTTGAGCGTGACGAGCTAACGCTTTAACCACTAGGCTACCCCACCGCCCCGTTCAATTAGAGCTGTTCTATGTGTGATTACTTGAGCCTACTGATCGACCCTATAGAAAAGTCAGACCGAATTAAACTCACTCACTTGTCGGCGTATTTAGCTATTAAGCTATATGATTGTTGTGGTGTTTGAAAGGTTTCTGGGTAGGCGAAATGAAATGTATCAATTGTCGACACCAAAGATTTGTATCAACTGAAAACAAATGAAAGTCTAGTTGTTTGACCCCCAAAGCAACTCTGTCCATCACAAAGCACTATGAATATATCTAATGACACTTGTACTACGGCCAGAGGCCAGTCATAGCTTGAGCTGATACAGTATGTCTGTCCGTCTTTCTATTGAAGAGGCATGATCTAGCGTCTCTTCGACCGATGCTGCTGTAGCATGGATTCAAATATTACACCCCCGTCGTAATTTGACAGGACTTCAAAGCTTATTTGGATGTCCGGCTTTTGCACAGGATGTGGGTCATTTAACTCGTTTTGCCTTCTGTAGTTCTATCAACACGAATCAACACATTATGAACTGAAAGGGTATCTCTTTTCAAAAGTAAAGAATGGTATGGAAGGCCCAGGGGCCCAGTCGTTGATACAGAGCTGCCCTTAGGCATGCGAGGAACCTATGAGGCATGCTTTCATTTCGCCTACATCCCAATTCGCCTACAGCCTTAAAACAACATTTCATCGTCTGTTGACTGTCGATTACGCATTGATAAATGAGTGGCACCCCTATGATCTAAAAGTGGACTCTTCTAGTTGAAGTAGTTGAAGGACATAAAAGACATTTGATAAAGAATGTATTTCTGTTATTTGTCTGTTATTTATTTACTCTGTTATTTGTCCATTTTCCGATCACAATGATATTCACATCATATAACATCATATAACATCATATCACATATGCTTAGTGTTAAGGAGGTTTACTTGTGCGGATGTCCGTTCTCACTTCATCACGAACACGTTGTCTCAGTCTGAACTTCTTAGTGGATGCACCAATCCTCTTTACTCAACTACATATCCTTATAACAACTGAGTATATTACAGTGAGAAATTAACTACATATCATCATTGCTTGTACAATTTAGCTTGTGCTATGATACTGATGTTGATCGACCTGATATATCAGAACTATAACCGTTGGCTTCGTTATCTTCTTAACCTCTTAGCTTCACTTGGTGCTATCCTCCTGCAACGATATGACACGTTGTAATATACCTTACATACTTTTAAAACTGGCATGGTACCTAGCAAACGTAAAGACGATACCAATCGGATCGTGTTATGACAAGCCCAAGACCAGCTGCTTCGTCTTACATTAAGCACACACGCCCAAGACCTGCTTCGTCTCACATTAAGCACACACGCCCAAGACCTGCTTCCTCTCACATTAAACACACTTCCCTAGAACTGCTTCGTCTCACATTAAGCACACACGCCCCAAGACCGGCTTCGTCTCTCATTAAGCGCACATGTACTAGACCGGCTTCGTCTCACATTAAACACACACGCCCTAGACCTGCTTCGTCTCACATTAAGCACATACGTCCAAGACCTGGTTCGTCTCACATTAAGCGCACATGCCCCAGACCTGCTTCATCTCACATTAAGCGCACATGCTAGACCTGCTTCGTCTAGACATGTACTAGACCGGCTTCGTCTCACATTAAGCGCACATGCCCAAGACCTGCTTCATCTCACATTAAGCACACATGCCCTAGACCTGCATCGTCTCACATTAAGCACACACGTCCAAGACCTGCTTCGTCTCACATTAAGCACACACGTCCAAGACCTGCTTCATCTCACATTAAGCGCACATGCCCAAGACCTGCTTCATCTCACATTAAGCGCAAATGCCCTAGACCTGCATCGTCTCACATTAAGCACACACGTCCAAGACCTGCTTCGTCTCACATTAAACACACACGTCCAAGACCTGCTCTGTCTCACATTAAGCACACACGCCCAAGACCTGCTTCATCTCACATTAAGCGCACATGCCCTAGACCTGCTTCATCTCACATTAAGCGCACGTGTACTAGACCTGCTTCGTCTCACATTAAGTACACATGCCCTAGACCTGCTTCGTCTCACATTAAGCACACATGTCCAAGACCTGCTTCGTCTCACATTAAGCACACATGCCCTAGACCTGCTTCGTCTCACATTAAGCGCACATGCCCCAGACCTGCTTCGTCTCACATTGAACACACATGCCCTAGACCTGCTTCGTTTCACATTCAACGCACATGTACTAGACCTGGTTCGTCTCACATTAAGCACACATGCCCTAGACCTACTTCGTCGCACATTAACTACACATGCCAAAGACCTGCTTCGTCTCACATTAAGTAGATACGCCAATGACCTCCTTCTTCTAATACTGGCACACATGCCTTAGACCTGCTTCGTCTCACATTAAGCGCACATGTACTAGACCTGCTTCGTCTCACATTAAACAAACATGCCCTAGACCTGCTTCGTCTCACATTAAACACACATGCCCCAGACCTGCTTCGTCTCACATTAAGCGCACATGTACTAGACCTGCTTCGTCTCACATTAAACACACATGCCCCAGACCTGCTTCGTCTCGCATTAATCGCACATGTACTAGACCTGGTTCGTCTCACACTAAGCACACATGCCCTAGACCTGCTTCGTCTCACATTTAGTACACACGCCCAAGAACTGCTTCGTCTCACATTAAGTAGATACGCCAATGACCTCCTTCTTCTAAGACTGGACTGTCATTTCCTTGACCTGCTTCGTCTGACATTAGGCGCACATGCCCAAGACCTGCTTCGTCTCACATTAAGCACACATGTACTAGACCTGCTTCGTCTCACATTAGGCACACACGATCAGGACCTGCTTCGTCCCAGATTAAGCACACACGCCCAAGACCTGCTTCGTCTCACATTAAGCACACACGCCCAAGACCTGCTTCATCTCACATTAAGCACACATGCCCTAGACCTGCTTCGTCTCACATTAAACGCCCAAGACCTGCTTCGTCTCACATTAAGCACACCCGCCCAAGACCGGCTTCGTCTCACATTAAGCACACACGCCCAAGACCTGCTTCGTCTCACATTAAGCACACATGCGCAAGGCGTGCTTCGTCTCATATTAAACTGACTCGCCCAAGACTTCCCAAATTAAACACACACGCAACGACTTGCTCCATTTCACATTAATCGGACACGCCCAAGACCGCTTCATCGCAAATTAAACCGACACGCAGAATTCGTTCAAAATCGTCATCCATTTGTCCCCTGTCTATAGATATCTTAATACAACCACGATGTTGAGCATTCAAACTCCAGTTAAAGCCATTACGTCTTGGTTCCATTTCTCGCCCTTCATCATCGTTACCGCCCAATTAACTACCACTTGGTCTGACTGCATCAGATAGACCTTACTTTGAAATTGTCAGAATATGTGTAAAAACATTAACAGCGCAAATTGATTCTGGTTGAGCGTAATTCTTTGGGCAGGTTAGAACACTGTTACTACCAACTGTCGCTTGTAACTATGGCTTAATGGATCTTATCGGCAATTCCACCATGTTACGTTTTTCCTTATAATTCAGTTTGAAGTTTTGGTGCTTTTTGCGACAAAGAAAGTAAACTTAATCCAGTGGGGAATACTCTTCGTGAGAACAGTGGTCGTGTATTTAATACAGTGAAGACTCGCGGCTTGTAGACCGGTTGAAGGTGACTGATGGACGTCGGCTCCTGTTCCGACAGATACGAAACGGAACGTTATGGTGGCTTGAAGGAACAAACGGTCAATACATGGAGAGGTATCCGTCGCTAACAAAGGCTTGCGAGGTCGGATTAAAATGTGAGTTAGTGAAAGGGTCGAGTGTCATGTTCCAGCGTTGGCTGATATCTACAACTACAGTGAACATCGTTTATAGCGAACTCGCTTATAACGAACTGTCGTGTAGTCTCGATCACTTGTGAACTTTAGTCCAAATTCGTATTACGAACTGCAGTTATAACGACCTGTCGTTTTGTCTCGATCACTTAGCGTGTACATTTTAATCCAAATACTTATTAGGAACTACCGTTATAACGAACGTTGTTTTGTCTCGATCACGTGTACATTTTTACTAAAATGCGTAGTACGAACTACGGTTATAACGAACTAGATTAGTTGTCTTACTGAATTATAAACGCATTTGCTGTAATTAAAGCGTGACTGTGGCAAGTTTGATTCAATCCTTTGTACACTTTTTCAACTCTTATTTAATTAATTACGTATATTCATTTATCGGGGATTAACTATCGTAATTATACAGACACACTGTCTCGATTTTGAACTAAGCATATGTTTCAGTGTCTATCCCTAGATTGGAAATTGACGTCACTTGTAGGAACGGAAGGAGGTTCGACTTGAATATTTATTCATAACATTACCGAGCAGAAAACTGTTTATGAAGTTAAACATGTCCAGTCTGACACAATGGAGCATAAAAAACCATCACTAACTGTCTTTTGTCGTATATAAGATACTTTTACTGAGTGAGTATCTCTCAATAGCCGTCTGAGCACGTCATCTGAGGTGACTTGGGGCAAATTGTAGGATCGGTGTGTAGGGTTCTAGGGCACTCGTAAAGCATTGTATACTTGGCCTTCAGTTCCCAGGAACTGGACCATCATATTTACTATGGTCAGAGGAGGACTGTTTGATCGTTGTGTAACGCCGCACTCAGCGATCGTCCTGCTGTAGGATGGGTGTGTAGGGTTCTAGGGCACTCGTAAAGCATTGTAAACCTGGCCTTCAGTTGCCAGGAACTGGACCACCATATTTACTATGGTCGGAGGAGGACTGTTTGATCGTTGTGTAACACCGCACTCAGCGATCGTCCTGCTGTAGGATCGGTGTGTAGGGTTCTAGGGCAGTCGTAAAGCATTGTAAACTTGGCCTTCAGTTGCCAGGAACTGGACCATCATCTTTACTATGGTCGGAGGAGGACTGTTTGATCGTTGTGTAACGCCGCACTCAGCGATCGTCCTGCTGTAGGGATGGTGGTCTGCAAATAATCGAGCCAAACCAGTGATCGATATCATGAGCAGCGATACACGTCGTTGCTGTAGGGACACGCCATCATCCAAGTCACCAGCCTCGATTAGGTATCCTAACGTGACCAGCATAGAGCCTTTAATATGCCTTTTAGACAGTGGTCAGATGTAACATAATTATATATTTTAGTAAAGTACTTTAGTACTTTCTTGCGTTAGAGTCCCATCTTCGATTCGAATCCACACCCTGAGCCATGTTACATTTGACCACTTCCTGAAAGGCATTGTGTATTCATAGGTTGCGGTCTTGGAGCTGTGTACCCATGTATGCAATGTGCGTGATCAAGGTGAATAGTTGTAGGGACCCATGAAGAGCCAGGGTTAGAATTAATCTTCAGCAACCCATGCTTGTCATAAGAGGTGACTAACGGGATCGGGTGGTCATGCTCGCTGATTTGGTGGACACGTCATCGTATCCCAATTGTGTAGATAGATGCTTATGCTGTTGATCACAGGATTGTCTGGTCCAGACTGAATTACCTGCAGACTGCCGCCATACAGCTGAAAATGTTTTATTGCAGCGTTACTGACTGACTGAGTTTTGGTTTTACGCCGCTTTTAGCAATATTCCAGCAACATCACGGCGGGGACACCAGAAATGGGCTTCACACATTGTACCCATGTGGGGATTCGAACCCGTGTATTCGTGACGAGCCAACGCTTTAACCACTAGACTACCCACCGCCCGCGGCGTTAAACAATAAACAACAAATAATGGTGGTCTTACTTCCATTTTGTGGAATCATGTGCTTGACCACTGTGATACCATGCCACAGTTGGATATGGATACCCAAATCAATACACTGACCCCCAAACGGCCTGTTCTCGTTTTATCCCATTAATACCGAGCGCGAGTCAGGGTAACAACAAGCACCATGTTGTATCTATTTTGGTTTGACGCGACTGCCGAGGATAAGAAATAAAAGGTACACCTCATTATCTTCCCTTTAATTTAAACGGCTGAACATTTCCAATGGGAAATGAAAATACCGAGACTTTATAAAACATGAGTGAAATGTCACGTGACAGTCGAGAAGAAAAATAACACACCTTTGAGCTTAGAGCTTTCCGGTCGTATCCGGAGCCATCTGTATTCTTATTTCGTTACATTCAATCATACAGACAGCATGCCTGTACAACACTTTTAGTTTCATCATCATACATTCATCATATAGCTTTGTGGTTAAAGCGTTCGCTCGTCACGCCAAAGACCCGGGTTCGATCCCTTACATAGGTACAATGTGTGAAGCCCATTTCTGTTGTCCACCGCCGTGACATTGTTTGAATATTGCTAAAAACGGCGTCAAACTAAAGTCCCTCACCTTATATAGCCAGCATCCCTTGTACAACACTGTTAGTTTCATTTCACCCTGCATTCCTCATCAGTGTTGCATGCGCTGCATCCCCATTCATCCATCGTTCAATTAGAGCTGTTCTATAGGTGATCACTTGGGCTTACTGATCGACCGTTCAGACAAGTCAATCTACGCTTCGAAATCTCGGGATCAGGAGGCCGCACATCATATAATATATCTCCTCCATCTCTTCCTTGATTAAAACATGTATATCTTATTTGATCGAAATTGTATTTTGCATCCGGGCTAGCGTTATATGAAAACAGACAGCTGTTTCCAGGGTCGTTATCTATTTTTCATAAATCTTCAGCGGTTTTGTTTCTGATCAGGACAAAAAGTATTCTAATTGGCGGGTCGAGAACTGATAACAAACAATGGACGGAGTGAGTGAGTGAGTAAGTTTGGTTTTACGCCGCTTTTAGCAATATTCCAGCAATATCAGGGCGGGGGACACCAGAAATGGCTTCACACATTGTACCCATGTGGTGAATCGAACTCGGGTCTTCGGCGTGACGAGCGAACGCTTTAACCACTAGGCTACCCATCGCCCCAACAATGGACGGATGTAGGGACACCGCAATCAACCATCTAAAGGCGAGATGAATGTGTAGCACACTACCTTTCTTGTCAACTACTTTCTACTGGACCCATGAGGATCCGGGCTAGAATTGGTCTTCAGTAACCAAGTCGTAAAATGCAACTAACGGGATCGGGTGGCCAGGCTCGCTCACTTGGTTGACACATGTCATCGTATCCCAACTGTGTAGATCGATGCTCATGATGTTGATCACTGGATTGTCTAGTCCAGACTCGATTATTTCCAGACCGCCGCCATATTGCTGAGTGTGGCGTAAAACTAAACTCACTCACTCACTCACTCAGTCTCTTTCTACTGAATGTCTTTACAGGGGTGTAGCTACCATTATAAAAAAACCCGGGCTTACACATGAGTGTTGATAAAAGGTTGGGTAAGCCCTCAATACTATCAAAATATAAAGCTTAGCAACCTATCGGGCTTACACGAAAAATATTGGCTTGCTACGCGCCTGCTTTATAACACATTTGTTAAGATTATAGTGTTATACATACTTCCATGATATAAGTCTGTCATCTCTGATGCTCTTCCACGCCCTCACGTACTGATAAAATTTTGAGCTTTGGTTATCTTCAATAATGGGATTTTGACATTGGGAAACCTCAAAGTATAACGTTCACGTATTCTTCCCATATTGTTTGTGAACCTCATTCAAGAGGTACTTAATGCAGCAATGCTATTTCTTTGCAATAGATCATTACACATATTTTTAAGAACCACGGTTGTTGTTTTATTAATGATTTTGTGGTTCAATGATGTCGTAACCTCATTATTAACCAATGCACACCGTATATTAGTAGTTATAAAGTATAGTGAACAGTAACGTTGGAATAATTAGTGCTGGTTCCGTCCTGATCTGGTTAACGAGCTTGCACTGTCTGCTAATTACCTGACTGTTACATTAAATATACCATGTATTAAAGAAGCTGTTCAGCGGATTTACTAGTTTCTCTCTGCTCAATATGAAGATTCGTCTGGATTTTAAGTCGATTGCCCATTTTCCGTTTCCATTTCGCTCTGTCCACTTCGCTGCTCACATTGTTTACATCCGCTGTGCTTGCTTGCTCTATGTTTACTTCACTTCTACCTACATCCGCTTTGCTTACATTGTTTCTGCTCACATTTTCTCTGCTTATATTTTCTCTGATTACTTTTTTTTCTGCTTACATTCACTCTGCTTACATCTAATCTGCTCACATCCACTTTTCTTACATCCGGTCTGGTTACACATCTTCTCTGCTTACATCTTCTCTGCTCTGCTTATTGCCTACAACCAACCTGCTTACTTTCGCTCTGTTTACATAAGCTCTCCTTACAACAACTCTGCTTACAAACTCGCTCCTTACATCCGCTCTACTTACATTTTCTCTGGTCTGCTTATTGCATACAACCGGCCTGCTTAGGTTCACTCTGCTTACATCAGCTCTCCTTACATCAACTCTGCTTACAAAATCTCTCCTTACATCCGCTCTGCTTACATCCTCCCTGCTTACATCCGCTCTGCATACATCCACCCTGCTTACATCCGCCCTGCTGCTTACATCCACTCTGCTTACATCCATCCTGCTTACATCATCCACTCTGCTGACATCCACGCTTGCATCTGCTCTGCTTACATCCATCTCACACCATGCTTACATCCACTCTGCTTACATCCATCCTGCTTACATCCACTCTGCTTACATCCACCATGCTTACATCCACCATGCTTACATCCACCCTGCTTACATCCGCTATGCTTACATCCACCCTGCTTACATCCACTCTGCTTACATCCACCCTGCCTGCTTACATCTTACACTCTGCTTACATCCCCTGCTTACATCCACCCTGCTTACATCCTTCTCTGCTTACATCCACGCCCTGCTTACATCCAGTTTAGCATCCACAAGCTTACATCACTCTGCTTACATCCACTCTGCTTACATCCACCCTGCTTACATACATCCACCCCTGCTTACATCCATCCTGCTTACATCCACTCTGCTTACATCCACCCTGCTTACATCCACCCTGCTTACATCCACCCTGCTTACATCCACCCTGCTTACATCCACCTGCTTACATCCACCCTGCTTACATCCACCCTGCTTACATCCACCCTGCTTACATCCACCCTGCTTACACCCACCCTTCTTACATCCACCCTGCTTACATCCACCCTGCTTACATCCACCCTGCTTACATCCACCCTGCTTACATCCACCCTGCTTACATCCACCCTGCTTAGACCCGCCCTGCTTACATCAGTTTAGTTGCTTACATCCACACTGCTTACATCCACTCTGCTTACATCCACCTGCTTACATCCACTCTGCTTACATCCACCCTGCTTACATCCACCTGCTTACATCCACTCTGCTTACATCCACCCTGCTTACATCCACCCTGCTTACATCCACCTGCTTACATCCACCCTTCTTACATCCACCCCTGCTTACACCCCCTGCTTACATCCCACCCTGCCTACATCACTCTGCTTACATCCAACCTGCTTAACATCACTTGTTTACATCCAACCTGCTTACATCCACTCTGATTACATCCAACCATCATATCACTCTGATTACATCCACCCTGCTTACATCACTCACCCTGCTTACATCACTCTGCTTACATCCAACCTGCTTACATCACTCACATCCAACCTGCTTACATCACTCTGATTACATCCAACCTGCTTACATCACTCTGATTACATCCAACCTGCTTACATCACTGATTGATTACATCCAACCTGCTTACATCACTCTGATTACATCCAACCTGCTTACATCACTCTGATTACATCCAACCTGCTTACATCACTCTGATTACATCCAACCTGCTTACATCACTCTGATTACATCCAACCTGCTTACATCACTCTGATTACATCCAACCTGCTTACATCACTCTGATTACATCCAACCTGCTTACATCACTCTGATTACATCCAACCTGCTTACATCACTCTGATTACATACCATCTGCTTACATCACTCTGATTACATCCAACCTGCTTACATCACTCTGATTACATCCAACCTGCTTACATCCACTCAACTAACGGATACTAACGGTGATGCAGGCTGAATGTCGTAACAGATTCAGGATTAAGGGAGTCCAGATTTACACACTAAAGGGGCAGCACTTATTTCGAGTTGCCAGATACAATCCACTGTAAAAGGAATTCCTCCACACCGACGCTATCAGTGAAGGTATCGTGCAGTATGTATTGCCTTTGTGGCGGGCCAGCTGGTCGTAATTCCAGATGTATCTCTCAGAATCCACTTGAACCAATCCCCGACTTGAAAGAAACATGTGTTACACGTGCAGATATAGTCCAACATCTCTTGCAAGGTAATTTACGATGGAATGTACTGCTTGGCAGAGATAAGACAGTTATACGAACATCTTTATACCTACACACATTTGAAACGTGTGCAACTTGTGAAGATGAGTAGGGAAGCTGGAGGCATGTCGTACTGTAACTGTCGGGGCTGGGGGTCAATACGATTGATAGTATGTGATTAAATGTACCAAGTTCTTCAAGTTTAAAATAGCATTTATTAATTTTAACGGTGCCAAAAAATTGTCATCATACTTTCTCGGTATCAAATACGCAGTGAACACATCGTTAAGATGAAACACAGGTGCAATTACGTTTACTGTATTCCAAGGGACGTTGGGGTAGCCTAGTAGTCTGGTGTCCCCCGCCGTGATATTGCTGGAATATTGCTTAAAGCGGCGTAAAACCTCACTCACTCACTCACTCACTCACTCACTCACTAACCCACTCACTCAATCACTCACTCACTCACTCACTCATTCACTCACTCCTGTATTCCATGAAGAAAGAAATGACATTTTCGTCAGAGAGACCTGTCGGCGCGATAGCTGGGAATGGCACAGGTTTATCTAACCGAAAACACCACTTCCTATAACTATTCCCGTAAAGACGGTGTAAACATCACTTTGGTTATACAAAGTTAAGCTTCAGAAATAACTCCTCTCCATAACATAGTCCCCTTAATGTTTATAACTCTAATAAATATTTCTTCACTTTACAGATACTGAAAAGCTATTAAGATGAAAATATTTTACACCATTATACTTGTGTACATACAATAGGATACAGTATCGTTCTGCAACACATGATATTTGGAAAACAAGTTTACAGATTATTGCTATCGCGTATGTGTATCATACAATATTGATAACAACTCTTCACATGGTGTCATCTTAGGATTGTCCACAATGAACACCTGGTATTATCATCCTTTGATACTTATTCATGAATACATGCTTATGATAGAGTTAGTGAGTGAGTTTAGTTGTACGCCGCGTTTTGCATTATTTTAGCAATGTCGCGGCGGGGGACACCAGAAATTGGCTTCTCACATTGAAACCATTTGGGGAATCGACCCCCGATGGTCTTCGGCGTGACGAGCGATCGTTTTAACCACTGGGCTACCCCACCGCCACGTATGACAGATATTTCTTACAATTATGGAAGTAGTTTTGTCGTTGCTTTGTTGTGCGTGTGTGTTTTAATCAGGTGCATATATTGACAATAAAACAGTTTATCAGCATCCCACTTGTTTACTGTCTGGAGCTTTTTTAGTACCTTTCGTAATGCATAATATCTTAAGCCAGGATAATGAACAAAACAAGCCGAGGCCATGGCCAACACTCGATGCTGTTTCAACATCGTAACAGCGGGTTGCCTGAAGTATTTCGGGACAAATCACACAATGGGACTTTCAGCTAGGAAGAGAGAAGCTTTCCTTTGTCGACATTCATAAAGCGACAATCTAATTTTAACATCGTATAGACCATATTTGGAGTAAAGACGTACGTTTGACGTCATTTATATCCACCGCCAATTGTTAGGCGACGTTTGACGTCAGAGCTAAACGGAAGGATGGGTAGCCATGTGGAAAGCAGTATTTTCCGAGATCTAAAACGAGTCAGTATGAGTGTGATTATCTTACAATGAAGCTGGGTAGCTTACCTTTCCTTTGTGGGAGTTTCTCGTTGATGTTGCTTTACAATGGCGGTGGATTTCTGAAAATCACCAAAACGATGGTTATCTTAAACGGTCTTCCTTGGATGTTTCACGGCTATGACATTCATTCATAGAACACACTGGGGCAGTAGTTCAGTCCAGTAAAGATGACAATCTCAATCTTATCCCCTGGGGTTACAAGTGGTCCAGTCGATAACGCGCTTCATCTGTGTACCGCTGGAAGCTAGACTTGCATCAGTTCGGACTTCACATCCACTTGCCACGAAATACTGTTCTTTGCTGTCAAATGGTGAGTGAGTGAGTTTAGTTTTACGCCGCTTTTAGCAATATTCCAGCAATATCATAGCGGGGGACACAAGAAATGGGCTTCACACATTGTGGGGATTTGATTGTACTCCATTCTTCACAGTAGATCGATGCTCGTTCTGTTGATCACTGGATTGTCTGGTCTAGGCTCGATTAATTACAAACCGCCGCCATATAGCTGGAATATTGCTGAGTGCAGCGTAAAACTAAACTCATTCACTCATTTCTCACAATCGTTTGTACCTCACCAACCCATGCTTGGCGTAAGAAGCGACTAACGGGATCGGGTGGTCAGTGCTCGCTGGCTTCGTCAGCGTATCCCAATTGCGTAGATCCATGCTCATGATGTTGATCACTGGATTGTTTGGTCCAGACATGATTATCTACAGACCGCCGTCATAACTGGAATATTGAACGGCGTTAAAGAATACAATGTCAAACGAAACAAACACAATCGTAGCATAGAGACCATTTTGTTTACGTAAAGGTAATTGAATGAAGGTACCTTTATCTTGATCATGGTAACAAATATTCTTCAAGAATCCGTGATATTGCTGGAATATTGCCAAAGGCAGCGTAAAACTAAACTCACTCACGTTAGGAAACAAGAGGCCCTGAACCAAGTTTGTCGTGGCCTTAAAGTGACGGGGTCATTTAACAGGCATGTCGTTTATCATCAACGTGATAGTCTGTGATTCGCGTTGAGACTTGTAAACTCTCTGTTTTACAATACTTTGAATATGACCGAAAACAGACACATTTATCACGTAACTGCAACAAGACCCCCCGTTGCAGTCAGTTTTGTCATATCACGTTGTATACGACGTCATTTGTGTGTAACTTTCGTTAACGTATAGATGCTTCATCGTCTTACGAAACATACACGTTTAACACCAGCGTGATTATTCGATATCCTTGTAAATAAAACGAAGGGAAAACGCATTCATTATCTGGGACGCCAGAAGCAGGATCACCTTTCCGAGGACAAACGTATCTAGTGTCAGAGAGCATCATTTAACACCCTCATGACAACAGCCGTAGTTTAGCTTTAGTTTTAGCGATATTCCAGCAATATAACGGCGGGTACACCAGAAATGGGCTTCAAACCCGGATCTTCGAACGCTTTACCCACAGGGCTACCCCATCGCCCCAAATTCAAGGATGGTAAAGGGACCGGTAGCATTGGTACTGCATTAAAATCTACGCGTTCGGGTTAATCATGAGTTAAATAGTAAACTTATTGAGGCAAGGGTCAGCATTTCATTCTGTTCGGTCTATCGTGCTCCATCAATGTTCAAGTTTGTTTGGGCGGAGTGTAGCCTAGTGGTTAAAGCGTTCGCTCGTCAAGCCGAAGACCGGCTTCGATTCCCCACATGGGCACAATGTGTGAAGCCCGTTTCTGGTGTCCCCCGTCGTGATATTGCAGGAATATTACTAAAAGCGGCGTAAAACTAAACTCACTCACCCATTTGGTTGTTCGTTGACGATAACGTACCCTTGGCCTATTTCCCGAGGCAACATGATTCAAAATGCGATCTTTTTCATTAATCTCAAACATTTCCGGGAGAGCCTTTCTTATGAGGGGATTGAATATAGAGCTGTCGACGATGAAATGTGAATAAAAAAAGGCAATTCGGAGAGATTATTTGGGTGTGTTTGACCGGAGGGCTGATAGCGGAGATTTTAGATTTGTAGGTAGACGTCATGTGACTGTTGTAGAGCGCACTCCGGTTGTACACTGACTGCAGGAGAATGGTCGCTGACTGTTGTAGAGGGCTCTCTGGTTGTACACAGACCGCAGGGGAACGATCTCTGACTGTTGTAGAGCGCTTTCTGGTTGTACACTGACTGCAGGAGAACGATCTCTGACTGTTGTAGAGCACACTCTGGTTGTACACTGACTGCAGGAGAACGATCTCTGACTGTTGTAGAGCACACTCTGGTTGTACACTGACTGCAGGAGAACGATCTCTGACTGTTGTAGAGCACACGCTGGTTGTACACTGACTGCAGGAGAACAATCTCTGACTGTTGCAGAGCACACGCTGGTTGTACACTGACTGTTGTAGAGCGCTCTCTGGTTGTACACTGACTGCAGGAGAACGATCTCTGACTGTTGTAGAGCACACTCTGGTTGTACACTGACTGCAGGAGAATGATCTCTGACTGTTGTAGAGCGCACTCTGGTTGTACACTGACTGCAGGATAACGATCTCTGACTGTTGTAGAGCACACTCTGGTTGTACATTTCCAATCACCCATAATCTGGTCCGTATACAGAATCTCCCCATCAGTAGTCGATGTAGCCCTCAAAGACGGACTCAGGTGTATACATGTACATAGCTGCCTAACTTTAACATGGGTGTTTGTTGTTGCCTGAGTATTTGACTCACTCAGCAAGCGTCCAATATAACGACGTCCTGTAAATAATCGAGATTAGACCAGACAATCCGGTGATTGATAAATTTAGTATGAGTGTGACCATTTGACGCTTCGGGTACTTCTTACGACAGTTAGAGGCTTTTGCTGGGGACCTGTTTTAAACCGGGGGGAAATCATCATCATCATCATCATCATCATCATCATCATCATCATCATCATCACCATCATCATACGACAATGTACAGGGGAAAACATACTACACTGACGTTCAGACGTTGTATCATACTGTTGACACCACCCTTACAATCCATTTAGCAGTTTAATTTTCTTTGTGTTCGCGGGTTGCTTACCCATGTACAAGAATACTGAACAGTCGTAATGCTCTTAACGTACTTCAAACATGTATCTAAAACATTAAATAAACACCACGTGGCTTTCATTGACGTCAGGCAGCTTTCATCATGGTTGACCTGTTATAACGTAAAGGAGATGCTTGTCTCTGTCATTGCGCGTCTCTGACGTCGTTGATACTATGCATTGTGTTATGTGACGATAGATGTACGCTGGATGGCTACAGTTAAGACATATTCTCTGTTAAAGTTGACGGCGCACACCGTTTCGCTGTGATAGCTTTGTATGCTCTGTCCTATCGCCATCTGAGAGCTAACAGCCGTATCAGAACCTGTTTGTTTGGACCAGAGAGCTAAGGAGCGCACATAAGTCGTTTAGGTCGACTCAGCAGTGTCTGTATCAAACGTAGATGCGGTAGTTTTCACTTGACGTCAACCGTATAGCAGCTACCGATATTCAAACAGGGGTACACCTCCGACACGCGAACACGTGCAGTTCATGTGCGTGTGCAAATTACGCTGTCATTTTTCAACAGCAAATTGGGACGGGAATGTGTTTCGCTCACACATGCAATTCTTTCTTGGTTCGGGTGAGATAAAATGGGGCGTAAATCGCGTTCAAAATTTACAGTTGGAAAGCAATGTTTTGTGTGCGTGCGTGCGTGTGCGTGAATGTGGATGTGGGAGCGACTGTACGTCGCCGGACCTATGTCCTAGTTTCATACCGTTGTTGTAGGGTGTAATGTTGTAACGTTTTTGTATGACGCGGTCGTGGATCGGACCAACTACTTTACCCCCTCCAGGAAGACACTCAATCCACTAGCGTTCCTATAACCATTCCAGTGTCCATATCAAGGTATAAAATACATTAAGAGATAGAAACAACAAGGCTCTTTTGCTCTCCTTACTATTGACGAAACAATGTCCTGGTCTGAAATCGGATCGGATTTCTTTGAGCAATTATTATGACTAATACTACAGATGGGATCAACTATACAAAGTGTTAGCCCTATCGGGGTGTGGGGTATGAGGTGAAGGTTATTGCTGGATCAGTATCAATCTAGTTTGTTGTTTAACGCCGCACTCAGCAATATCCCAGCTATATGGCGGTGGCCTGGACCAGATAGTCCAGTGATCAAAAGCAGCATCAGTAAGCAACACGCAATAAAGTATAATCTATATGTCAGCACATACCATAAATGTATTATGGCCGTTGTTGCAAAAATGTCGAGAGTGATACAGCACAAACGGTTTTACGCCGAGTAATATGCAAACATTCATGTCCAATATGGCCGTCGTGGGGCCGCCATATGAAAAAAAGGATCGGAGAGCGAACGTTTGAGACCCCATTGGTATCACATCGAGGTCCCATTTTGTTCCACTACATTTTGTGGAACACTAAAACCAATACAATGTATATTATACAGCTTAATATTTACTGTTCATCTTCTGGACGTCTTTCATTCTCAATAACAGAGACGTCCGTGACCCAGACACGATCAACAATGTATGCATCTCTGCCGTTCGGGTTTGGGTTGGGTTCTGTGAGGAATGTCGAGGTGATGCAGATCGCCGATGAACATTAGAAACACCAGGCTATTCAGCCAAAGGATGAGAGCCTAACTTTGAACACGTGATTCTGTCTCGCCCAGGGGAGACAACTCTGCACAGCGAATTGTGGCATCCAAGGACGCATCGCAGCCCTTTTCCCCACTATGGATAGATACTATTCTGAAATCTCTAAGCAACAAATCTTTGGCGATATGACAGTAAAAACAAAGGCCATCTAAGATAGAAACCTTATGACAACAAACCTTGAATATGAACCCACAAGTGTTAGCTTGTGGCACCCCAAAGGGAGGTAACTCTGCGCAACCAATTTCGGGCGAAAACTGTTCCACCCTTACCACCCTTTATGGAGATTATGCGAAGTGTTTTAAGGATTTGAGTCAAACTGATATTTGTTTGTTTCAGTGTGACATTCGACACTCCTATTCGAGACATCATCGGCGACTCCTTCAAACTTTCCGACGATGTCCGAACGAACCTCGTGAGTCTCCGTGACTTGCTGTCCCATCGAGTTGGAGTACCGGCCTACTTCAAAGCTCTGGTCGTAGGATTCCCGGAGAATGTCGACAGATCGGAAGTAGTGAGGTGAGTAGAAGAAAGTAGGACATCATGAACACCCCTCACTCTACCCAGATGATTACTGTGTTAAACGTCTAACACTTAAAAAGGATATTTACCCATCAGGGTAATCCTTATTCCGGACGAATACAGGAGACACGTTCGTTCGGATTTACGAAGATTGATTTGAGTTGAACTCTGCACTGAGTCTTAGTTATCAGATAGTGGTACGTTCAAGAATATTGCACTTCACAGTTTGCGTGTGCCGACCTACCTGGCACCTCCACCCATTCTGTGTGTACGTGTGCGTTTGCGTTTGCGTGTGCGCACATGCGTCCGAGTCATTATAAGTCATCCTCATAATACCGAGCGCCATCCAGGTAAACAAGTATCTTTTAAAGTCTTTTTGTACCCCAAATTTCCACCTTTGGGTCAAATACTCTATCCTTCCATAAACTGATATACGACAACTAACGCAAGACACAGACCACCGACTTTTAATTCATCCATCACGACCACTTATTAAAACTCTCCAGACATGAACGAATCTGACGTGTGTTGGCGGATATCAAGATTTGCAGTACAATGTACTTTTTTAAACCACCGCTCGAATGTTTATAAAGTAATTGGCATTCTTGGCATGAAAACGTGTTAAAAACACAGACTTGGCTGGAGTTATGGGGATGTATAACTAGACAGATGTGACGGCTGACGTGTGAGAGGGGGTTTATACCGCAGTCAGCACAATTTAAGCTCTATCGTGGCGTCGGGTAAGTCATAGGGCAGGGAAACCAATGGTCGATAGAAAGAGTAAAGATAAGATACGTTGAACAAGGTGTCACACTGCGAACATCACTCTCATTAGGTATGCTCTTACGACAAGCACCCGTGAATATCCGAGTTAGAATTGGTCTTCAGTGACCCATGCTTGTCGTAAGAGGCGACTAACGGGATCGGGTGGCCAGGCTCGCTGACTTGGTTGACACATGTCATCGTATCCCAGGTGCGTAGATTAATGTTCATGCTGCTGATGACTGGACTGCGACGTTAAATGACAAACAGACAAATCTTACGACAAGCTTGGACACTGCTGGCCTGTTCTAGCCGTAATCATAGGTAGACAAGTGTGGGCCTAAAACTGAGCGCCTGTTCTATCCAGAATCACCATAGAGAGACAGATATGTGTCTGGGTACAGGGGATGTAATCTACTCGGAAATTGGCAAATATGAGTCTGCGGACTCGGAACCCTTTCTGCGATCGAATCCCCGTTGTGAGATAAATTTTGCCCAGATTTTGGGTTATGTTCTACCCCAAAACGGGGACTATTTGCTCTTTGGCAAAATGGGTCACTGATTTGTCAGTTAACCAATAGGGGCTTTGGGGCAGCCAACTGGTTAAAGCGTTCGCTCGTCACTCCAAAGACCGAGGTTTGATTCCCCTAATGGGTATAATGTGTGAAGCTCATTTTTGGTGTCCCCCGCCGTGATATTGCTCGAAAAGCGGCGTCAAACAAAACTCACTCATTGTTAACAAACAAACATACAGACAAACACAGCGTCGTCTCAGTGACGATAAACATCGAGGCCATTTCTGAACCGAAACCCCCCAAGCGGTAAACGGTGACACGTTGAATATAGTCGTTAGGGATTGCACAAATACTGTATGAGAAGAAAATTATGATTTCATAAAGCTTCAGTATGCTAATATGGCGGGTGTTTGTTTCAGGAGGATCCAGTACATGCCGGCTACTGAACCCATTAGGACCAAATTCATGTACAGCAACTACATGTACACCCTAGCCGGCTACGTGGCCGAGCGGATGACGGGGAAGTCGTGGGAGACGCTGGTGGAAGACTACATCCTTAGACCCATCCACATGAGCAGCAGTGGATTCATCGACAGACTTTTCAATTTCTCGAACATGGCTTTACCAGTCGCCACCAAACACGGGAAAGTCACCAATCTGGATCCCATGTTACTGCAGTGAGTTGTCACAAATATATTCACACAAAATAGCCACTATTAAGCAAGTAATCTATACCTTTTGGATCCCATTTGATGCCGCTAGTTGTCACATGGTTACAGAGAAAAGTCACTATTAAGCGCAAAACTAAACTGTCTGGATCCCATATATTGCAGTGAGTTGCCAAAGTTTACACAGTGAAGACACTATTACAGACGAAACTAAACTGTCTGAATCCCATATATTGCAGTGAGTTGCCAAAGTTTACACAGTGCAGACACTATTACACACGAGACTAAACTGTCTGGATCCCATATATTGCAGTGAGTTGCCAAAGTTTACACAGTGCAGACACTATTACACACGAGACTAAACTGTCTGTATCCCATATGCAGTGAGTTGCAGTGAGTTGCCAAAGTTTACACAGTGCAGACACTATCACACACACGAACTAAACTGTCTGGATCCCATATATTGCAGTGAGTTGCCAAAGTTTACACAGTGCAGACACTATTACACACGAGACTAAACTGTCTGTATCCCATATATTGCAGTGAGTTGCCAAAGTTTACACAGTGCAGACACTATTACACACGAAACTAAACTGTCTGGATCCCATATATTGCAGTGAGTTGCCAAAGTTTACACAGTGCAGACACTATTACACACGAAACTAAACTGTCTGTATCCCATATATTGCAGTGAGTTGCCAAAGTTTACAGTGCAGACACTATTACACACGAAACTAAACTGTCTGTATCCCATATATTGCAGTGAGTTGCCAAAGTTTACACAGTGCAGTCACTATTACACACGAAACTAAACTGTCTGTATCCCATATATTGCAGTGAGTTGCCAAAGTTTACACAGTGCAGACACTATTACACACGAGACTAAACTGTCTGGATCCCATATATTGCAGTGAGTTGCCAAAGTTTACACAGTGCAGACACTATTACACACGAGACTAAACTGTCTGTATCCCATATATTGCAGTGAGTTGCCAAAGTTTACACAGTGCAGACACTATTACACACGAGACTAAACTGTCTGGATCCCATATATTGCAGTGAGTTGCCAAAGTTTACACAGTGCAGACACTATTACACACGAGACTAAACTGTCTGGATCCCATATATTGCAGTGAGTTGCCAAAGTTTACACAGTGCAGACACTATTACACACGAGACTAAACTGTCTGGATCCCATATATTGCAGTGAGTTGCCAAAGTTTACACAGTGCAGACACTATTACACACGAGACTAAACTGTCTGTATCCCATATATTGCAGTGAGTTGCCAAAGTTTACACAGAACAGACACTATTACACACGAGACTAAACTGTCTGAATCCCATATATTGCAGTGAGTTGCCAAAGTTTACACAGTGCAGACACTATTACACACGAAACTAAACTGTCTGTATCCCATATATTGCAGTGAGTTGCCACAGTGCAGTATTACACACGAAACTAAACTGTCTGCATCCCACACAGTGAGTTGCCAAATTACACACAGACACCATTAAACACGAAACTAAACTGTCTGGATCCCATATATTGCAGTGAGTTGCCAAAGTTTACACAGTGCAGACACTATTACACACGAGACTAAACTGTCTGGATCCCATATATTGCAGTGAGTTGCCAAAGTTTACACAGTGCAGACACTATTACACACGAAACTAAACTGTCTGGATCCCATATATTGCAGTGAGTTGCCAAAGTTTACACAGTGCAGACACACTATTATCCCACACGAGACTAAACTGTCTGATCCCATTACTACACCTAAACTGTCTGGATCCCATTATATTGCAGTGAGTTGCCAAAGTTTACACAGTACAGACACTATTACACACGAAACTAAACTGTCTGGATCCCATATATTGCTACAACGAGTTGACAAGTTTACACAGTACAGACACTATTACACACGAAACTAAACTGTCTGTATCCCATATATTGCAGTGAGTTGCCAAAGTTTACACAGTGCAGACACTATTACACACGAGACTAAACTGTCTGTATCCCATATATTGCAGTGAGTTGCCAAAGTTTACACAGTGCAGACACTATTAAACACGAAACTAAACTGTCTGGATCCCATATATTGCGAGTTGAGTTTACACAGTGCAGTTTAAACACACAGTGCAGATCCACTAGTTACACACGAGACTAAACTGTCTGTATCCCATATATTGCAGTGAGTTGCCAAAGTTTACACAGTGCAGACACTATTACACACGAAACTAAACTGTCTGGATCCCATATATTGCAGTGAGTTGCCAAAGTTTACACAGTGCAGACACTATTACACACGAGACTAAACTGTCTGTATCCCATATATTGCAGTGAGTTGCCAAAGTTTACACAGTGCAGACACTATTACACACGAGACTAAACTGTCTGGATCCCATATATTGCAGTGAGTTGCCAAAGTTTACACAGTGCAGACACTATTACACACGAAACTAAACTGTCTGTATCCCATATATTGCAGTGAGTTGCCAAAATGTTTACACAGTACAGACACTATTAAACACGAAACTAAACTGTCTGTATCCCATATATTGCAGTGAGTTGCCAAAGTTTACACAGTGCAGACACTATTACACACGAAACTAAACTGTCTGTATCCCATATATTGCAGTGAGTTGCCAAAGTTTACACAGTGCAGACACTATTACACACGAAACTAAACTGTCTGTATCCCATATATTGCAGTGAGTTGCCAAAGTTTACACAGTGCAGACACTATTACACACGAAACTAAACTGCTGTATGTATCCCATTGTTACTGCCGCTAGTTGTCACAGATGGTATATATGTTGAGCTACGAATAGGAACGTCATTGTATGCCAATTAAATTTGTTGTCAATATTCCCTAAAAGCAAAGTAAAGTTGTAGTCATTTATTAGGTTTGTATATTATGCATTTTGCATGTGTCTTTTGATTAACATCGTACTCAGCAATTTTCCAGCAATACGATACCCGGATCTTTACGGGTAGGGTGAGTGAGTGAGCGGGTACAGTGAGTGAGTTTTCATGCAGCAGCCAGGAAACTAAACTTCTATATCCCATCCATATCCCATACATATCCCAGCGGTCTGTAAACCCGTGAAGATCCGGGCAAGAATTGGTCTTCAGCAATCCATGCTTGTCGTAAGAGGCGACTAACGGGATCCGGTGGTCAGGCTCGCTGACTTGGTTGACACATGTCATCGTATCCCAATTGCGTATATCGATGTTCATGCTGTTGATCACTGGAATGTCTGGTCCAGACTCGATTAAATACAGACAGACGCCATATAGCTGGCATATTGCTGAGTGCGGTGTAGAACTAAACTAACCCACTCACTCAGGTAATTGAGGCCGCTGGCATAGGCCATAGAGGCGTAAGACTAAATTGTGTGGCGTAAGACTAAACTCACTCACCCGTGCGGTCTATAAATATTCAAGATCGATCAGTGAAACCTTTGACCGAAACCACCAGTAATCTGCACCATCGCGATAAATTAACCACCCAATCCCCATTTGTCGACTCAGGTATACGCTACAGGGGACCTATTCCTCCGGGAATCCGTTAAGGACTCCATCATTATTCCTTACACAAATACAGCATTATCTCAAACCAAAAATAACCCCAATGTTTTCGTGAAACGTTACGCAGAACCCGAGACACCAATAAAACTATTAAGCATATTTTCTCGCGATACATTTCCCAAAAATGATTAGCCACAAAAGGGATCGACGGCAGAAATAGATATCATCAGCTCTTCTCCGGATATTGCACGAAAAACTGACAATTAGCTGCACGAAATTCCTGAGTCGAATACATCAAAATTACATTGGCGTGGGAGGCTTAACGAGGCAGAATTATTCACGCCGTGTTTCCGGAAGTAACGGAACACGACACCAGACAGAGTGTTATAAAAACACGTAGAAGAAGCTGAGAAATCGGTTAGGACTGCCCATGCAGGAGGTGCCACGAGAATTGGTATTGACGTCTTATTCAAGACTGCACCAAGTCTTGTAGGGTTCCTGGAAGTCCTGCAGTGCCATTATGGGTGCAAAAACAGCATTAGTGCCTTTGTGAGTGAGTGAGTATGGTTTTACGCTGCTTTTAGCAATATTCCAGCAATATCGGGGCGGGGGAGACCAGAAATGGGCTTCACACATTGTACCCATGTGGGGAATCGAACCCGGGTCTTCAGCGTGGTGGCGAGCGAACGCTTTAACCACTAGGCTACCCCACCGCCCCAGTGCCTTTGTAGGTATATAACGAAGTTGTAAATACTTGTGTTGAAAATGCAAAAATGGCAGAGCAAGTATGAAGGCACAGCTTGAAGGCTGGTTTAAGAGGACACCTTAGGTCTCAGACGAACCCACGAAAACACGGATAAAATGTTGATATACCAATGCTCAGGCCGAGTACTGGATTTGATTCCATGTTCGCCGAATCACTCACTCACTCGTAAATCACACGGCTACATGACTCGTTATTGTGAATGAAATCGCAGCTGGATGTTTTGCAAAACTGATGTTTGTGGTAAGAGGCGACTAACCGGATCGGGTGGTCAGGCTCGCTGACTTGGTTGACTCGTTATCGTATCCCAATTGCGTAGATCGACGATCATGCTGTTCATCACTGGATTGTCTGGTCCAGATTCGATTATTTACAGACCGCCGCCATATAGCTGGAGAAATGCTGAGTGCGGCGATAAACAGAAATAATGCAAAATACGAAAAACAACAAGCCCAAAACAAGCTGACAATCATGAATCAAATATAACCAGATGGAAAGAGCGCATCCAATGAGCATAGAATATTTTACGATACTTCTTTCACTTTTTCTTCAGCGCTGTTCATCCGTGCGGTCCAGCGGGGTCCTTGTATTCCACAGCGGCGGACATGGCCAAGTGGGTGCAGATGCTTTTAAACAACGGCAAGTCCGAGCAGGGTGACCAGGTGTTTGACCCCCGTGTCATAGCCGAGACCCAGGAGCCTGGTATGGCTGCCCCGGTCCTTCAGGACAACCTCAAGCGACCAACGTTTCCTGTTGGAGATGTCCAGATGTACCAGACATGTAGGTCCTATTAGACATGGCTTGGGTGAGGTCCTCATCTAGACTGTACAGAGGTAGGTCCTCATTAGACGAATGTACAGAGGTAGGTCCTCAGACAGAACGTCCTCATTAGACGAATGCATAGAGGTAGGTCCTCAATGTACAGAGGTAGGTCCTCATCAGACGAATGTACAGAGGTAGGTCCTCATTAGACGAATGACAGAGGTAGAAGGTAGGTCCTCATTAGACGAATATTTATCCCCGTTATAAAGAGTGTTGTTACAGAAAGCATATGATATTCATTTGTATTTTCATCAATGATCTGAAACTGAATCTTTTGGAATGCCCTCTTTGCGGAGTCGACGGTGGGGTAGCCTAGTGGTTAAAGCGTTCTCTCGTCACGTCGAAGACCCGGGTTCGATTCCCCATATGGGTACAATGTGTGAAGCCCATTTCTGGTGTCTCCCACCGTGATATGCTGGAATATTGTTAAAAGCGGCGTAAAACTAAACTCATGCACTTACTCTTTGTGGAGTCGCCCTTCTAACGGCGTTCTGGATAACGCTTCTTTGCTGAATTAAAATTGTTTCCTTTTTATTTAGGTTTTAAACTGGTCTGGCACTCAGGAGGCATCATCACACACTCATCGCGCCTCTGGCTCTTCCCAGACAAGAACGTCGGCATATACGCCGTGGTCAACGGCCCCCAAACGCACACCAAGTCTCTCGCCCTCAGGGCCATCATGAGCTACGCGGCTGACATCCTGCTTGGAGAAGACCCTTGGCTCAACACATCTACCATCTGTTCCTACCCAGCTCCGTGGAAGGAAGCGTTCGAATCCGCCAGCCCCCCTACCGTCACGGACACCACCGTCGTCACTGCCAGGCCAGCACAGGACTACGTGGGGTCGTACTACCACAGAGGGTTCGGTGAAATACGGGTGGAGCTGAAGGAGGATGGGGAAGACGCTCTGCGGATGACCTTTGGGAGGTTTGGGAAACTGAACCTATATCCGCAGTCGGAGACAATGTTTCACGGCCGCTTCTATGGCCCGTTGTGGTTCATGAGCGATTCTGACGACCAGTTCCAGCCAGAGATTGTGGAATTCGTGAAAAATAAAGACAACAGGATATCTGGTTTAATATACTCCATAGATACCGAGTACAACAGCACCATGTTCAGCAAGGGGTCTTATTACCCCTTGGAGAAGCTACAAACATGGACGTTTGCTTGCCCACAATCCTCCATTTCATCAGTGAGCAGGTTTTCTCGTGTACTTTTGATCGTAACAATCTTGACAAGTCTATATTTTTATCCCAGACAGTGTGTTTGACCTGTGAGGTACCTATCCCGAGGGGGTGGATCAGGAGGGTCGAGGTAGGGAGGGGTTGGTGTGGTGGGTGTGGTCGAAACGAGTGTGGGAATGGGGATACAGATGGGTAGCTTGGGATTGGGATGAGGTGAGATGGATTCATATGTGGAATTGGCATAAAAATAGGGATAGGCTGGAATGAAGTCTGGAAAGGATGGAGGACATAAATACGAGTTGCGTTGGATTAGGATGAGGATAAGGATAGGGATTTGGTAAAATAGGCTCATATGCTGGCACGCGGATAAAGATGGGATGATTGGGATGGTTTCAGATGCAGGAATGGCATAAATGGGGATAGGGTGATATGAGAATCAGAAATGATGGAGGAAACAAAGATGTCTTTTGAATGGGGCTGGGTAAAATGGGGTCGAATGCTGGAGTCAGGATACATATAGGTTGGGATGTGGTATGGTTGTCTGGCTGGCGGTGGTTGGGTTGCGCTGATCAACAATGATATTATTTTCTCTGGAAGGAGTCACAAGTCACAAAGTCGCTATTTTTGAGAGACATATGAAAGTGTATTAGATACACCAGTCTCAACAAATACACATTACTGTGTTTGCATATGCAAGGCTGAATCCGGGTGAGGGGAAACTCGTATACACGCACATATATCGGACAGACGGGGCTCTGGCCCGTTGGACTTTACAGTACTTACAGTACTTACAGCCCTGTGTATCTAGTACTTTCTCCATTAGCCGTACGTATGCTCACAAACAATGTTTAAAATACTTGAGATGCTCCCAGTGGTGGCTTCACCGTCAAAATATCTGTGGAAAGAGTTGCGCCTCTTATCAGGGCCAGGATCCTAATGAACTTTAGTCTGTCAGCACCAATATTCATGTTCGTTGGTAACATCAGAGTTGTAAACTTGTACCAATCACGTTAGGTATTTTTCCATGGTAAGTTTTCACACCGCAGTACAATGAAAATAATGTTCAAACCGACTTTTACATCGTCGAATAGTAGTTCGATGCGTTAAATGCGAGTGTCCCCAAATTTCTTACTTAAGTCATAAAAGATATATTTTATAACCACCTCAATAACTATATATGTCTTTGTAAATTGGGATGGCCCTGCTCAACTGGCAACAAGGGCCCCGTTCCTCAAAACGACCGGAGTGCTACGACAGTCGTAAGTCTATGTTAAAGGATGGGAGTTACGATCATCGTAGCGCTACGATCGCTTTGAGGAACAAGGCCCTGAACATTCGTGTCACGTGGAATTATAATGGACAAAATAGACTTAGTCTAGACATCCAAGACCAGGCGGAGTATATATGACCATTCTAACCCTTGATAGGACGACTCACCTGGGCTCGATTCCCAGATTTTTGCCGGTGGGAAAACCTGATCGTTAAAGCGTCCGCTCGTTACGCCAGAGACCCGGGTTCGGTTCCCAACATGGGTACAATGTGTGAAATCTATTTCTGGTGTCCCTCGCCGTGATGTTGCTTGAATATTACTAAAGCGGCGTAAAACAATACTCACTATCCCCCAACATGAAGCTGAGACGCCATGGTCGACCTCTGTCCAAAGCGGTGTTGTAACAAACTCACTCGACGATACAGGGAACGTACAAGTGGAAAAACATCTTCATCAACTGTCATAAGAATTTAGCCTATTCGAAAAGAATATGCCTGAAAAAGTATGATTTTGTTAATATCTTCATCATGTTGCTGTTATGACCTCGTTTCCACATCTCGACGTCATGTTTTTCTCGAGGTTTACTCGAGATACATATCTATTGACAATTAGCATACAACTCAAAGATATCTTGAAGGTCAGTTATTGTGGATATATGCATAATAATAATTTGATATAATACTGTTCATTTATCCTTCGCTTGGTTGTACTCGGAAATGACTTGACAACTATCTCTTACTCGAACTCCGGTTCTCTCGAAGAGTTCGAGATAATGAGTTATGTACATCTTTTTTCAGCTTTTCTCATGTGTATATATCACACTTCGGAGTAGTGAACGATGCCATATTGAATGTCTGTATATATAGAGCAAAACGTTATGAAATTTTGAAATTGTGGTCTCAGTCTACTAAACAAAACGTATTTCCAAAGACATATTCATTATGCTTAACTTTATGTCTTCAGTATATGAATTTATATACATTTTTGTCGCACCTACTACCGCGCATTTCTTGTACATACGTATTGTTACGCTTGCATCTATCATGTTTTAACAGCTGTTATGGTTTGTCAGTCACCCTGTTCATTTAGAAATAAAACATACCCCATAATAAACTGATGAGTTGTTGTAGATGAGCTTGGGTGGAAGGATCGATGCTACCACAGTATCACCGACGACAAATATTGTCTCTGTTTCCACAAAGCTTATCCTGACGCATATCCTGAGTTGATATTGAAATATGCATGCATACATACATACCTACGTACGTACCTACCTACCTACCTACCTAGATTATAACCCAGCCTTGTATTTGACATCGCCGATCAACTGACAACCTTAGACTGGTAGAGTAAGTAAGTAAGTAAAGCAAGTAAGTAAAGTAAGTAAGTAAGTACACTCTCACACACAGACACTCAGCAACATAGATACACTCACTCGCTCGAAGGTCATTAGAAAATGCAGTTTTACAATTTGTGGAAAATTTGGAAATTTCAATCTTTTTCACATCTGGTAGAACATATCTAAAGTTAATAATCATTTATTCCCTGTCGGAGGCCTTTATGACCTGGCCGTCGTACCGGAACAGACAGGTACAGGTATCTGTCCATACAGACAAGTACGTGTGTGTTGATATAAACCCTTATTGATATCTGTCCATCATGGCAGACAAGTACGTGTGGGTGAGCCCAAACCCCTTATTGATATCTTCCATCATGGCAGACAAGTACATCGTTATTGTATCTGTCCATCATGGCAGACAAGTACGTGTGTGGGTTTACGGACGTGAGCCCAAACCCCTTATTGATATCTGTCCATCATGGCAGACAAGTACGTGTGTGGATTTACGGACGTGAGCCCAAAACCCTTATTGATATCTGTCCATCATGGCAGACAAGTACGTGTGTGGATTTACGGACGTGAGCCCAAACCCCTTATTGATATCTGTCCATCATGGCATATTGTGTTTTCGGACGTGAGGCCAAACCCTTTATTGATTACGTTAACAATGATTGATATCCTTGTACGTGTTATTGAAAACGTGACTCTGTTATTATTGGTGTCTCATGTGTTAAACGAAACAATGAAACAGAACATTGTTATGCTAATGTGTGAATGAACTTTGAATGAACCTGTTTATGATATTTTAAATCCTTGTTATAATATAAATGTATTTGAAAGACTATGATAAAATAATCATAGGACTTATAAACAACTCACCTGTAATCACGAATACAATTGCTACGTCTTCCATTGTTTCTGTGCATGATTAAAAGGATCCCACATATTGGAAAACCAAATAGTCATGTGTAGTGCGAAGTACATTATCCCCCCCAACCCCCCACCCACACACACAAACCGCAACCCTACTTACTACCGAGCCCGCACACACCAACCCCAACTCTAATACAATTATCGAACCGCGCTGTAGATGCATCCAGGGTACTAATGGAGAATCATCGGAACGTATACCCAGGAGATTATCGAGACATAAATACTATGGAGAATGATCTAATCATGGGTAAGACCGTGAGGACAGGACAATCACACCCACTTTCCCGAACACCTGGTGTTGTATCTGATTTTGAGTGGTTCATTCGTATACTTTGAAAAAGCTATTTCGCCATAAGATCCATAAGAACGTCATCAGAGTAAAGAATGGCTTAGAATATACATCTGTGCCGGTTTCAATGAGAGAGTGAGTGAGTGAGTTTGCTTCAAGAATGACGATGAAGGAGGGTAAAAACAGATGACAAGTCTTGGAGTGCACAAATAAAAGGTTACTGAGGCTGTTGCTATCTCAATTGAAATTGTTCAGTCCCACAATGGACAGCAATCTAGCGGCCAAAAATGCCAAAAGGCGTCTGATGGGTTCTGAAGCATACACCTTCTAATCCGAGTTTAGGCGTCTTGTCGACGTCATCACAGAGCTGAATGTCATCTGTTGGAAGGCTCCACTCCTTGCTACACGGGTTTAAGACCAATTCAAGCAAGGGTACCCTGCTGACATATCAATGATTACAATCAAAGAACATCTCTCATTGGAACAAACGACCTTGGATCCTGTTACACCTACGGGAAGCAACCATGCATATAGAACAGAACAAATGTATGTCGGCGGCAAAAATACATTCCTAGTAATCTGTTGAGTGAGGTACATGTTGAGATGAATGATGGATAAAGCTTTAATATTCCTGACCATAATGCAATGGAATGCACAAAGTCTTATTGCACATGGGGATAATTTAAAGCATTTTCTATCAAATAGGTCACCACTGCCGGATATTATTTGTGTACAGGGAACTTTTCTTTGGCCAGAGAGTCATTTTAGAATTAACGGCTATCTTGGTCTACGTCAGGACAGACTAACCGGCAATCCGAATACTAAAAATCCTCGGAGAGGTGGTTGTGCTATATTTATTAAGACTGATTTGTCGTATCAGGTTCACGAATTACCAAATACAGTGTAAGAGGCTAACGCAGTAAAAAATCACTATGAGGAAGATAAAGCCATTACTATTGTTAATATGTATAATACAGGTAAGCCAAACGTAGATGAGTATCTGAAATTAATTGATCCCAATGGAGGCCCATATTTTATATGTAGGGACTTTAACAGCCATTATATACTCAGCAGCAAAGAAACCGTCAGTCCGAATTCAAAATAAGATAGGCACTGTAATCAAATGATTACATAAATGGACATAATTAGCGGATCAAAAACATTTTGTGTGTATCATATCTTGACACATCAATGAATAGCTCAGCACAATTTCACGACATTACATAAACGTTTGCAGTCCATTCAGACTCTTGACTTCAATATCTAGTGTGACCACCACGAGCGGCAATAACTGCAGCACAGCGTCTATGCATGGAGTGCACCAATCGATTGATGAAGGCCATTGGCACCTGGAACCACACCTGGCGCAATAAATCGGCTGTGTTCGGCCTTGGTATGACATTATTTAGTCTCCTCTGAATTTCATCCCAAAGATGTTCAATTGGGTTTAAATCAGGACTAAGGGCTGGCCACTGCATGCTGGAAAATGTTAATGTTGACACCGTTCTGCTGTAGGAAATCCCGTGTAACTCTGACAGTATGGGCCCGGGCGTTATCATGCTGGAAAATGTTGTTCCGGTGACGTGCGAAATGTGGTATGACGTGGGGTCTGAGAGCTTGGTCGATGTAGCGCACCGCTGTGATGCCGCCTCCTCTCCCTGGACCAAGGTTCTGGAACACCACAGGACCCACTCTCTGGTTCAGGCCTATTCAACCCCATACCATGATGCTTGCATCTCCCCATGAGTCTGTTTCCATAACACATTGGTCTGAGTAACGCTGGCCGCGTCGTCACCATATTCTTGTTCTGCCATCTGCAGTTGATACGCAGTACCGACTCTCATCTGTGAACAGAACAGTTCTCCATTGCCTGTATCGCCAGTTTTGGTATTGTAGGGCAAACTGTAGACGTTCACGCCGATGACGAGGGGTGAGGATAGGTCCACGGTAAGGTCTACGGCAATGGGGGTTCCCGCTGTTAAGACGTCGGCGTACTGTATCAGTGCTGATTGGTCTTCCGTGTGTTCCTACTGTCTGGCGTGCTGTTTCGGCTGCCTGCATGAAGGGATTCTGTACATGCTGTCGCACAACATGGCGGTCTTGTCGTCTTGTGGTCACCCTTGGTCTGCCAGTACGGGGGCGATCATTTGTGGTGTTGGTGGCCCGGAAACGTTGCTGCAGCCTGTAGATGGTCCGAACGTTGACCTGGAAGTGATTGGCAACGGCTTGTGCAGTGTGGCCAGCTTCAAGTCTTCCTAGCGCCTGGTTCCTCTGAGCTGTTGTGAGTCGCGGCATCCTGCTGACGTTGTAATGTGAATGTTTCAGCCAGGTTTGGGGGTGCATTTTATAGGGCTGGTCCTTGTGAACAGCACGTGCAGCATGAGTTGCATGGAAAATATGAAGAACACCGTACCATCTCCGAGATCAGGTTGCGTTTTTGAGACCATTTCCTGGGTTCCATTCTGAGTTTGGGAAGGAATGTCTTTGCTCAGGTAAAGTTGGAGATGATGTCAAAAATATACAATCAAACACATTAAATGAGTTTACAGTTATCCGTTTCTGCGAAGGAAAATTCCAAACTGACGTTTCTTTTGCTGCTTAGTGTATGTTTTGGGGAAGCTACAAGACGGAATATAATGGTCAGATTGTTGAACAATTTTTAGATGAAGCAGATCTTGTCCTTTCAAACGATGATAAAATGACCCGCATGGATCTTGGCAAATGGGCTTTTTCTCCTTTAGATCTATCAGTGATATCATCACACATAGCCAGTAAGTGTAACTGGGATGTATTACAGGAAGATGCGTTAGGTAGTGACCATTTTCCTGTTTTTACTGAAATTCAGGTTCGACCATATCGTGATTCTTGTGATAATGTCCCTCGGTGGAATTCAACAAGGCTAATTGGGCACTTTTTCTAGTCTGTGTGCTGAACATATTACATCCGATCTTATAAATGGTGATGTTAATATGTCTAATGAAAATATCACAACACAATTAATAACAATTGCAGAAGAGTCCACTGAAATATTGTCTGTTAAGAAAGCGGCATTACCGCCAAAGTCCTGGTGGAATGACAGCTGTGAAAAAGCCAATATCGCAAGGAAAAAGGTATATAATAAGGTTCGCCACTCGTCATTGCCATGTGATTTGGCTGATTTTCGTAAGAAACGAGCTACGTTCCAACGTATTGTACGGAGTACAAAACGATTGAGCTGGAGGGAATATATTTCTAATATTAATAGATTTACATCATTAACTGGTATCTGGTCCAAGGTGAAAACGATCAGTGGAAATAATATTCGTTCACTTTTACCGGTAATGGGAGAAGCTGGAGAACTCATATAAAAAAGTCAGAAAGTAAATGCTTTTGTTAAACAATTTAAATCTGTTAGGAGTTCTGAAAATTATTGTCATGAATTCAGAGAATATAAACAAGTCTTTGAAACAAACTTTATGCCTGAAATGTCTTCTGCCATGTTGGAAAGTAGCTTGGAAATCAATACAGCTATCACTCATGATGAACTTAAGGCAGCCATATCAAGAACACATAATTCGGCACCAGGTGAGGATGAGTTGTGCTATGAAATGTTTAAGCATATGCCAGATTCTTCTCTAGCTGTTATTCGGGAACTGTTGAACTTAAGTTGGTGTTCTGGATCCTTACCTAGGACATGGAGACATGCAATAGTAGTTCCAGTGCCCAAACCAGGAAAAGATCCATCGCTTCCTGCATCATATAGACCGATTGCTCTCACTTCTAATTTATGTAAAATCATGGAGAGAATAGTTACTAATCGCCTGAACTATTATCTTGAACGAAATGAGCTTCTTACCCACATCCAGTCAGGATTCAGAAAGGGGCGTTCATGTATAGATCAGCATGTTCGTCTGGAAACTGAAGCACAGAAAGCTTTATGCAACCAGGAATACATGTTGTGTGTATTCCTTGATATCGAAAAGGCTTATGACATGATTTGGAGAAATGGTTTGCTTTTTAAATTGTGGAAACTTGGAATTAGAGGCAACATGTTCAAGTGGATATGGTCATTTTGTCCGAAAGAACCATTCAAGTTCGCATAAGTCAAGAACTGTCAGGCGTGCATATGATTGAAAATGGTACCCCACAAGGAAGTGTAATAAGGCCAGTTTTATTCAATATCATGATCAATGACATTATCTAGGACCTGCCTCTAAACATAAATGCAGCACACTTTGCTGATGACGGATCGTTTTGGAGACGCTTTGGTAATTTTCAGTTTGTCTTAGAATCTATACAAAACTGCTTAAGTAAAGTCAGTACATGGTGTTCAAAATGGGGTTTAATATTTCAAAATCAAAATCAGTGGCAATGATGATCACAAGACGTAAGATCCCTCATGATATCAATCTAACTCTTGGACACCATAAACTGGAAATGGTGTCAGTGTTCAAATTTCTTGGTGTGTATTTTGATCAAAGATTAACATGGTCTCACCACATCACACATTTGTATAACACATGTTACAAGATCATCAATCTATTAAAGTGTATTTCAAAAGCAAAGTCGAGTGCTGATAAGTCAACTATGTTATTGCTGTACAAGGCCCTTATCTTGTCCAGACTTGACTATGGTTGCCAGGTGTATATGTAGGCGGCTAAATGTCATCTTAATAAGCTTGATTGAACTGAGATTGTTAATGACTGTGTGGAATATTTCATGTGTGACTCATGGCAAATTACCCTTTGGCTTGAATATACAGAGATTAGCTGATCAACATGGTCTTTACAACTGTAACCCAGTTGATCCTTCTGCTCCGCCTGTCACACCTCCGTGGCTTCTGCTGAAGCCGGGATTGAATTCTGAACTCAGTTAATCGTGAATAAGAGAATGGACCAAAAGATAATAAAAGTGATAACTCAAGACTTTCTGTCTGAAAATTATTTTAATTTCACACATATATACACTGATGCATCGAAAGAACCATCCAATGATTGCACTGCTGGGCTTTTTGGATACCCAATTTATCGATCGCTAAGGTGTTCAGATTCCCTGGTTATCTTTCTGTTTTTGCAGCTGAACTTTGTCCATTTTGCAAGCATTGAGATGGGTAGATGAACATGACAATGAAGCAATTATCTTGGCAATTTGGAGACGCCTGAAAATATCGAACATTATCTAATTAGATGCCCTGGGCAAAACAACATAAGACATAAACTCAGAAGTGCTGCCTTGAGGTTGATGATATATATTTTCCTTAGAAACAGTTTTGGGTCCCAATATCATGTATGGGTCTGTGTTTTAGATTTTGTCTCGTCATCTGAAAAATATGATGTAATCTGGACAGGCTCTCGAATGGCTTAGACAGATTTGTTTCTTTGGTTTTAAATCATTTTAACACTCTGTCATCTGAACCTACTGCTTTTTTAATGAATGAGTATTTCATGTTTCAGAAATGGAAGTGATTACTTAAGGTTTTTAATCCGTAACACAAAGCAGAGGTTATTCGATATATGTATACATCTATCCAAATTAATATTATACTACCCATCAAAACTTTAGACTCACTAGTGTAAATGTAACCACGTTCTTCAGTCGACTGTTCTAAACTATACTGAACAGCAAAAGAAACGCATGTTTCGAAAAATGAGATCTCATGAAGGTAAGCGTTCATGTTTATGGAACGTTCATGGTAAAGTGACGTAATGATCCAAGATGAGATGATGTCATGCAATTTGACGTCAATACGAACCATTCGCACAAACACACCAACAGTGCAGTAAAACCATAATTTTAGCACGTGCATCGACGGTTCTGGATGAATAGCATGCATTTCACTCTGAGGTAACCTTTATAAAGGTTTGTGTCAAGAAACAGTTCAGTATTGATACTAGGAGATGTACACGCCACACAAACGATGCCTAGACTAACGACTGAGCAGAGAGGAATGGCCATTGGAAAGTTGCACGGAGGTAGCTCTGCAACCGCTGTAGCTAGACAATTGGGCTGTCATCTTACCACCATTACACGACTTGCCCAACGTCATCAGCAAACCGGGGTTGCTGCTGATCGTCCCCGTACCAGACGGCAACGAGTGACATCTCATGCGCAAGATCGGTTCATCCGGATCACTCATCTAAGGAACCGAACTCAAGCACCAACAGTAACAGCCGCCTTAGTTCATGGGTCAAGGGGAGCAGTGTCCAGCGATACGATTAGGCGTCGTCTTCGGGCTGCTGGAATCCACTGCCGATGGCCATATGTGGGGCCAATTTTGACACGCCAACAACGCCAGCGACGTTTGCATCCCTCCCACTGCAGGGGTGTCGATGGATTATCTGGCTCAAAACAACATTAACGTTTTTCCATGGCCATCTCTTTCCCCGTATATGGCTCCCATTGAACATTGTGGGACGAAATTGGACGGAGGACTGGTGCAGGTAGACAGCCACTCACACTTGCACAATTGGAATAGAGATTGGTGTTTGAGCGGAACCAATTGACTCAGGCATTCTTTCAGACTCTAATGAACTCAATGAGGCCACGTTGCACGGCCTGTGTGCAAGCTCAAGGTGGCCATACACGCGACTAAAGAGACTGTCACTTTTCGCGTTCAGGGGTATCTCCATTTGACGGACTTGATCAATAAGAACTTATTGCAATTCAATGTCAACAGCAACTTTCAGCTGTTAAGTTGACAGTGTTGTCTATAGAATAAATGATGGGACATGATTTTGGTTGTCTTCTATTCACAAACTTGACAAAAAGCCAGACTTGCGTTTATTTTGCTGTTTAAAGGTACTGTTTACACATGAACTGATGTATTGTAAAACACATTTGTAACGTTGAAAAGATTATTGTCATGAGTTCAATAAATGATGAAACTCAGTGAAAATTCGTAACAAAACTTTACACCAAAACGCAGCTGTTCACATGCACATGCTTTACAGCAATTTGATGCATGATCCTCGTGCAATTCATCCGCATATGTAACCATACATATATACATCCCATATAGTGAGTGCTTTAAGTGAGTCTAAACTTTTGGTGGGTAGTATAGTACAGACAGTTCGCACCCAGGTGTGTACAATATAATGTTCCTCAACAACAAAAGAGGCCACGGAGTTCTGTGATGCGCATGCTACTCTCAATACCCTTCCCTTAATTCTTTGATGATAGGAAACGGTGTTTTACAAATACGATTACCAATATATAGGCGTGTCATTTATATATAACAATCCTCGATCATATAGCTTGTTGTTTCACGCCGCACTCAGCAATATTCCAGCTATATGGCGGCGGTCTGGACCAATGGAGTCTGGACCAGACAATCCAGTGATCAACAGCATGAGCATCGATCCCTACTTTTGAGTTACAATGAGATGGATGAACCAGGTAAGCAAGCTTGATATCCCCGATGCCGTTAGTCGCCTCTTACGACAAGGGTTACCGAAAAGCCAGTTCTAACCCGGATCCTCACGGGTCGGATTATACAAGATATGATATGCGGTTATGATAATTCCCTAGAATTATTCACTTCATTTCCGAACTCATCTGTCAATCAGTCTTAATAGAACACAGGTCAAACTATCGCTCATTACTGTCATCTAAACGATAACATACTAACGGACAAAAGACTGTATATACATCTATGTTGACGGTGGTGACAAATGAAACGATCAAGAAATGTTTAGTTGATGCAGGTACAAATGGTTGTGATTATGGCCTTAGGTTTGCAGTCTTTCGAGTACGTTCTCAGCCAGTAACGTTTTGAATTTAAATTCCAAATTAACGTATTTGGTCAAATCCAATATCAAAGTGTTTAATTGGGAGATAAACATACTGTGTTGGAAAATCAGAGGTGTATTACGGAATTATTATTGCTCTAAATTCGATTTAAAAGCGAATGCGTAGCGTGAGGTTTTAAATAAAACATTTAGAGCTATCTATCTCCATTCTACCATAACCGCGTTATTAAGATTTAAAAAAAAGACATACTGTGTAGGAAAATCAGAGTTATATAACGTGATTAATCAGAGGTATATAACGTGATTAATCAGAGGTATTTAACGTGATTATATACCTCTGAATGACTTTATTTAAACAATGGTAGAATTTGCCTTTTGTCCTGGAGAGAACGGGTGTTTAATTACAGTCTATCTATCATACAGGAAATTTGTACGCACGTGGCTCAATTGAGACAAACATATTTTAGGTGGGAAACACAAATGTGCTTCAGGAGAGTATTAAACTCCTATGGTTGCAAACAAATATCTGTCGTGAATCAACACGGATGCTTCTAGCTATAGTTTACGTGTATGTAATCGAATGAGGGTACATCGTAGCGAAAAATATTCTGTGCAGAACACAGGTACGTGATACACATGAACGATTGAAAACCATGAACAAAGACAACAGTAAGGGCACCAGCATACCAATGAGTTACAGTGAACTACAGCTTGATGACGCCAATAGTCATTCTAACGTACCAAATAATGGACGTTCCTGTCATGAAAACGATGGTAATCTATTTTGACGCCACTATCATTCAGTTCTTCTATGACGTGTGACAATGATATGGGAGTGGGTCAATGAGTTTAGTTTAACGCCGCTTTTAGCAATATTCCAGCAATGTCACGGTGAGGGACACCAGAAATGGGCTTCACACATTGCACCCATGTGGGGAGTCGAACCCGGGTTTTCGGCTGACGTGTGAACACTTTAACCACTAGGTTACCCCACCCAATGCAACGATATGGGAAGAAAGTTCGAGGTGACGAACACGGTTTGGTGCTGATAATCTATGATACAATTTTAGGATGGATCTTGGGTTCGAACCTGTATGTCACTCTGTAATGCTCAAAATGATAAATTGTCATATGCGCAATCAGCAATCTCTTTCATGAAGAAGAGTATATAAATTCGAGTCTGGATCAAACAAACCCGACACAGGAGTACGATGACAACCAAACAACCATCCTGACCACGTGACTTTCGAGTCTCCTCCAACGACCATCATACATAACTGGGCACACATGATTCTAAGCCGGCATCTTTTGGTCCGGATTTTCGTAAATTCTGTGCTGTTCCTTCACCTTTGGAAGGCAACACACTAGTTAGTTTAATAGTTATTCAGGCCAAGTACTGTCCTGATCTCGTACCTCCAACGAATTTTACAAAATGTTTCTTGGAATTGGCTATCTCACATCAGGGTTTGACGAACGAGCCAGTACACAATTAGTGAGTGAGTGAGTTTAGTTTTACGCCGCACTCAGCAATATTCCAGCTATATGGCGGCGGTCTGTAAATAGTCGAGTCTGGACCAGACAATCCAGTGATCAACAGCATGAGCATCGATCTGCGCAATTGGGAACCGATGACACGTGTCAAACAAGTCAGTGAGCCTGACCACCCGATCCCGGCCAGTACACAAGCCTGTGTGTGATATTTATCATGATCAAGAGGAATACGTGTTTCTGAAGGAGGGTCTGTGACGAATGTGTCATTGCGAGTTGAAGTAGCCGAGAAGAAACGCCGTCAGTGTCGCCAGCAAGATGGCGCCCGCGTTGAGCAGCTGCTTGGCGTTATCAGTCTCATCAAGACTGGTTAGTAGTTTCCGTTGCGCTCGTCTCTCCTCCTTGGTCATGTTTGTTTGGGATACTTGTTGAAACCCACATAACCAGCTAACGACTTTTCTGCAGCATCCTGCAAATGAACGGTAATACGCATAAGTTTCGTGAATCATATTACGGAAATGACCAATGTGTAATTCTTCAAACTTCTAGTGCGGAATAAGGCCTCTTTGTTCCCAATATCTACTTGTGTGTTCGAGTCCCAGTTTGATCCCAATGAATTCCATTGGTCTATTCGTCGTGTCCGGGGATATCATCCTAGCGGTAAAATGTTAAATGGATGAATGGAACTGGGGTGTAACGACACCTTCAAGATAATTGCACTTCAATATGTGTGTGAGAGTCTGCCTGTGCTTATCCAGACTTGCGCTGGTGCTATCCCACTGAGGTACAATGGAATACCCCGCTCAGACACATTATACACCGAGCTAAATATACTTACTTATGCATACTTATTCGTATCGGTCTTATTGATCACCTATTGAGGCGACCGCCTCCGTGGTGTAGTGGTTAGAGCGTCCACCGGGAGAGCGGAAGGTCGCGGGTTCGATCCCCGACCGCGTCATACCAAAAGACGTTACAATATGGTACTTGTTGATCCCCGCCTGGAGCTCGGCATTAATGGGTACAACAAGGACTGGTCGGCCTCGTAGTCAGTATAATGTGTCTGAGTGGGGTATTCATGCTTCACTGCGGCATAATATCTCAGTGGGCTAGCACTATAAAACCAGCTTCAGTCTGGGCTAGTACAAGCAGCCGCACATACACATACACACGCATGCACGTCGTCATATGAGCGAAATATTCTCAAGCACGACGTTAAACCCAATTTCACCTCACCTCACCTCACCTCACCTCACCTCACCTCACCTCACCTCACCTCACTTATTGAGGCGTAAAACCATACTCACACATACATGGCGCAATTGGACTAAATAACTTAAAACAATATACTAAAAATTATATTTGCAATGAATGAAAACACATAAAATAACTGAAAACTCACTAAGTTCCGTTAAAATATACTCGAATTATGATATGGAGATTAAACGATTCTGTCCTGTCAGAAAGTGGTATTTACTTTGAATATAAGCAAACAGTAAGACCCGTAATATGATTTTAATTTTGAATAGTCCATTTTAAGATTCTGATTATCAAAAGAATGTGTTTATGAATATCAAATAGTGACGATTCGCGAAAAGGTCAGCATCCGTCCCAAACACATGCAAAGGGAAGTCAAGGGTTTGGACGTCATTTCTTTATCGTATTAAATCCACTCGGTGGTGGTGGTGGTGTAGTCTAGTGGTTAAGGCGTTCGCTCGTCACGCCGCAAACCTGGGTTCGATTCCCCACATGGGTACAATGTGTGAAGCCCTTTCTGGTGTCCCCCGCCGTGATATTGCTGAAATATTGCTAAAAGCGGCGTAAAACTAAACTCACTCACTCACTGTCGTGTAACATGAACACCCGAAAGTTCTTCATATGACACCACACACATGTCTTACCATTGTTCCGCTTGGCGACTCTTTGACTAAATTCCTCATCTGTCCCCGGTTTAAAAGCCATTTTCTCTTCGACGTCGGTTTCAACAGGTTCTTCTATCTTCATTACAGTACTTTCGTCGGTGTCCGGCGTTTCCTCATCTTCCGACAACTCCGGGTCCTCCTCATGTCTCGTCCACCACGTCACACGACGTAGCTGCAACACATGATGTTGATGTCGTCAAACTGATGGAATCATAAAACAACACAGTTTTCGGGCACATATTTCCGTGTAGAGTTTAAACAGCTCATTCATTCAGACGCCAATGCACTTTCAAAATGCAGAATACATACAGAAACATTGTTGTAGATCTTATGCAAAGTTAGAAAACTCACGCCCATGCTTACAACGTAAAGACGGGCGATGCCATTACCTCCAGGATTTGCACTTTTCCGGATCCACTAATCGCGGTGACTCACTCACGTCACCCTGGACTACTTGTCCAAACCACGCCCACATTCCAGTAACGTATACAATCCCTTTGCGCTCGCAAAGGTGTGTGAAACCACTTCCCGACAATGAACCCGAAAAATACCCATAAATTGTCCCCAGCCTGGACTCGGTTAAGGTGTCCAAACCCGACACGACTCTTTTTCACTCATCACTGCTATCGTATGTACGATTCAATCATTTTTTGGACAAATTTGACACTTGACACAATTTGGTATCAAAATCGTTTCTTTGGCATAGGGTTTGGAACTGGGCAAAAGTGGCATCATTTCTGATCAGATAGGATTGGGTCGGAACATTCTATAACCTTTTCCGGGGATCTTGGCTCAGTTTTGAGACTGACGATGACGATGACAAAGGATGACACAGCCGCCAGAATCAGGGCGAAGTACAGAAAGTGGACATCTTTCAAGATGGCAGGTCTATCGTCTGCTTCCCCACTTCCACAGAGCGGCGCAGGGAAGATGAACTCCAGACACAGCCGAGGCAGACCAACCGCTAGTCCAACCATCAGACCCCAGAAGGCACCCTGTGAGGAGGTATCAGATATCATTTTGAACAACACTGTTGCAAACAACATGTTTAAGTTTAGCGAAACACTGATGACTTTCTCGTAAATTCTTCTTCTTAGTCTCCGTTATTACTAAGCGGAGGTTAATGCACCCATGTTTTAAATTGGATTGTCTTTGGATAACGTCCTTGCACAAAATCCACCCAGCAGTCAGGCCACAAGACGCCATGTGCAACACAACACATCCAACGTTCATGGCATCAGATGACGTAGAGCAAAATATTAGCCAAACACCTCTGACTCAGAAAGATATGGGCTCGACAATGACTTGTTATTCAATATGACTTGTATTGTACATCACAACAAAACATTAATGACACAAGATGCAATGCACAGGGTGACATTCGGCTAAGACTCATGAATGACGATTTAGAGATTACCAAATACTCAACATGTATTGAATTCATTCCCGACCATTACTGAGAGAACAAGTAGACTGAAACAAACCGGCTCTGTTGTTCTCTTCCAGAACATGCCCAGTAGAAACACCATGGTCCATGGAGGTGCAGTGTAAGCGGCTGTCGCTTGAAGGTAAGCCCAGAGTTGTCCCCCCTGAGACTGTTGCAGTATGGGTAACCAGAGAATCCCAAACCCTGTCATGACAATCACTGTCAGACGTCCAACCAGCATTAGTTCATTATTGGACGGGTTCTTCCTCAGATACGGCCAGATGTCTATCGTGAACATACTGCTGGCGCTGTTGAAGATGGACGTCAACGTGCTCATCTGGGCAGCCAGAGCCGCAGCCAGCATCAGTCCTCGCAACCCTGGTGAATAAATCAGAAGGTGAGACACACTTGACTCACCTCTGTCTGTGTCATGGCATCAATGATGTCAGCCAGAAGGATTTCATACTACATGCTATTAGTAGTTTCCTATGAAACAACACTAATCGGACTTGTAAGCAGTTTCACCTATGGAGTAACTTGCTTGTCAGATACCTAGATTCTGGCAGTATCCTGAGCACCAGTAGAGGGAAGGCAAAGTTGCTGCACACAACCCTGTTCTGACACAACCTACCTTCTGGCAGTATCCGGAGCACCAGTAGAGGTAGACAATGTTGCTGCACCCCGCCCTGTTCTGACACAACCTACCTTCTGCCAGTATCCGGAGCACCAGTAGAGGGTAGACAATGTTGCTGCAGCCCGCCCTGTTCTGACACAAACTACCTTCTGGCAGTATCCTGAGCACCAGTAGAGGGTAGACAATGTTGCTGCAGCCCGCCCTGTTCTGACACAACCTACCTTCTGGCAGTATCCGGAGCACCAGTAGAGGGTAGGCAATGTTGCTGCACACCGCCCTGTTCTGACACAACCTACCTTCTGGTAGTATCCTGAGCACCAGTAGAGGGTAGGCAATGTTGCTGCACCCCGCCCTGTTCTGACACAACCTACCTTCTGGTAGTATCCGGAGCACCAGTAGAGGGTAGGCAATGTTGCTGCACACAACCCTGTTCTGACACAACCTACCATCTGGTAGTATCCGGAGCACCAGTAGAGGGTAGGCAATGTTGCTGCACACAACCCTGTTCTGACACAACCTACCATCTGGCAGTATCCGGAGCACCAGTAGAGGGTAGGCAATGTTGCTGCACACAACCCTGTTCTGACACAACCTACCTTCTGGCAGTATCCGGAGCACCAGTAGAGGGTAGACAATGTTGCTGCACACAACCCTGTTCTGACACAACCTACCTTCTGGTAGTATCCTGAGCACCAGTAGAGGGAAGGCAATGTTGCTGCACACAACCCTGTTCTGACACAACCTACCTTCTGGTAGTATCCGGAGCACCAGTAGAGGGTAGGCAATGTTGCTGCACACAACCCTGTTCTGACACAACCTACCATCTGGTAGTATCCGGAGCACCAGTAGAGGGTAGGCAATGTTGCTGCACACAACCCTGTTCTGACACAACCTACCTTCTGGCGGTATCCGGGAGCACCAGTAGAGGGGTAGGCAATGTTGCTGCACACAACCCTGTTCTGACACAACCTACCATCTGGTAGTATCCGGAGCACCAGTAGAGGGTAGGCAATGTTGCTGCACACAACCCTGTTCTGACACAACCTACGTTCTGGTAGTATCCAGGGCACCAGTAGAGGGTAGACAATGTTGCTGCACACAACCCTGTTCTGACACAGCCTACCATCTGGTAGTATCCGGAGCACCAGTAGAGAGGGTAGGCAATGTTGCTGTTGCTGCACAACCCTGTTCTGACACAACCTACCTTCTGGCAGTATCCGGAGCACCAGTAGAGGGTAGGCAATGTTGCTGCACACAACCCTGTTCTGACACAACCTACCTTCTGTTCTGACGGTATATCGGAGAACCAGTAGAGGGGAGGCAATGTTGCTGCACACAACCCTGTTTTCGACACAACCTACCATCTGGTAGTATCCTGAGCACCAGTAGAGGGGAGGCAATGTTGCTGCACAACCCTGTTCTGACACAACCTACCTTCTGGTAGTATCCTGAGCACCACCTAGGCAATGTTGCTGCACACAACCCTGTTCTGACACAACCTACCATCTGGTAGTATCCTGAGCACCAGTAGAGGGGAGGCAATGTTGCTGCACACAACCCTGTTCTGACACAACCTACCATCTGGTAGTATCCTGAGCACCAGTAGAGGGGTAGGCAATGTTGCTGCACACAACCCTGTTCTGACACAGCCTACCATCTGGTAGTATCCGGAGCAGCAGTAGAGGGGAGGCAATGATGCTGCACACAATCCTGTTCTGACACAACCTACCATCTGGTAGTATCCGGAGCACCAGTAGAGTATCCGGGGTAGAGGCAATGTTGCTGCACACAACCCTGTTCTGACACAACCTACCTTCTGGTAGTATCCGGAGCACCAGTGGAGGGTGAGGCAATGTTGCTGCACACAACCCTGTTCTGACACAACCTACCATCTGGTAGTATCCGGAGCACCAGTAGAGGGTAGGCAATGTTGCTGCACACAACCCTGTTCTGACACAACCTACCTTCTGGCAGTATCCGGAGCACCAGTAGAGGGTAGGCAATGTTGCTGCACACAACCCTGTTCTGACACAACCTACCTTCTGGTAGTATCCGGAGCACCAGTAGAGGGTAGGCAATGTTGCTGCACACAACCCTGTTCTGACACAACCTACCTTCTGGCAGTATCCGGAGCACCAGTAGAGGGTAGGCAATGTTGCTGCACACAACCCTGTTCTGACACAACCTACCTTCTGGCAGTATCCGGAGCACCAGTAGAGGGTAGGCAATGTTGCTGCACCAGGCAATGTTGCTACGTTGCTGCACCCCAACCTGTTCTGACACAACCTACCTTCTGGCAGTATCCTGAGAACCAATAGAGGGTAGGCAATGTTGCTGCACCCAGCCCTGTTCTGACACACAGCGTAACATGCTTCTGGGGATGCACACGCAACTTCATCTGCAATATAGGATTATGTTATCATTTTGTCGGCGAGAGCGAAGAACATTCACTCAATCGTGGGGTACATGTAGCTGACTACCCTGCACACTCACCCTCTCTAGGGAAAAGCGGTAGGTATTCCTGTACACTATCCAAGTAAAACCGGTAGGTATTCCTGTACACTATCCAAGTAAAACCGGTAGGTATTCCTTTACACTAACCAAGTTAAACCGGTAGAAGTAGATGCACACTATCTAGGAGAACAGTGGTAAATGTACATGTATTCTATCTAGGGTAACAGTGGTATGTACCTCTATCTAGGGTAACAGTGGTACACCTGTACACTATCTAGGGGCACACGGTATCTACAGGGGGAACAGTGGTACATGTACCTGTACACTATCTGACCCGTACACTACTAGTGGGTATATCCAAGTTACCGGTTGGTAAATGTACCTGTATCTATCTTGGGGAACAGTGGAACATGTACCTGCACACTATCTAGGGGAACAGCGGTACATGTACCTGTACACTATCTAGGGGAACACATGTACCTGGTAAATGTACCTGCACACTATCTGAGGGAACAGTGGTACATGACACTATCTAGGGGAACAGTGGTACATGTACCTGCACACTATCTAAGGGAACAGTGGTACATGAACCTGCACACTATCTAAGAGAACAGTGGTACATGTACCTGTACACTATCTAGGGGAACACTGGTACGTGTACCTGCACACTATCTTGGGGAACAGCGGTTCTAGTTTCTAGTATCTGTTTCTAGTGGTACATGTATCTGTACACTATCTAGGAGAACAGCGGTACATACACTATCTAGGAGAACAGCGGTACATACACTATCTAGGAGAACAGCGGTACATACACTATCTAGGAGAACAGCGGTACATACACTATCTAGGAGAACAGTGGTACATGTATCTGTACACTATCTAGGGTGCCAACGGTACATGTAACTGCACACTATATTGGGGAACAGCGGTACATACACTATCTAGTGGTACATATACCTGGGAAGAGCACCCTGCTAATCATGCCAGGAAGGATCCACAAGAAGAACGGGGCGATTTTAAGGACAGCAGCAAACAGGGAACCTCCCTTGGCGTGGTCCATATTCTTAGCTGACAGCGACCTCTGGACGATGATCTGAGACACATGAGTATTGCATAACTCAAAGTAGATAGTTCCAAACCGGCAACGTATTGGTCAATAAAAGAGACATCTATCTGTTTCATGATCTGTACGATATGCACAAAACAACAAGTGCTCATGTGACAAATTTGTTTCTCTATTTAAGCATGTCTAATCCTATGCTCTATTCTTGTATTGACGTGAAAGTATGATTAATCACATAAAGCAATGTTTCACACCAAAATACTTTACTTAGCTGAAAACATTCCCTGAAAAACTGCACTAAACGCAAGGTCACAACTAATGATAACCGTATAAAAAACATCGCCATCAGCGTTGGACCACCATGAGACAGGGGTGTATACTTTCTTTTGCATATAAGTATATAAATCCATAAAAACGTTTAACTGTTTCTTCTAAAATGTGAAACACTTAACATGAACATCAATAGTACTAATCGTGAGACGTGATGAGACGCTGTTTTGCGTGAAGTCACCTGGTCACTGCACCACACCCACAGTCCAAGGATGCTCAATCCTGTCAGGGCCCCTGGCCAGGGGATATCTCCTGTGACAGGGTCGCGCCATATTTGGAATGAGTCGTTCCGGGGAAGTCCACATGAATACAGGGATGTATTGGAAAACGTATACTCTGCCGCTGCCAACTGGTACTTCTCGTGCAAGCCCTCAAATCCACCAACTTTAGTGAAGCCTGACGTTAAAAACGATAAATGTTACATTGAATACCGGTAACGTAATATCATCGAAAGGTTTAGTTTGAATATGATCAGCCAGTTTCACTTTCACTTTCATCCAAACGGATATCACAATCAAACATGTCAACATCAAGCATAGCTTGACAAAGACACAAAAGTATAAAAGATGATGATCAATATTCTTAAATGTCGATTCAGTAAATTTGGTAAAGATGTTTGCATTCAATTTGTAATATTTGTATATGATATAAAAAGTAACCATTTACATATGTATTGTTGTACAGAAGAGAATTCCTTCACTTAATGTTTCTATTTATTATTACAGAAAAAACAAGTATTAAACGTTAGATCGAAAGTTTTTGACGTTTCACCGACACTTTACTCCGTCGACTCTCAACATCCGTGCCCATGGGTTTCCACCTGCATCAGTTCGTGGTACATTGTACTACAGTCATAAAATTTCAATGCCTTTTTACACATTTTTTTAACTCTTTCCGCAGAACCGATTCTTTCTGAATTCGGTCTGGTTATTCTTTTGTATTGACTGTTTATATATAATTCAATCCGTATAACCGGACCACGTGTTACATGTTGGAATACTGCCGAAAGCGGCGTTATATCGACCTCATTCACTCACTCTGGTTAGAGAAACAGTATATGAGTCTGCCCAGGTGACGTCTTTACAACGTTGTCGCTGTCACCACGTCACGATATTTTGACGTACACCAGGCGTTATTCCCTGGACTCCATTTAACGTCGTCACACGTTATTGGGACGTTGTTGTTACGAGTTTAGTTTTAGCAATATTCCACCAATACGGGTTTCACACCAGGAATTGGCTTCCTGGCTTCACCAATAAAGATTTATATAAATACAAGCTAACAGAATCACCACTATGAACATTTTGCGATGTTGAAATAGAATCTATCATTCATTTATTATATGAATGCAAACATGTCAAAAAGCTGTGGCAAGATCTACTAGAATGGATTGAAAATGAAACAGACACCCATTTGAAATTAAACGCAGAAACCATTATTCTCGGATTCAAAGAGAGAAGAAATGATGTACTGAATTTTATTTTCATATTAACTAAAGAGTACATATATTCTAGAAAGTTAGCAAACATTGTACCTTCTCTCGCTGGTCTGAAACCAGAATTGAATTACATTTACCACTTACACAAATTTAATGCATACTCTCACTGCAAATACGACACTTTTGTTACATTTTGGTCGTCTTGCCACAATCTATTTACATAGATAATGACTTTGTAATTTGACTCCTATATATAGCAACAAAAATGCTGACTTGTTAAATGTGCATGATATGCTGTACCCAGATCAAAAAGAAATAAAGTGATAAAAAAAATATTTAAAAAAGGAATTGGCTTCACACATTGTACCCATGTGTGGAAACGAACCCGGGTCTTCGGCGAACGCTTTAACCACTAGGCTACCCCACCGCCCCCTGTAGTTACGATTGTTCAACGTTGTATTTTAGGCGAGTGACAAGATTATCACGTCCATGCAACGTTTATAAGTGTCGTGACGACGTAATTGTTTGTCAACAGAACACCAAAACGACGTGACCTAAAGTTGTAATAGGAGGTTGAAATACGTTGTGGCAACGTTCACGGTTGTCCACAGAACACCATGGGCATTGTCACAACAACGTGACCTAACGCTGTACTAGAATGTTGAAATACGTTGTGGCAACGTTCACGGTTGTCCACAGAACACCATGAGCATTATCACAACAACGCGACCTAACGTTGTACTAGAATGTTGAAATACGTTGTGGCAACGTTCACGGTTGTCAACGGAACACCATGGGCATTATCACAACAACATGACCTAACGCTGTACTAGAATGTTGAAATACTATCACAACAACGTGACCTAACGCTGTACTAGAATGTTGAAATACGTTGTGGCAACGTTCACGGTTGTCAACGGAACACCATGGGCATTATCACAACAACGTGACCTAACGCTGTACTAGAATGTTGAAATACGTTGTGGCAACGTTCACGGTTGTCAACAGAACACCATGGGCATTATCACAACAACGTGACCTAACGCTGTACTAGAATGTTGAAATACGTTGTGCTTAGCGTTCACGGTTGTCCACAGAACACCATGGGCATTGTCAGAACAACGCGACCTAACGTTGTACTAGAATGTTGAAATACGTTGTGGCAACGTTCACGGTTGTCAACGGAACACCATGGGCATTATCACAACAACTTGACCTAACGCTGTACTAGAATGTTGAAATACGTTGTGGCAACGTTCACGGTTGTCCACAGAACACCATGGGCATTGTCACAACAACGTGACCTAACGCTGTACTAGGAATGTTGAAATACGTTGTGGCAATCAACGTTCACGATTTGTCAACGGAACACCATGGGCATTATCACAACAACTTGTCCTAACGCTGTACTAGAATGTTGAAATACGTTGTGGCAACGTTCACGGTTGTCCACAGAACACCATGGGCATTATCACAACAACGTGACCTAACGCTGTACTAGAATGTTGAAATACGTTGTGGCAACGTTCACGGTTGTCAACGGAACACCATGGGCATTATCACAACAACTTGACCTAACGCTGTACTAGAATGTTGAAATACGTTGTGGCAACGTTCACGGTTGTCCACAGAACACCATGGGCATTATCACAACAACGTGACCTAACGCTGTACTAGAATGTTGAAATACGTTGTGGCAACGTTCACGGTTGTCCACAGAACACCATGGGCATTGTCAGAACAACGCGACCTAACGCTGTACTAGAATGTTGAAATACGTTGTGGCAACGTTCACGGTTGTCAACGGAACACCATGGGCATTATCACAACAACTTGACCTAACGCTGTACTAGAATGTTGAAATACGTTGTGGCAACGTTCACGGTTGTCCACAGAACACCATGGGCATTGTCACAACAACGTGACCTAACGCTGTACTAGAATGTTGGAATACGTTGTGGCAATCAACGTTCACGGTTGTCAACGGAACACCATGGGCATTATCACAACAACGTGACCTAACGCTGTACTAGAATGTTGAAATACGTTGTGGCAACGTTCACGGTTGTCCACAGAACACCATGGGCATTGTCACAACAACGTGACCTAACGCTGTACTACTAGAATGTTGAAATACGTTGTGGCAACGTTCACGGTTGTCCATGGGCATTGTCAGAACACCATGGGCATTGTCAGAACAACGCGACCTAACGCTGTACTAGAATGTTGAAATACGTTGTGGCAACGTTCACGGTTGTCAACGGAACACCATGGGCATTATCACAACAACTTGACCTAACGCTGTACTAGAATGTTGAAATACGTTGTGGCAACGTTCACGGTTGTCCACAGAACACCATGGGCATTGTCACAACAACGTGACCTAACGCTGTACTAGAATGTTGAAATACGTTGTGGCAATCAACGTTCACGGTTGTCAACGGAACACCATGGGCATTATCACAACAACTTGACCTAACGCTGTACTAGAATGTTGAAATACGTTGTGGCAACGTTCACGGTTGTCCACAGAACACCATGGGCATTATTACAACAACGTGACCTAACGCTGTACTAGAATGTTGAAATACGTTGTGGCAACGTTCACGGTTGTCAACGGAACACCATGGGCATTATCACAACAACTTGACCTAACGCTGTACTAGAATGTTGAAATACGTTGTGGCAACGTTCACGGTTGATCCACAGAACACCATGGCGCATTATCACAACAACGTGACCTAACGCTGTACTAGAGATGTTGAAATACGTTGTGGCAACGTTCACGGTTGTCAACGGAACACCATGGGCATTATCACAACAACGTGACCTAACGCTGTACTAGAATGTTGAAATACGTTGTGGCAACGTTCACGGTTGTCAACGGAACACCATGGGCATTATCACAACAACGTGACCTAACGCTGTACTAGAATGTTGATATACGTTGTGGCAACGTTCACGGTTGTCCACAGAACACCATGGGCATTGTCACAACAATGTGACCTAACGCTGTACTAGAATGTTGAAATACGTTGTGGCAACGTTCACGGTTGTCCACAGAACACCATGGGCATTATCACAACAACGTGACCTAACGCTGTACTAGAATGTTGAAATACGTTGTGGCAACGTTCACGGTTGTCAACGGAACACCATGGGCATTATCACAACAACGTGACCTAACGCTGTACTAGAATGTTGAAATACGTTGTGGCAACGTTCACGGTTGTCAACGGAACACCATGGGCATTATCACAACAACGTGACCTAACGCTGTACTAGAATGTTGAAATACGTTGTGGCAACGTTCACGGTTGTCCACAGAACACCATGGGCATTGTCAGAACAACGCGACCTAACGTTGTACTAGAATGTTGAAATACGTTGTGGCAATTGCAACGTTCACGGTTGTCAACGGAACACCATGGGCATTATCACAACAACTTGACCTAACGCTGTACTAGAATGTTGAAATACGTTGTGGCAACGTTCACGGTTGTCCACAGAACACCATGGGCATTGTCACAACAACGTGACCTAACGCTGTACTAGAATGTTGGAATACGTTGTGGCAATCAACGTTCACGGTTGTCAACGGAACACCATGGGCATTATCACAACAACGTGACCTAACGCTGTACTAGAATGTTGAAATACGTTGTGGCAACGTTCACGGTTGTCCACAGAACACCATGGGCATTATCACAACAACGTGACCTAACGCTGTACTAGAATGTTGAAATACGTTGTGGCAACGTTCACGGTTGTCCACAGAACACCATGGGCATTGTACCAAACAACAACGCGACCTAACGTTGTACTAGAATGTTGAAATACGTTGTGGCAACGTTCACGGTTGTCAACGGAACACCATGGGCATTATCACAACAACTTGACCTAACGCTGTACTAGAATGTTGAAATACGTTGTGGCAACGTTCACGGTTGTCAACAGAACACCATGGGCATTATCACAACAACGTGACCTAACGCTGTACTAGAATGTTTGAAATACGTTGTGGCAATCAACGTTCACGGTTGTCAACGGAACACCATGGGCATTATCACAACAACTTGACCTAACGCTTGTACTAGAATGTTGAAATACGTTGTGGCAACGTTCACGGTTGTCAACACAGAACACCATAAGGCATTATCACAACAACGTGACCTAACGCTGTACTAGAATGTTGAAATACGTTGTGGCAACGTTCACGGTTGTCAACGGAACACCATGGGCATTATCGCAACAACGTGACCCTAACGCTGTACTAGAATGTTGAAATACGTTGTGGCAACGTTCACGGTTTCAACGGAACACCGGCGGGCATTATCACAACAGCAGTGACCTAACGCTGTACCTTTAGAGTGTTAGCGAAATGCGTTTATTGGCAACGTCTTCATGTCAACGGAACACCATGGGCATTACAACAACGACGTGACCTAAAGTTGTAATAGGAGGTTGAAATACGTTGTGGCAACGTTCACGGTTGTCCACAGAACACCATGGGCATTATCACAACAACGTGACCTAACGCTGTACTAGAATGTTGAAATACGTTGTGGCAACGTTCACGGTTGTCAACAGGACACCATGAGCGTTGTCAGAACAACGCGACCTAACGTTGTGTTAATGGGTTGAAATACGTTGTGACAACGTTACCTAAAGACGTCCATGTATCTGTTACTTACTGGTAGCTGCAAGCACGGTCGCTCCGATCAGGAGCACAACAGTTTGTAGAGTGTCCGTATAGATCACTGCTGCCAGCCCTCCTGCAAATACAAATATTTTCATACACCATATTCATATACCTACCGCATGTCCTCCAAAAGGCGTCTCGCGACCTCCTTTAAGCTCTGACTACTTTATACTCATTATCTATATAATAATTTAATTGCCGGTCACAAAACTTCAATTTATTATATTGATTATATAATCATAAATAATTTAATTCAATTATAATAATAACAAAATATAATTTAACATAATAATGATAAAATATGATTTAAAATAATAATAAATATAATTTCATATGATAATTATAACAAAATATAATTTTCATATAATAATGATACTAAATTATATATTAATTGTTTCAAGCATTGTTTCAAGTTATTTCGTTTTAAGTCTCAAGTACCCAGAAGAGCTCGTTAAATCTCTACGATCAACAAGAACGTGATGCGGTCGATGTCGCACTGACCTAAGACGGTGTAGAAGGCTGTTACTGTCAGTATACCGGTGACGCAGTAGTACATGTTCCATCCGAGTAGTAGCTGTATAAACAACGCCCCCGTGTAGATCTCAGACTAGGGGGAAACAGAGAACATGTAAACATTCCACATTTAAGCATCCACTACACTTCTGCTCACAACTGTTGTACAGCCTGGGAAACCTACCGCGGTAACTGGCCAAACCTTTACCCAATCACTGAAAAAAGCTTGCGGAATTTACGATGGAAGAATTAGCGTGGCATGTTCAAGGAAATAAAGCAATACGTTTGTGATACTACCACGGTATATTTTCGTAATCCCGGGACCGTATGCCCTTATTCTCGAAACGTTCGTAGCCCTAAGAATTCGTAACTTTGATCGTAGCCAATGTGTTAAGAATGGGCTTAAGAAGTTCGTAGGGCTACGAACGTTTCGAGAATAGCGAGCCAGTGCTTACGTGTAGAGGCGGTGGGATATTGCTTAAAGCGGCCTAGAACTAAACTCACTCACTCACTCTAACGGAGATTGACATACCTATAGAACTGTACATGTACTTGAAAAAACATTGATATGCATATCTCATACTCGATCTATGTTCGGGAATCGAACCCGGGTCTTCAGCGTGACGAGCGAACGCTTTAACCACTAGGCTACCCACTGCCCCAAATCTTCTTTAGACATGTCAGTTGTGTGAAAGAGGTACAACGATGTTCATTCAGATGAATGATGAAGACAACATATACAATAACATGTGCGCTGAGATCCATGCACGGTTAATATGCCGCACACAACGCCCCCACCACCCACCCCCCTCACCGAGATACGTGTCAGGATGTAGAGCAGCAGGGCGAGGACGGAGAGGTAGATGCGCAGTCGCCGTCCCCCAAACCTCCTGTGTAGATACTCCGGCATCGTGAACGACTTGCAACAGAAGAATACAGCACGCTTACACCTTTTTCAACTACGTTATTTGTAGATTTGAGTATACTTGTTGTTCGTTAACATATTAACCTTTTCAAACTTTTACTATTTACTGTTTTTGTTTGTTGCTTAACGCCGCACTCAGCAAGTTTCTAGCTAAATGACGGCGAAATGTAAAAACTCGAGTCTGGACAAGACGGAAAAGGGATTGACATAATGCGTATCGAATGGATACAATTGGACACAATTTGGTTTGTTTTTGTTTTTGTTTAATATTCAACCTACA